>NC_056584.1:17995118-18357618 GCF_018340385.1 Cyprinus carpio | reverse complement strand
CTTTAAGAAATGAATCACTTAAGTTGTGTGTGTGTGTGTGTGTGTGTGTGTGTCATACAGGTTTACAATATCATGAGTGTAGGGAAAAAAATTGAGTGAACTATCCCTTTAAAAATGAGATGCACAGTAAATCATTTTTCTGTCATGTATAATCAGGCACAGAACAGTCGGCCTGTTGTGAACCTAGTGTACTCAAGATGAATAAGTGAACATTTTTCTTTAACATGTCCTTCCATCTGTTCCCTCAGGCCTGCTTTCCCAGGGAAATATGATGAAGCGAACAAAAATGAGAAATGAAAAACAGAGGAATAAAAGAGCTACAGCTCAAGAGCTCAACACAAACTGTTCCTACTGCGCTGCTACACGGCCTACTGTTCTACCACCTCAGAGACGCAGTGAGAGAGAAAGAGGGCAAGAGAGGAGAGGAGGAAGGAGACCCCGACAAGGACATAACGATTCCACCCAAGAGAACAACGCTGGAAGTAAGAAAAGCGAATAAGAGATTGGATGACAGAGTTCCAGCAGAGAAAATAAATGAAGAATTTAGGAAGAGTGTTGACTTTTTACTCAACAAGAGAAAAAGATGGTTAGTCAGAAATAAAGAAGGAATGGACAAAAACGGGAGATTGACCAGAAGCAGAGTTTCTATTGATGTAGTGAAACGATACTGTGTGTGTGTGCACAAGAAGTGAAGTATGTGATTTCTTTGCCACTAGCAACACCAAACCAAATGAAACTGCTAAAACAGTGATTGTTTTCTGCATTGGTCAGTCAAATGGATGGCCACATCCTAAATTTATGCTATTTGTTCACTGAGTCACTGTTGCTGTGTTGGGCTGGATGGACGGATTTCCTAGACAAATAGAAATGTTTTGGCAGAATTGTCAAATTTGTAGAGAAATCAGCCTACTGTGATTGGACCTTCCTGCTGTTATTTACTTGGCAGTCTATGGGACAGTCACAGGACTCCCGGTATTCATCCAAAATATCTTAAATTGTGTTCTGAAGACGAACGAAGCTTTTACGCATTTGGAACAACATGGGGGAAGTGATTAATGACAAAATTTTCATTTTGGGGTGGAGTATCCCTTTAACAAAAATATTTATTTATTTATTTATTGATTGATTGATTATTATTTGTATTAGCTTTAAAGCTTGTTTTGTTTATATTAAATCATTTATTTTAAATCAAGTCATTTTGAGGCCCCCTTAGAAGTTTGGGAAAAACCTTAATGGGCCCCGTACCCCTGGTTGAGAGACACCTCTTTAGAGCAAGGTTTTCTAACAAAAATAAAAATCATATTTTTTCTTCTGAAAGCCTTTTAAAAGAGTAATTTGTTCCTGAATTTGTTTAGTAGTACTCTTCCCCTCAACAGTCTTTTCTACTTGTCTTGAATAGGTGTATTCAGGTGGACGATTAAGGAGGAAGACCAGTATAATGAGGCTGGGTGTATCAGGAAGCTACAAACCTCATTCCACAGAGTCAAGGAAACACAAACCATTAGACAACACTGTCTTTTTAGAAACCAGACAATACCCTTTTCATCAACGAACAGCGTGTGTGTGTGTTCTGTGTGTGTGCACATATTTGCTAATAGTCGGGCACGCCTCTGCAGGTAAATTGCATTTTCTTTTTCCTTTTTTCTTTTTTTTTCTTTTGCCATCCTGTTGGCAGGTGCTGTTAATCAGGTATCTGTCCGTTATTGCAACATTTGGCACTATTCAGATGAAATCCTTCTATATTGGCAGGTGATACTTGTTTATTTTCTTAATGCTTGCACTCTTATGAGATTTCCTTCAATCAACAAACTGTTGTAATTCTCAGTGCCTCTGCAAATGCAAGCAAAAGTCCAGGTTACATCTTTATGAGAACTTGTGGACTCCACAGATGGTCTACATTTACTCAGAATAACGTCTTCAATACTCTGAGGACAGTCCACAGGGCATTCTTGCCCTTGAGATTCATTCAATGTAAAGTCTCAGCACATTTGTATAAAAGCCGCAACACATGCAGACACAAAGGAGTGAATTAGTTCTAATCATAAAGTTTTCATCAGTGGATTTGGAATGATCTGAGTTGCCGTGGGCAATAAGTGTGAACCGTCACTCATTTAGACAGACTGCATTCCATCCATGGCTAACAGATTATCTAAACAAATTCTAACAGGTGAAATACTTTAATTAAACACACACACACACACACATTTACTTAGCTATTTAAATAGGGACATACAATAGACTTCTATTGTTTTACTATTTAGCTCATTTTCACATTTAGCTCACTTTTAATTCAGTTTTGCCCCCAAACTATAGCTAAATATGCATATACACACATTTTGTAAATTTATATTAAATCAAGTTTAATTTTCATTTTACTTTTCCCAAAGAGAAAATCTTTAAATATAAAATAATTGAGGTTTTGGCAAATTTCTATAGCTTTCATTTTTACTTTTTTTTTTTTGTTTTTTTTTTTTTTTTTTTTTTTTTTTTTTTTTTTTTTTTTTTTTGTGTTTGTGTGTGTGTGTGTGTGTGTGTGTGTGTATTCCAGTTGAGGACATTTTTGAATGTTTAGCCTATTTTGGTGACAAATTTGTCCAGAAACTATAGCTAACAATATACGCAGAGACTTTCTCAAGAAATATTGGATCGCTTAAGTTGCACTATTAGCTCCGACCCAGAGTTCAGGGATTCAGTCAGGTCACTGTATATTGAAACCCCAGGTGTGAGATTTAACACAAGCACAAACGTCCAACAACAACATCTGAATGCCCCACTATCTGCCCCCATGCTAACATATAAGCCACTATCTGCCCCGGGCTGAGTGTTTCTGTAAAACTAACTCTGCTGCCTATTATTGGCGAGGGGCTGTTTTATTTTGATGTGGGTAATTTAACAAGAGTCCCATAAACGTCTGCATTTTTCTTTCAGAGTGCTGTAGTTTTGTCTCTCATTTCTTTAACAAGCTGGAAAACACTTCAAGAGGAATCAGAGTCCAACACATGCAAACCAGCTGCAACAGGTCAACACAAATGATCAACAACAGGATTTGAGTGAGTTGGATCCTTTACTGAACAGAATAAAGATTTTCTGTTTAAAAAATTAATCCTGTCCATTGAGCTGGAAATTGGATAAATATTTGCTCAATTAAGTGCAATTTGGGCAAGTAAGTGCAACTGGTATGCGTGTAATTATTGTAATCTGAGAATGTTCCTTTAATTATGCAATTCATTTGATGCCAGTTTTGGAACAGGCAAAGAATAGTCTGTAAACACTTCTTTTGTACTTCTAATGAAAATTAATGCTGCTTTATTCCCATCAAAGTATTTGCCTGCATGAGTTTTTAATAAATAATCTATGGATTGACATTAAGATGCAATGCCCTCTGGTGTCTAGGAAATGAACTTTTCTTAAAGGAATAAAAATGACAATCCAAATTTAAATGATATGCTATTTACTCATGTACTGCCAAACTGTGAGCATAAAACAGTGACATTTTGAAAACCCATTGGAGACTGAAGCTTTCAGGCTTCAAAAAGCCATATGTTTTGTTACCAAAATAATTTTTAATTTATCATTACCATAAAGTTTTCCTTTCCAGTGAGCTTCTAAATTCAAGTGTTTTGATCTTCTGATGTTTAATCAAAAAGGCATAACTGGACCTTTCAGCTTAAACTTTGCCTCTTCAAGCTCACACTCATTTGCCTCCATTGCCCAAATCCAATCAACAATCGATGCCTATAGAACCACATCCAATCCAAATTTTGTTCTTTTCTAATAAAACGTTACCACTTGAAAATACATCCCAATATGCAAGAAAAGAGCTGTGATGGCTTTAACTGTTGCAACTTTGATATGAATCCAAATCAAGAATTTTCAAGAAATTATAGAGACTCAAATATTGCTAAGGCTTACCACTGTTCAACACACATCACATTACATGAGATATATTTAAAGAAACGTTTAGTTTAAAATAAAAATGCAGAAACATCAGTCCTGTAGAGAGAATGAATTTGCCTCGGTTGGATACAAACACACACACACACACAAAGATTTATCATAAGAAGTGGGCATGAGACCCTTGGCCTGCAGTAGTCTCTTTGGGGTGGTGTTTTTCGGTGGTGTTCACGGACACTCACCTCGCCTTCATGCTGGCACCCAACTGTGTTTTTCTAACCTTTGGTGTGTTTATGACTCAGATGTGTGTGGTTCATTTGTTTCACTCCCCTTGTTTTCACTGGCCTCCAGCCCTGCTGTTATTCATAGGCATCCTAATCACCAGCGGGGAATATGCTTTATAATCATAGACCACATGTTCTCAGAGGCTGGGGAAAGGAGGGTCTCTTGGGCAGAATTAAATAAATAAATATATAAATAACTTAAAAAAAAAAAAAAAGTCTCCGTATTTGGTATCCACACATCTGCTTTCATTGAATGTTATGGAACAATTTTCAATGATCAAATCAATTACATACATTCTTACATATGCCAAGATATTTTCGGCTGTAGTGGAGTTAATGCACATCAAACATCAGTTCTGCTCAGATTCTGATGAACACACGATACATCAGCTGCAGCCTGCACCTGAATCCATTCCTCTACGCCTGCAGTGTTTGTAATTAGTTAAAGCTGTGTAACGCACAGCCAGAGGAAAAGTCTGATTCTTTGACTCTTAGGGGAATGATACAGCTTTTTAAAGGCACTAATCATATTGTGGCAGAACATCTACTAATGTAACAGTGAAAAAAATCTCAAAATGAGGTGAAATAAACCAATGGCATGATTCTTTTGCTTTGACAGCTGCTTAAACATCGTCAAATCAGACCCATTGAGTGCTTCTCCAAATTCCTGTGTTCAATAATCTGATCTGTGTTTGTGGAAGCAGTTATGCTTTAGAAATGACAAAACCTATTATTAAAATGAAATCTGAAATCTGTGGCCCCTTTTTTGTTGTTGTTGCGCTACTACCATTATTCCAAGTCGACAGGTGGCGCTAGAGCGTGACGGCATTCTTACTGTCCATGAAGCGAAGAAAACACATAACGCGAGTTACACACGTGTAGAACAGAAATATGGGCAAAAGAAGGCGAGGAAATCAAGAGATTACCAATTTAACTAAGAAACAGAAGAAACATCTAAAAGAATTTGGAGAGCAGCACCCTTTTCACGATAAGTAAGTATAGCGATGTGTTTGTAGACCTTATACACAGACAGTATAAGTTACATTGGGAGCTTCAAGTAGCAAGTACTAACACTTTTAATGGTTTCGTTTTTTAGTGTTGTTGATAGACCGGAGAAGACTCAGATTTTGCGCTTGGTAAGTAATTATAGACTAATATTCTTTCTTTAGCCATGACTTAGTCTTAGAAGGATTGATCCTACAGGTCCAACAACGTCCTTCTAAACCCAGTCAATAAACAAGGAGAATGAGAAGCATTTGGCAGCTGAATGCATGTACACTACGATTCATATTAGGACAAGCAGTGTGGAAAAATGTGTTTGGGTAGATCTGATCAGAGAAGCTGCCCCTGATTTAATCTTAATAGTTTGCTACTTAGGTAGAAGATGTATTGTTCATGTTTTGTTTCAAACCATCACATTAAAAGTGTTTCTGCACCTGAACAGCCTGGCAGTCCACAGCACCCTGTACCTGACAGTGAGGAAGACAGTGATGAAGAGCAGCAGTCTGCTTATCAGAAACTGCTGACCACCATGATCCAAGGTGCTGATGACAACAGTGAAGATGAAGAAAGTGACAATGAGGATGACGAAGAGGAAGTTGAAGGTAAGATCTTTTACAGTCTCATACTTTATACTTTTAGATATCAGTTGCGGTGCTTTATCTGAAAAGGTCTAATGGCCTCTAATTAACTTTTTTTTTTCAATTAGGAGAAAGTGAAGAAGAAGAGGAGGAGGAGGAGGAAGGTAGTGATGCTGAGGAGGATTTAGAAGACGAAGAGGAGGGTGAAACACCTGATAATTCACAAAATAAAGAACACCCTGAAAAGACAAATGGAGGTATAGAAGAGACTGAAGAGGCTGAGACGGAGGGAGAGTTTACAGATAAGAAGAATGAAGCGGCATTCTGTCTGGAGACCAACTTGCCTGCGAAAGGAGAGGAAAACATGGGAGAGCAGGAGGAGGAAGGCAAGAGTTTCCCATGATTCATCAGTCCGACTCTTTGAATTCTGACCTGAAATGATTTATACATGCTTGCAATTTATTGTTTTGCAAACTCTTAAGTGTGTTATTCAAGCCTGACAAGATTGATTTTCTTAAGAAGCAAATCCAAAGCGAAAGCCTAAGCCTAACTAGAGTGTAAAAATACTGCTCTGATTCTTTGGTTATTGTAGACATATTTGTGAAGCACCAGGAGACAGAACTGAGTGAAGAGGAAGTGGGACGAATCTTGCAAGGATCAAAGATCAAGACTCAGGTTAAGGTATGTAAGTTGTAAGATTTTTTTTTTTTTTTTTTCGTAAGAAGTAAAAACAGTAATATTGTGAAATATGAATACGATTTAAAAGAACAGTTTAATGACCTTAAAATAGCTGTAGTTTAACTTATTAAATAACTAAATGTTATTATTAGTGTGGTAACATGTTGATTTGGTGCTCAAAAAAACATTTTTTTATTATTAACAATGCTGAAAAAAATTTGTAGTGTTAATATTTTTTATGGAAACCGTGAAACGTTCTTTTTCAGGAGTATTTTATTAATAGAAAGTTCAGAAGAACAGCATTTATTTGAAAGAAATCTTTTGTAACATTATTAATGTCTAACTGTCAGTTTTGATAAATATAATGCATCCTTTTCTGACAAAAAAAAAAAATCTTACTGACCACAAAAAGGTGTGAAATTTGACATTTCTTCCTCACCCGTCAGTGGCCAAAGCTTGGCACTCTGCAGTGTATGTGTCCACTGGAACGTTTCCCAGCCATGGGGCAGCCCTCTTCTGCCCCTCTTCCATCCATCCACAAAACCCTGGAGGCAAATTGGGGCTTGTTAAACCAGTCCTTTGCACCTGAAGGAGGCACTATGACCGATGTTACAGAGCTGCAGAAGGAATTGCTTGGGCTCATGGGTATGTCAACAAAATTTAAATAATTTTTTTGCTATGACTTTTTTCATTATCCTCAGCTCCCATATTTTGTTTTTGCAGGTGCTTACAGGGATGTGCATTTTACAAACAGCTCCCCTTTGAGGGAGGCCAAGGAAGTGCGGAGTGCGTACTGTCTTCATGTGCTAAACCATGTGTTAAGGTCAAACACTCGTGTGCTTAGAAATAATGCCAAGTTGAAGGAAACTAAAGATGTGAATAAGGAGTTTCGGGACCAGGGCATTACTAGACCAAAGGTACCACTGTCTTCATACGAGTAAAGTATTTGTTTATTTTTAATTCTGCATTGGTTAGTTTTTAATCAGTTTATCCTGTACTTGATGTTAAACATAAATATGTTATAAAATCATTTTAAATGTAGTTCATTGACCTGTTTTCTGTTGATTACAGCAAGAATAAAAGTGCTTTAAATTAGCCAACCACATTCTCATAATTAATTCTCCCTCCTTTAGGTTTTGATTCTGGTGCCATTCAGAGATGGAGTGCTGCGAGTGGTCCAGACCTTCATAACGCTTTTAGAGCCTAAAGGCAAGAAGATGGATGTCAGTAACAAGAAGAGGTTTAAGGAAGAGTATGGAGAGGAGCCAGGTGAAAGTCCGCCAAAACTGCACAGACCTGATGACTACCATGCTATCTTTTCTGGAAATACAGATGACCATTTTAGGATAGGTACAGTAAAGTTTTTCCCCTTAACTGAAAACCTTAAACTATAATATGTGATACAAGTTAATGTTTGAATGCTTAAATGCTTAAAGCTGTGTCTACATATTGGGTTAGGGTTAAGCAAAACAATGATAATGAATTGTTTAAACCCCTTTGGTTCTCCTAGTGTCAGAGAAATTACACAATTCACCTGATACCTTAGTTTCAGCTGTTTCATTTTACACCTTTGAATTTTTTTTATTTTTATTTTTTTTTGTGCCTCATTTCTATTTTTCTCTCTCTGTGGGCAGGTGTGTCTATCATGAAACGCAGTATGCGTCTCTATTCTCCCTTCTACTCTTCTGACATCATCATTGCATCTCCACTGGGTCTGCGCACAGTTCTGGGAGCCGACGGTGAGAAAAAGAGAGACTTTGACTTCCTGTCCTCCATCGAACTTCTGATTGTGGACCAGGCAGATGTGTTCCTCATGCAGAACTGGGAACACTTGCTGGTGGGTTTCAGTTGTCCAAAGGTTCTCTTAGAACAATTTAGTTTCAATTCAAATTTTATGTTTTAAATTTAATAGCACAGTGATTTGATCATTGTGTGTATAAATATGCATAAATGGCCATTTTCCTTTGTTTGTGTTGCAGCATGTGTTGAAGTATTTGAATCTGCAGCCACTGGACTCTCATGGTGTTGATTTCTCTCGTGTGCGCATGTGGAACCTGAACAACTGGGCAGCGCATTATAGACAGACGCTGGTGTTCAGTGCCATACAAGAGCCTCAGATCACCAACATCCTTACCAAACACTGCCACAACTACAGGGGCCAGGTACACAACCAAACACCCTGAGAGCTGTTCAAATTGTAAAGTATTTGTATTTTGGGGGGGGTAATCTAAAGTGACCGCAAAGACCGTTATAATGTTTCCAAAGATTTTTATTGTAAATAAATGCTGTTCTTTTTCTATTAATCAATAAAAAAAAGAAAAAGTGTATCACATTTTCCACAAGAATACAAATTGTTTTATTTTTTTTTTAAACAAAATTAATTACACCGACAATAAACCTTTGAAGGTATTATACTATTGTCCATCTTTCCCCAGGTATGCAGTAAAACTATTCCAAAGGTGGGCTCAATCTGTCAGGTATTGGTGCAGTTGCCACATGTATTCCAGATGTTTCACTCTGACAGCTTCATGGACCAGGATGCCAGGTAACAGATGCTTGCTGTTTTTCATTCTGAACACTAGAGAGCAGCAGCGTTCAGTCTGTGCAGAGGAACCTCTGAGAGAAAATAGTTATGACTATGAAATAATTTAAGTAACTGATTTCAGACCGTTATTTTACTGAAACTCATATTGGAAAGTAAGTAAGATGCTACCATTATTTGTGGGCTGAAAGCAATGAATATCATTCATACTGAATTTCCATGACTACTGCATTTACAAAATGTTATATTTTGAAAGAATTGTATTCAGATGACAGCATATGGTCAAACTATAATGTTTATTAATTCTTTAGGTTCCAGTTCTTTGTGGATAAGATCCTGCCCCAGTACAGAGACTCTGTCATGTCCCACACTTTCATCTATGTCCCATCGTATTTTGATTTTGTTCGTCTGCGGAACTACCTGAAGAAGGAAGACATCAGTTTCGCTAGTGTCAGCGAGTACTCGCAGAGATCAGAGGTGTCTCGAGCACGACATTACTTCCAGAAAGGAGAAAAACAGTTTATGCTCTTCTCTGAGAGATTCCACTTCTACAAGAGGTGTGTGTTTTGTAAACATATTATTATCATTTGCATACTTAATATACACTACTGTTCAAAAGTTTGTGTTAAGGAATTAATGCTTTTGTTCAGCAAGGATGCATTAAAACGATCAGAAGTAACAGAAAAGACATTTATAATTCTGCAAAAAAAAAGTTTTCAGTTTTTTTTTTTTTTTTTTTTTAAGTTTGAATTTTTTTACATGTTATTAATTCTCTTTTCTCTTAGATACACTATCAAGGGCATCCATAACCTGATCTTCTACGGGTTGCCTACGTACCCTCACTTCTACAGTGAAGTGTGTAATATGCTTCAGGCTGGTGTCAGAGAGGGTGGTGGTTCTGTCAGCTTCACCTGCACAGCCCTGTACTCCCGATATGACATGCATCGTCTGGCTGCTATCACTGGGGTCGACCGCGCCGCTCAGATGCTCCAGTCCAAAAAAACAGTGCACCTTTTCATCACAGGGGAGGAGAAAAACACATAAACGGTTACTGTGAAAAGCACATTTTCAGTCCTCTCAGACAAAGAAAGTAATATGTGTTTGTGATAATGGACACTTTTTCAGATGTACATCTCACACTCACAAGTCGTCTTCAAATAAAATTCAGTCATTTGACTGAATGTAATGATCTTATTGCATGTCTTTTGGTGTTCTTCTTTTAATATAAAGTCTTTTTTTTACTGTAGGCACAACCCATATCTTTGGCTCCAATTTGTTTTTTTCCACAATATCTTTCAAAAGGTAATGGGGCTCAACAATAAGGAAGAGAAGTTCTGACCAGTTGAAATGTCACCTGTCTTGTCAGAAAAGTGTTACAATGTCATTATATCTTACATTGATCATGTACATGTGTTTTATTTTGTAACATCAAAAATATATTAATAATTATATTGTAACATTTAATAGACTTTTTGTTTATTGAATGTTGTTGTAAATTGTGTTGAGCAACTAATGCTGACGTGCTCTTCAAGAGATTTTAGGATTAAATCTCCTTTAAAGTTAATGCTAAATTATGACAAATTTTTAAAATACAGTTAAATACCAAATATCACAAAAAAGACAGTGTTGACGGATATGTTGCCAACAAATTAAGCTGTAATATTACATTATAAAGTATTTCATAAGGTTTCAAACTGTATGCAATGCCGTTTTTATTAATTTATAGCTGTTGTGGAGTAACATTAAAACTTTAAAGAAAGGTTTGATGAAAAAAATCTGAACAAAGGTTTGGGGTCCGTAATTGCTACTACGAGCTACTATAGAGCTACGAGTTATTACAAATTGTAGTAATATTTCACATTATTGCTGTATTTTTGATCAAATCCTTTATTTGACCTCATATTTTTGAACACTAGTGTACTTTTTTTATTGTTAATTATGAAAACAAATATTTATTGTAGTTGTGGGGCCACTAAATTAAAAATTTGAACTACTGGTCAGCAGAAAAAAAAAGCTTAGACAGTTGAGCTGCCTTTACTGTTCAGTGTAGTAAACACACACAAGCTTTTAACAGTGTAGTAACAGAGGTGCAGTTAAGCTCATTTTGAAAGTGTTGTGCAAATTAGATGAATTTGATTTAGAAATTTCGTAATCACTGCTTTTTATTGTGGCTTGTTAAATGACATGAGCAAGAGTTCACCTCTAATGAATATGCTGGAAACGACTGATTCATCTAATTACCTCCCAATGTGACAGTTCTGTATGAAGTGGAACGTTTGACAATTTGGTTTTAAAGTCACATTGTCTCTCAAACTCCCTGGTGATCAGATGCAGTCTTGTTTTTTGCTTTATTTTTTCTTTGCTCGGTTTCTCTGTCAGTTTGAAAATGGAGCAGCTGTTTCACACACACACACATACTCTCTCTCTCTCTCTCTCTCTCTTTCATAGATGTGCACTCTGTCTCTCTGTAGCTGGCACACGTATACACTCACATGTCATAAATAATGAAAGAAATGAGTGTGTGAGTTGTTTGGTTAAGGCGAGCATCTAACTGTATCAAACAAAATCATTGATCCATCCAACAAATCTCCTTCCAATTTTTTTTTTTTTTCTTTTCCATGAACACACAATCCTGCTGTGCTGCCTTTTGAATCTTCTCTAAAACCCCACTGGGATTCATCTACTGACCTCTGAACGCTCATACAGTGATGCCACATAACATTATTTCTGCTGAGCTTGCATATTAGTATCATCTGTATCATTTTAGAGCTACAAAAACTGAGAAACTGTATCCAAATAAACTCATATGCATTGTTGGATGGATGTGAGGAAGTGCTCTGTGCAGCTGTTTCATTGAGCGGTGTGTTATGAAATATTAATCAGTAGAGCTGGTGTTTTGCTGGCAGTGTATTGCTGCAAACGTGCAAGTGAAAATAATGTTTGTAAGTTTGACGTGTATATGCCTACCTCTACATCTGAGCCCCATTTTCTGTATTACAGAGTTGTTGGGCTTGTTCACAGATGTTTGAGCTTTTAAAATATAAAAATATGATATAAAAAAAAAAAAATCTAAAATATTTTTTGCACAAGATCTTCACATCAGTAAAGCTTCATTTTATTCCTCTGTTCATGGTGCAGCGACAGTAGCATTTTTAATCTTAATGATAACTAAAAAACTGAGAACAGACAGACCTGACCAGCGAAGGTGACCTTTTTTCTCAATTACGCACCCGTTTGTTTTCCATTTGTTTGAAACACCCCATTGCTCTCTTTCTCCTGTGTGTCCAGCCTCTTGTGTTTATTGGAGTGTGGGTAGTATGTTGCCTTGGAAACCCTCTGTGCTCCCAACACAAATCTAGTGTGTGTGTGTTTTGGGAGAGAGTGAGAGCTCTGAACTGTGTTTGGAGATCTGCCCATCAGGTAGTATCAGGAGCACCTTTTCTTACTTGGAATGGGACTTTTAATCACGTTGCATTCTGCATTATACAACAGTTCTCACTGGCCAAACACCATTTGAAGAACAATGATGTAACAATGCAACATCATCATATCCCCCCCCCCCCCCAATAATAATGTTGTTATTAACTAGAACTATTAAAATATTTTTGTTAATTGAAATAAATAGAACTGAAATTTATATAATAGAGGAAAAAACCTTAATAAATAATAAATAAAAAACTAAATTAAAGCTAAATAGAAATACATTTAAAAAATAATAATTAAAGTGACAGAAGCATATTACTAAAACTAAAATTAAAATGGGTAAAAAACACATTCTTTCAGGAACACTGCTACTGTGTTTTTCTAGGAAATGTGTGTCACTGGTGAAGCAAAAATACACAAAGTAACTGGCAGTGTCTAAAATACAAGTTGCTCAATATTAACTTCTTGTCAATTGAACTATTGCATAAAATATAATTTTGGGTTGAATATATGATACTCGTGGTTTGCTGGTTCTGTCTTTTAATAGGTTATTGTTTTCCCAGAAGAACTCGAGCAGCTTATTTCACAGACAGAAACAGACACGATTAGGAGCTTTATTAGCCGGTTTATAAGCTTTTCTGTGCCCCAAAAATAGCAAAGATCAGGTTTTTATTTCAGTCAAAACATACACAGCAGGTTGTGAACATACATGCAAGTTTATTTTAAGACAATATGCTTAGCTGTTCAGCTCATCTCTCTCAAAGAGAAGACCAAAGAGTTGTATTGATTTGTCGGAGGTCAGATCAATCTTCCTTTTCATCTCTTCCTGAAACTGAAAGGGTTAATAGATCTCTGAGTGTTTCTATGACAACACAGATGAGACTGATGAGCACAATCATTTGGAAGACGCTCTCAAATCACAATCCAAAAATAAACACACACAAAACAAACCTAAAGAGATGGCAAGGGAGGAAGAGGAGGTCAGTTATCGATAGAGAAAATTCTGCCCAGTCAGATAACCTCTCACACAGACTGCAACTCAAATGCTAGTTTCATACTAAAATAGACTATAGTTATCTGCATACAGCTTGGCATTTCCTTAATGCACAAAGAAGGTTGTCTCAAAATCCGAAAAAATAACCAGCCTTAGACAGATACTGCGGGTTTCATTGAATTTAATGTGTTGGGATCATTGTCCGTTTTCGCAGTTGGCTGGTGGAGGGGTGTGTGCGTGTCCTCACATTTGCTCTGCCAATTATTAACAATCAAATAGAGAATAAATAGAGAGAGATGTGAGCAGTCAAAACCCATTATTTCAATATACACCCAGAAAGAAAGAGGGATGAGAAATATTTAGTCATTCTTAATTTTCAGTGACATTTCTGTGATGTTATGGCTTTGGGAATTGGAATAGATGACCTCATACATGTCATTAAACCTCAGTCCCCAGCGCCAGTTAACACTGAAAATGTTTTTGTTATTGAATGTGAAATGAAAAGAAAAGATTGATGGAGTCCATTGAGCAGATACAAAAGAGGATGGGAAATGATAGAGTAGATGGAGAGAGAGACTGATGAGAGACTGTTATTTCTAGCATGATGGCACGTGCTTGTGTTTTTAACCAGAACAATGGGCGCATGGCAACAGCGGGTAACCATGGTGACTTTTAAGGTAGCCGGATGGGATTATGATAACGTTGCCAATACTGTCAGATTTACATCTGATGAAGTCCTTGTTGGTATTTCAGACACACTATGTTTTTCTTTTGACACTCTGAAAACACAAAGCTGATTTCCCAAATGTGTTTCTCTCACTCTCCCTTTCATCGTTTCTCCTGTAAGTTCTCTGAATGGCTTCCGGTACTTACAGAAATCTAATGACATCCCAGTTGACAGGAAATGCACAAGCACTTCTCTCAGAACAGAGTAAAAAGTGAAGACATAGAGATCCCAGTATGCAACAAATAAAGCAATTGTCATTGTAGAACACTGTCTCACAAATTGGACACGGTTATAATCATATAATCATATTAAAAAGAAAAATATGAATTTAGTGCAGTAATATCTCTTAATAACTTACATGGACATACAGAGCCTTTTTTGAGGGTATGAGTAGCTGTGCATTTAATTACTTTTGAATGCAAATGCTTTCTAAATGTCACTGGATATTAATTTTGTAAAAGCCCAGGAGAGCTGGTAGTAATGTAGGATATAAATGATCATTGCTAATATTTTTCGCAATTCATATTTGATCTTTGCTTAAAGCAGAATGAGTTTCAGTCCTAAAATCACAATATTTCCTGTCCAAACAAAACAGGTAATTAAAAATGTTAGAAAATATGGAACAACACATTATTCCTCTCATTCCATGGCTACTTATCAAATAAAATAACAAAAGTATATGTAAAATTAACTTTTAAATCAGAATCAAGTATTCCAGAGAGTCAGTGTGATGTTTCTGATATTTACTGTACATTTTAGTTAAACAAGGAACCACCAAAATGTCAATATAGCTATAACTTGTCTGTAAAACATGTTTTGGGTCTGTCCAGTTTTTAATGTCATGAGGACCCAGAAATACCTAATTCATTTATTGTATTGTAATAGCCTGTGAAGATGATATGGCAATAAATTTAAAACAATAGTTTACCCAAAAATGAACTGGAGGAGGAAGTGTTAAGAGTATGAATTCTTATTTAAACTGAAGCAATTATAATGTCTTGATGGATTTCATAATGATGGATATTACATTCAGCTTTTCGCTTTGCGAGACATTAACTGATGGTCGGGTGAATTATTTGTGGATTTTTGTGTTTTTATCAGCTGTTTGGACTCTCATTCTGATGGCACCCATTCACAACAGAGGATGCACTGGTGAGCAAGTAAGATATTGCTAAATTTCTCCATATCTGTTCCAATGGAGAAAAATAAATAAATAAACTCATCTACATCTTGGATAGCCTGAGGGTGAGTAAATTTTCAGCAAATTTTCATTTTTATTTTTATTTATGGGGGGGGGGGGCTATTTCTTTAAATTCAACCAATCAAATAACCTCTAATTAACCAGCAGAATTGTAAAGAATTGTTGTAAACTCAGCTGTATCAAACTGAGCTTCAAATTAGGGCTGCAACTAACGATTATTTTGATAATCGATTAATCGGTCGATTATTTTTACGATTAATCGATGAATCAGTTTATGTACTTATATTTTAGTTTTGCCCATTTTTTATTCCCCAAGTAAATTATTAACAAAGGGTCTTTATCATTCAACATAGACTTTTTAGAGATTTTAACCATTTTGCATTGTCATATCCTCATCAAAAACATACCTGGAGTTGTGTTTTATTATGTGTTAGTTATACTTTGTCGAACTCTTCTGCAATCAAAACACTGACCCATACATACTCTAGCAAATTTCACAAGGAGATTTCAAATAATGTTTTCACCATGGCAGTCCTTAGGGGTCCTAAAGTAGTTTAACATCCCGAACAAAGCTTATTAAGGAATCTTTCAGAACATATTTTTCACGAAGAATAAGAATAAAACAATAAAATTGCAGTAAATTGCATTTTATTATTTTTTCCTGTAAACACACAGCTTATACCTGGGAAACAGCTTTATAGCTTATGCTGTGAAACTGTAAACAATCCTTCGAATAAAGTGCCAATGGCATGAAACCTGAATGGAACTCACATTTTAAAATAAAATTTAAAGTAAAATCCATCAGAAGGTTGTCCAGAAAAAAAATTGGACACACACAAAAAACCTGCTGTGTGAAAAAGGGCAGTGAATACTTAGAAAAAAAGTGCATTTCAAATACATTTAAAGATTAACCTCTCTCATTGAGTCATAATTAGGCTGCAAGACTGAATTATGAACTGGTAAACGACAAAGCTTTAAATGTTAATTTGTTAAAAAGCAATGTTATCAGCTTTTACGACTAAACATTTGCAAACAACATTGTACTGCAGAATCTGCACAAATAAAAGTCTGCACACTGTGATTTTCATCGGATTTAAATATGTAGTGGTCCTTATAACAGTGCAAAATTCAAAAATATAATAAAGCGATAAAATGTTAACAAAACCGCTTATGCCTGAACTGACAGGAATTCGACTACCTGTGGGAAATGAGGCAGAACACTATTCACTCATTATTTGAGAAAAACTTTGCATTGCAGTGCAAAAAGGTCAACATGTCCAAATGTTCAGGGCTTAGGTTTGCTCTCTTTTTAGAGGATATGTTTCCTGCCGCAGAAAACAGCCGCAGTTTACAGGTTACTCTTCTTTTTTGAAGGCTCAAAGTAAAGTGCTCCCACATTTAGGATGACTTCGTCCGATTAGTTTTATCTTCCGCTTTTTTCTTTTTCTTTCTCGAGCTTACTCCACTGCCGCCTGCCTCACCCATCACGCTGAATGCTGCAGAGTGCAGAGACGCTGTGCGGGAAGCACGTGACATAAAACGAGGCCAGCTATTGGCTAGTCGCTGCTTCTCCTGCTGTACTGGCTGAGTAAAACCTCCGGTGGCTCATTACTGCCACACTTTGGTCACCGCAGATTTAAAATATGCACGAAATGAGCCGCTTACGGCAAATAAAAATTATTTAGCAACGAATCGATTAATAAATTAGTTGACAACTATTTTAATAATCGATTTTAATCGATTAAATCGATTAGTTGTTTCAGCTCTACTTCAAATGTCTGTTTTTCATTTTGTAAATAAATCTCTAGCTGTTCCTTGTATAATATTCCACCATATAATCGTTTACATACAAATTCGATTGATCGAAATTATTCACTTAGCTAATTGGCTTGTTAATTTGCGGGATAACACGTACGTTTTGGTCTTTTGAGTGCTGTCTTGTGATTCATCCCACCCTTAAGCATTATAATTTAAAATCAGGATCCTGCTAAGAGGCACAGCAGGAACCCAGCGTAGACTTTTCTGTCATCCCAGAATGTACCATCTGATGCGTGTCCCACTCTCCTCCCCATTCGCACTGGAGCAGTCTAGCCCACCCCGTCTTAAACGGGCTCCGTGGTTCAGTCCAGACCAGAACATCATGGCGATAGATGGTAAGTAGGCTAATACCGCTCTCCTCTTCTCTCAAACTCACTTCTCTATCCAAAGCACCTCGCTTAGCTGTACGTGAAGTGGTTAAATGTGACTATTTCCCCACTGGCCGTAGCATAGAGTGTTTTTGTGTCAAAGGGATGTTGATGGTAAAGTTTGTGTGTTGTAGCGTGATCGTGGTGCTGAAAGAACAGCTCCCGCACTGCCGACTCCATCAGTCAACTCGCATCGCCGTTACTTTCTCTGACTTTTTGATGGTTTCTTCCACTATAGTGCGAGAGAACCGGCGCTATCAGCAGGTGCCCGTCGCTACATTGAGGAAATCCGGTGGTTTCACTTCTCCATTTGGGAAGTGTGCCGCCGTCTGTGTTGGACAGTATAGAAATCGAGGCTCTTTTAAAGCCAGTGTTCAATCTTTGTGTATTGTTTTGAGACATTCATACAGGTTGCGCGAAGAGTCGCGCGAGGTCTATTTAACTGAGATTTTCTTGTTTAAGGATTACGGTGCTTTCTAATCTTTGTTCTTAAGCACTTGTGCCCGTTTGCCCGTTAAATGTTTATTGTACATTTCATTGCGTTAACTGTTTGCAGTTTCTGTTTCTGATTTGCCTTCACATCGACTCAAATAGTAGCTATTTGCTGGTTTTTGAATGTATGCTGTTTATATTATATAGGTGGTGTGTATATCAGTTGGCTCAAATTTATCAATGTTATTTTAGTTACCACTATGTGACTGGATTATGATTGTGTATAGGAGGCTTGCTTCTTCTTTTTTTTTTATTGACCATAACTCTAAGTCAGTACCAACACACCCACACACACAGCCTCCACATTGAGAAGAGATTTCCGAATGTGCAGTGTGCATTAGAAATGTGCTGTTTGAGAGAGATTAGTAATATTTTAAAATTATTTTATGATTTTGAACTGCATGCACATTAACTTAGCTGTAAATGTTGGTAGGATTTGGTAGGAATGTAAAAATAAACAATCAAACAAACAATATCTATCTATCTATCTATCTATATATACATCAGGTGAAATGGGACTAATAAGCTTTATGATTGATTACCTAATTATTGTGTTAGTTTTCATAGAATGAAATTGCTCTAAATGTGTTATTTTATTATCTAAATTGCAGCAAACATGTTTGCTATCAATATAAAATTAATTATGTTTGCTATTAATTATAAAACATTTTACTGATGATCAGTCCCACTCAGCCTGGAAAAATTATTATCCCACATATATATATATATATTTCTTTTGTTATTGTACAGCTGAGAGAATACAGCTTTTATCAGTGCTTCTTCGGATTTGCATCGTTCACCCCAAATGAAAACAGTTTTATTTGACAGCAAATTCTGAAATTTGCTAGTGACAGCAACTGAACTATGCTTTTTTCTTCATTATTGTATGATGTTAGATGCATAATGTCATACCTTGACCTTACAGATATTAATGCTTGTAATCAATAATAAATAATCCCCCAAGCTAACTACACTGCAGGATCCAATGTTCCTTTCCTTTTGCCAAGAATCTGTAAGAATCTGAAAGTGAAAAGGGGAAAGACTGTTTTACAAAGGCAATTTGTAGTCTACTCAGATTCTTTGTAAATCTTAATATTTAATAGAAATGCGGATGTGTCATGTAGAGCTCCCAGATAACCTGTAATGCTTACGAGCACTGGTTATTTTACTTTACACTGCAGGTCAGTTAACTGTATTGACACATTGACATCCAAACAGACCAATCTGCCTCAGGACAATCATATACTTTATCTCCTCTCCCCTCTCAGCTGTTGGCACAGTGAGTCCACATCAAATATTTACAGCATTTCACTGCTGTTCTGCACAGAATAAAACCCAAAATAATGTTGGCATAACAAAAGAGCTGCACATCAAGCAGGATGTGGATTGCTGATAGAGAAGAATAGGATGAAAAAAGAGGCTGTTGAGTAGTTGTTTAACTGTTATCACTTCAGTGAAGTGTATTGCCCCTGAAAGAGCTCCTGCTTTTGTTCTTTTCTGTGTGGTTCCATGAACCCCTTGAATGAAAAACTCAACATTTTTTTACTTTTATATGGCACACATCTGGTGTTCAGGTGTGTCTTGTTGTGAGGTATATTTGCTGATTATGTTTAATTGTGAGATGTTTACTTTACATTTGTAGATAAATGCTGGAAGGACAATTTGATGGCCAGCTTGATGGATTTTGAAATCATGTTGCATTAGTTTCACACAGCCTTTTGTTTCACATGAGGGACAAATTTGGAATGATTACGGGGAAGTAATTCAGCCATAGCTAAAAGAAGGCACTCTATCATCAGCACTGACAGGTGAATTTCAAACTCTGATGGATCTCTGTAATGGATGACCTTTAAAGTCCTGAAATTATACTTACATGCATTGCTTCAGGTGCAGTGAGTTGTGTTAAAGTTGATTTTATTTAATGTAGAGGTGGATGAGTCTTACTGTTCACAAGTGAATAGTCTCATCAGTCAGTTGGCTCACCATTAGTATGTTGCTTCCTTTTACCTGTAAATGAGAAAATGAGCTTGTCAAAATCTGACAGAACTGTTTACAAGAGATGTTATTTCAGAGCATCGGAGGCAACATACCCTCAGCTTCATAATCTCCATTGCTAATCACATTAAATAGCTGCCATTTCCTGTTAACACCAGAGTGACTACATCAACACAATTAGTCCTACATATAATTATTAATATGTGTGCATTTTTAGTGTGTCTTTGGTGTCTTTTCTCTGCAGAGGTTTGTGATGGTTCTCTTTCTTCTAAATTGCTATTTTACCTGTTTCTGAATGTTTTGTCAAAATATATATAGAAATGATGCACTGGTTGGTTGAATTCTGGTTTAAGATTAAGAAACTAGTGTAGAATCAGTAAATATGTTCTGTGAAATATTCTGTTTTCCATTTTGTTCCCTTGACATTTTGATAATAACAGCCTTTGTGTTCCACGTTTAAAAATAGTCATAAGAGTTTCGGGTGACATTGAGGTGGATGGATGATGACAATTTCTATTTTAAAGGAAAATGATCTGTGGAAAATGCAAATCGATTGCCTGGATCAAATTTAGACACTTTATTTTTTAAATAATTTACTCTACAATTTGACAGTTTGGTAAATATAGTGTATATTTCCCAATAATAATATATTTTAAAATAATATATTTTAAAATGTCATTTATTCTTGTCATGGCAAAGCTGAATTTTCAGCAGCCATTATTCCACTCTTCATTGTCACATGTACCTTCAGAAATCATTATAATATGCTGATCTGGTGCTCATGAAAAATGTATTATTATAATTATTATTATTAAAGTAGTATTAAAACACTTGTGCTGCCTAATATTTTGTGGAAAACTTGATACATTCTTTTCAGGATTCTTTAATAAATAGAAAGTTCAAAAGAACAGCAATTACAGTGGGTATAAAAAAGAACAACCCCCTTTAAAATAATCACTTTTTGTTACTTTGCAGCCTGAATTGAAGATGGACACAGTTTTTGTTTTATCCAGCTGAATTTAGTCAGCGCAACTTATAACATCCAAGTGAAAGATATAACACCAACATGTCAGAAATGTAAAATAATAATAATAATAATAATAATAATAATAATAAATAAAAAACTGAATCACTGAGTTGGAAAAAAAGGATCACCCCCTCCTAAAATGACTTGTAAACTCAATCAGGTGTGGCTAATCACATTCTCAATGGCACACAAAGCCATTTGACTTTCGACTGTGATCAGCTGTGGTCATTTTTCATTTAATTTATTCAACTGTGGCAAGGCACTGTCAAAAGATCTCTGGGATAAAGTTGTGGGCAGGCAGAAGTCAGGAGATGGATACAAAAATATTCAAACACTTTATCAGTGCCTAGAAGGGAAGTCACAGTGAAGTCTATTATTAAGAAGTGGAAGGTATTTGGTACAGCATAGACCCTCAGATCAGGACGTCACTCCAAACAGGATGAAAGAGCCAGGAGGAAACTGGTCAGAAAGGCTACCAAGAGGCCTGAAGCAACTATAAAGCAGTGGTCGTTGTGTGCATGTGACAACAATATCACAAATTCTCAACAAATGTGGCTTGAATGGGAGGGTTGCAAGAAAAAACTCCACTCCTGAAGAAAGGCCACATACAGTCCTGACTGAACTTTGCCAAAATGCAGCTTGAAGATTCTGAGGAAGATGAGTCTAAAATAGAGGGAAAATGGATGGGGCAAAATACCTTCAATTTCTTGAGGAAAAATCTGCTGCCATCTGCCAGAAAGTTATCAATTGGAAGAAGGTTTACCTTCCAACATGACAATGACCCAAAGCACACAGCAAAAATGACAACACAGAGGTTAAAGGAGAAAAAGGTGAATGTCCTTGCATGGCCTAGTCAGAGCCCAGAATTAAACACCATTAAAAATCTGTGGAATGACTTGAAGACTGCAGTCCACAAACAGTCACCATCAAATTTAACTGAACTTGAGCAGTTCTGCAAAGAAGAGTGGGCAAATATTGCAAAGTCTAGATGTGCAAAGTTAGTAGAGCATTTCCCAACAGACTAAATCCTAACCGAATCATCAATGAACTGACTTTAGCTGGAAAAATGACTCTTTGTCATTGTCCTCTTGCATTATTGCTGTTTGCCACTGTAAAGCTGCTTTGACACAATCAGTATTATAAAATGTGCTATATACTGTAAATAAAGGTGACTTGACTTGATACTGACACAAGTGGGTGATCCTTTTTCCAACTCAGTGATTCTGGTTTTTAATTTTTTTCTGACATGTAGGTGTTATATCTTTCACTTGGATGTTAGTTGCACTGATTAAACACAGCTGGATAAAACAAAAACTGTGTCCATCTTCATTTTAGGCTGCAAAGCAATAAAATGTGGTTATTTTAAAGGGGGTGATTCTTTTCTGTACTCACTGTATTTGAAATAGAATTTGTTTGTAAAATTATACAATTCTTGACTGTCACCTTTCATCAATTTAATGCATATTTGCTGAATAAAAGTATTAATTTCTGAAAAAAAAAAAATCTGAATAGTAGAGTATTTTTATGATTTAAGAATTATAATTATTTTCCTTATGTGTGTGTGTATATATATATATATATATATATATATATATATATATTTAATATATATATATATATATATATATATATTGCCAAAATGCCAATTGCCAATTACCAAAGCTACAAATAGTTTTATGGAAGCTGCATTAAAAATTAACTTGGCTCAAAATTTTGAGGGGGCACATTTGAATGGTTATAATGCTGAATAAATCTCTAATTCCGAACAGGATGTATAATATCTTTCATTTCTCTCTCTCTTTCTCTGGTTCTTTCCTGCTGCCCATGGGATGTTGATTTCTTTCCTTGGCCAACTGTGGTTTATCCCAAAGAGAATATCACACACTGGATTTCTGAAAATGAAGTACACGTTATGATTAGCATTTTTTGTTTCACATCAAATGTTTCACATTCTATAACACTGTTTGAATTAAACAAAAAGTAATGCAAACTGAAAAAAAAACTGATAAGACTTGCCTGTCCTTTGCCTCTAGACTAACATTTACATGCAAACCCACACACCGGTCTTAGTCAGTCTTTAGGGGCATCTTGTGCATGAAATCAGCTGCATCAACTGTGATGCAGTCCTCAAGAGTCTGGCTTCTGCAGAGTCTGTTTTCATGACTCAGATCAATGCAGACAGATCATGAATCTGATCCAATGCAAAGTCTGAATGCAGAGTGTGAAGTAGACGAAATCCCAGCAGATTCCAGTCACCAAAACACACACAGAGCCCCATTCCCTCTCCCAACGGCAGTGGAGGACTCCAGAGAGTGGAGGTGCAGGGCCGTAATTGCTGTGTACTGTTGGTCTACTAGTTGCTTGTGAAGAAGAAAGCAAACAAGATACTTAAATGAGTTTCAGATTTTTTTCTTCTTCTTCTTTTTTCTACTGTTTCCACAGTAGTTGGATTAGTTAAAGCCACTCACAGATTGCAAGATTAAATTGTGTCTAATCAATAAATGATCCATGAAAACAAATGGACTTTAATCAGTGTTATTTTAATTTCTGTTCTTGATGTCTGATTTAAAACTCTTCACAGGACCATAAGCAGCCTGGAGGAGTTTGTGGAAAGGAGGCGTATGCCAGCAATCAGTATCTTCTAATTGGTCTGGGACTTCAGATATAAGGCAGATTTTAAGACTTGTTTGCAAATGCCCATTAGCTTTTATGTGTCTTGACTTAAATTGCTTCTCTCTCTCTCCCTAGAGGATGAGAATGAGAAAGCTAGATAGTGAGTGAGTAAGAAAGAAAGAGAGAGAAATGTAGACTGTAGTGAATATGATCTCCCTTAGAGGGCCAAACTGTTAATTGCGGCGTTGTGTGTCAGACTGGTAATGTGTGTGTGGAAGAGAGAGAGAGAGAGAGAGAAAGAGAGAGAGAGAGAGAGTGAGTGACTCTCTAGGGCAAAGTTGTCTCTTCTCTGTCTGGCTATCAGTCTGGGTCACAGTTAGTCAAGACAGGTAACTGATACTGGAACTCTCAACCCAACACTACAAAACTGAATGAGAGAGATTGTGCAAAGAAAACATAGTTTTGATATTTGGACCAACATTGCTTTTATACAACGGGTTAATAAGTTAATGAGTAACTTCTGTGTTTTAGTTTATGTTTTAATAATTAATTAATAATAAATACAATTTATAATTTTTTGTTAAATCAATGAAAATATGTCCAAACAAAGCCAGAGATAATCATTGTGTGTCTCATTCAAAGAGGCACTTGCTTGCTTTGTTTCTGGTGTGTTTGAACTAATCAGTTGAGTGAGTGATTCAGTAGCTCATTTATAATGTCAGTTACAGTACTTGTTTTGTTCCTGAATGAGTTGGTGTTTTTGAACTAATCAATTGTTAAGTTAATAATAAATGGACTCTCTCATAATAAAGAGAGGAGGTGAGGAGAGACCCCTGATATGATTGTAAAGTGCTTTGGGTCTACAGTAATACATCATAAAAGCACTATGTAAATGCCTCATTTATTCATTCATAAAGATGAGAAGGTCATTTGGCGTAATGCTGTAACCACACCACTAATGGACACAAACATGGACAAGCAGTGTTATATAAACAGTGGAAAGTCCCAGTGCTATTAGACTGTATATTAGCACTCCTGATCCATCTAGGATACAGAGCGAATCCGACAATTTAGGATTCAATCAGAACAGTGTTGAAACAACACAAAGAGCCAAATTCCACAGAGGCCCAGGATAACAAGATGTTGACCATAAATCTGCCCAGGATTCTGGCACCCCAAGTCTAACTAACTAACAGCTTTGAACAGCTTGCAGCTTAAAACAAAGAACACTTAGCTGAGACAATGTCTAGATGGTAAAGACATCATTTGGGATGTGTCTGAAAGCTGAGTTTAAAAACTCAGGACACAATCAAATTTTGCCACGGCTTTTTGCCTCCAAGTTCTTTGAGCACTTTTCCAGCGTGCTCTTGCTTGCATGCAAGCTGCTCCTCTACCATCATGAGGAGATAAGCCATCTAGTCTCGTCACACTCTTCTTTTCTTTCTAAGTTTATTTTCCATTGAGAGTTTCGTGTTCGTTTTGCCACAAAGCTGTGTCTGACCTCATCTGTGCCCACCACCAAAACTTCAACCAGCCCACAACTCTGCACCGTTCTTCAGCCAACGCCCATCTATTAGTTCTCTAAGACGTCACTCCAGAAGACTACTAGACCTCCCGTTTTTGCAACGACACCACAATGAAAATCACTATAAACAAAGGCAACACAAGTAAGCCAGATTCTAGCTTAACTGGTGCATTTGATATAAAGTTTAATAGCCTCATTGAGAAGCTCAATGAAAGAACTTAATCAAATGATTGATGGTTGTTCAGGTCTAAGGAATTGCATATATTGCTCTTGGGATTTCACATTTCCACTCTCTTAAAGTCATTCTTTCCTCACTTTCTCTCTTTCTGCAACTTGTGTGAATGTGTGAGTGAATGTGAGAGATTAGTTTGTCTTAGAATTGTCCAATAAAGTCTTATTTATATTGAAAAGAGAAGTATCTTGTGTTTTGTGCTTACAAGTTAATGTCTTAAACTGCTGATCTTGTTGATGTGCTAATAAATGTTTTCACTATACTTTGGATATTAATATCCAATATCCATTGTTATGTGACCCGTTCAATTGACCGCTGACCAATTCAGTTGATCAGCAGTAAAACAGTGATTCTGTCCAAATTCATAATTAATTCCCTTTGAGCTAAATTTACCTTTCCCTTACTACCAACATTAGCGTGGATCAAGACACTTAAAGTGAAAGTCACTTTGGATAAAAGCATCAGCTAAAATAGTGAATTTCTCTCCCGATGCTATCGAGTGATTTTTCTCTTTACTATTGTATTTTGTTTCAGATTAAATTGAAACGGCAAAAGTGCCAGACAAAAACACAGATGACCCATATGTGCTTACGGCAGTCTCTAATATCTTTCTTTGAAAGCTGTGATCACTCTGGAGAGTGTGTTTTGGAAGGGTGCTAATTGTCCCTATGAATCAAGTTCTAATGATTCTTTAATGGAGTTGACAGAGGTTTAAACTGTTGCCTGATGACTACATATTAAATTGTATGCTACCCAACCCTCAGCCCTCATCATTCCAATGTGCACATATTTTGTTATTATTTTACCAAGCATTTACTTTTACCAGATTTGCAGATGATTAATAGCATGTAATTGGCCTAAAATAAGTCTTTAATTGCATTTAAAATGGTTTCTATAAATGATTTTCTGGCTTGAAACAGTATGTCAGGGATTATCCTTTTCTTAAACCATTGATAATAAGGGCCCAGCCTGTTCACCACACATGCAACACTCTGTAAACCCTGAAAATAATGTATTGATTGGACTCAGACTGCTAGAATTGTACCTAGCATCACATTCCCAGAATCAATAGACTTTTACCTTTACTAAAACACACACACATCCAAACTTACATGTGATAATCATTATTATCATTATTAGTTGTGAAAACTGAGGGTTTGGTATTAATGTCAGAGGTGAATTTATTCTTAATTTAGTATATAATGGGATCCGCTTCATGGGTGTATTTTGGTGCAGAGCACAAATTTTAAAAAACAAAAACAAATAAATAAAAATACGGTACTAAGTGCCATTTTTGAGTGTGAGGTTCTATGGCATTTCTGTTCTCTCCCTTTCTACGTTTCTTTTCCTATTATATGGTAGTGATGTTATCTGTTCAATTGTCATTTATAGCATCACCTTTCAGCAGTTGCTCCAGTGTTGCGTTATTCTAGTCAGAATTCACAGTATGAAATTTACAGGTCCCCCCACCCTTTTGTCAAAGTTAAATAAAAATGAAAATGTCATCTGCTGTTGGACTTCTCAGCGGTGAAAATTTATTAAAAATAAACTAAATGTAATATAAATAGAGAAAAATGTTATAGCTGTAGCTACAGATGAAACAACGCCCATATACTGTACACACTCATCATTAACATATAACTAATAGTAATGCATAAAATGCCTCTGCCTGACCAAACAAATAACCCACAACCACATTTAAAGCTAATTTCAAAAGAGCTGTGATGAGTTGTCAGTCATCAACCCCACCATGGGATACTGGACAATCACAGGTTTTTATGTTCCTCAGTGGCATTTTCACTATATGAGCTGCTTCGGTGTGCTGTTGTTTTTGAAGCCAAAGCGGATTTGTGTGTAAATCTGTCAGTCTGTGAGGATAAGATGATGTTTTATAGAGAGTGAGAGATGGTGAAATTAGCACACACAAAATCTGGAGCTGTTAAGCCCAGGCAGGAAGGATTCTAGATATATATAGAATGATGCAGATAAAGTGGTATGCAAAGTATATCCTTGGATTTCTACCTTGGACTCACTATAGTATGAATTGGTATGGAGGTCTGTGTTAGTATTTAAGTTAATAGTTAGTACTAGTATTTAGTTTTTTATTTGTGTAAGTATTTATAGTACTCGTGGTTACTGTACTTAACTCTCTTACTGAGCTAACAAACTGCACCAACCTGTGATCCTTGGGACAAATTTTTACTTTTTTAATGATAGGGAAAATATATTATTAAAGAATACTGAAGAAGTAACACTTTTTGAATGAAAAGAACTTTGTTCTGTTATCACTTTTGGCATTTCATAATATCTCATAATTAGTATTACAACATCTGTATTATTCTGAGATTTCTGAAAACAATTTGTGTATATCTTCTAGTTTATTGCAGATATGAATTTATTTATTATGCTATATCATGTCCATGTCCTTTGGTGGATACATTGTGCTTTGCAAAGTTTGACAAGACTTTACTTCACAAAGCGTGATCTCCAGATCCAAGGGCACTTCTTTTCCCCTTTCTCTCTCTCTTTCGTTATTCCTCATTCTAGGGTTTAAACACTAAATAGAGGGAAATACCTGTATAAAACTGGGACAGGCCTCTATAAATACAAACCAGCCCTGTCTGAGAAGGGGAGATGGATGAAAGAAAGAGAGAGGACAAATGTACTTAGGGTTTGGCCCTGCAACCTCACCTTGGCTTAGTTTACTTACTTTATTTACAGACTTGGCATCAATCATGGCATCAAGTTTCCCTCAGGACTGAATCAAAACTAACCTCCAGAGCAGAATCCTTTGAGATGAGCCACAGGCCTCAGAGATTCTGACTAAATGGTACACTTTGCAGTTTATTCTGACCATGAACCATCCAAATAGATAGGGAAAAGGCTCTTTAACTTATTAGTAAAAAAAAAAAAAAAAAAAAAAAATTCCAGTTAACATTATTGGGTATAAATCTTAAATGTATAATTTAAACCTTGAAGTCCAAATATCCACTGAAAAGTAATAAATCAATATTCAGATATATGTGCCATATTATGTGCTACTGTATGTGCATTAGATGTTCCCTAAACAATGTGCTGAATCTAAACTGCAAATGAAGGGATTGAAACAGGAACCCTTGCTAGGATATCTCAAATTATGTGAGTTCAACTTCAGTTCAACTAGATGGAAGTTATTGCATATTTAGCAAAGCTGTTAAATCTTAATGTGATTTTAATCTGCTCTCTACACCATATGGGTCTGAAACCACACTGGCTGTGTGACAAAATACCATGTCAGTATAGCTCTCATAAAGATCTCTCTCTCTCTCTCTCTCTCTCTCTCTCTCACTCACTCACTCACTCTCTGCAGCGTAGTTTTGGGTTAAAGCTACATTTCTCAGGATTCCATTTAAATATATGAATATTCAGCTGATGGTCATTTTACACACAGCTGTGTGATGTATAATTATAGTGTTTGATATAGGCCCAAAACACTCAGTGCCAATGTCCAAAATTAAATTGGTGTTTAAAGGGGTCACATGACGTTGCTAAAAAGAACATTATGTTGTGGAATGCAATGTGTTTATGCGGTTTAAGGTTAAAAAAACACATTATTTTCCACATAATGTACATTATTGTTGCTCCTCTATGCCCCTCCTTTCTGAAATGTGTTGATTTTTTACAAAGCTCGTTGTTCTGAAAAGCGAGGTGTGCTCTGATTGGCCAGCTAAACAGTGTGTTTATGATTGGCTGAATACCTCAAGTGTGTGACAGAAATGTTGCCCCTTAACATACTGTGATGCCGTCTCATGGCACGAGGAAACAAAACCAATTAAACCCATTACAAACGAGGTAATTGTTGCATCTTGTGGAGACATAATTACTGATTATAATGACTTACACTGTATTTTTACACATTGCGTATCGCGCCGCGTAAACATAAAACCATGTCTGCATTTGTGATCAGAGAAACAAAAAACAACAAGCGCTACTCTACATTGCTTAAAACTTGCGTTTGTATCATCAGTGGCAAATTCTTTAAATATAAAAAATTTACATATAGGATGTGAGTCAGAAGCGCCAGACTATTCTTGCAAAGTTGGAACTGCCCAACTTTATAGAACAACCTTTGAGCACAGACCTACTGTACAGTAGGCAACTCTGCAGGTTCAGGAAACAGTCCTCCATAAAATGCATCACACACTGTGGGATTGAGTGAGGAGCAGCCGGAGGGCTTGCTGCAACCACATGTGACGACCCCAGGCTGGACTCCATCCACGGTGAAAGCCGATCCGGCGATCCACAGCACAAAGTTGATGTATTTCCTTAGCGCCCAACAAAGAATCAGCTCTAGGAATGACGAAGCGGATATCATCCTCTTTTGGAAGGCCAAACAAAGTAGTTTCACTTTCACAACGAAACACACAGCATCTCCACAACATGGCGGTGGTGGCAACAACAATGCTACAGCATGAATAAAAGTTACGCCTTTTTTCTTTGCACAAACATTTGGGCGGTGTTATGCAAATCTTCCCACATAGTGACGTAAACTTGTATAAACATTAAAGACGTCTTTAAATGAGGCATTTTAGGAGGGGATGGATGAGTCTTAACTTTTATAAAGAATATCTCTTTGGATTTGAGACTTTAGTCTTTGCAACTTTACAGATCATCTTTATGCACCAAGAGCTTGTAACACTCAACACTTGAAATCGCATCATATGACCCCTTTAAAGTGTTTTAATTTTTTCATCACTGTAAGTGATGCAGATCAGTCATTGAGCAGTGATCAAGCTTCATTACCATGGAAAGATGCACAGTGTGAAATTTAGTCTTAGCTGTAATTCTACCATGATTAGACTCTTGATTAAACAGATGTCTAGGGTTTCAATTGGGTTACAAGTTGACAGCACACATTAAGAATGCATAAACTGACATTCTTGGCTGCTTCCATCTCTCTCCTCCAGAATGACCTTTACTCACCTTCTCACAAACAACCTGACATTACAACCCCCCACAGGCTAAAGGCCAACACTCAGCCAGAATCAAAGTCTCCCTTTTTTTTCAACTGTTATCATATTTAATGCACAAATAACAAGCTATTACTCAATTGTAAATTTTAGTTTTAAATTATAAATAATATTATATTATTATTTTCTAAATATAAACTCTCTTATGCTCACAGAGGCTGCATTTATTTGATAAAAATATACAGTAATATTGTTAAAATTTAAATTTACAGTTGCTGTTTTCTTTTTTAATACATTTTTGGTCATACTAATATACTGATTTGTTGCCCCAAAAACATTTCATATTATTATAAATGCTCAACAGTTGTGCTGCCTAATAAACTAAATAAAAAAAATAAAAAATCAAGATTCTTTGATTAATAGAAAGTTCATAACAACAGATTTGTAAAAGCCTTCACTGTCTTTTCAATCTGATGAATTCAATCTCATTGCTTAATAAATGTCTTTCTTTATGAATTTTTGAATCTTTCAAAAAAATAATACTGACCGCAAACAATGATTCACCAACTTACTATATCATATTGGTCAAAATAATTTGTGTTCGTCATTATTAATGCTAATTCTCATCACACAGACAGAGTCTAGATATTTTACCCCATGTTTAAACTGAATGCTTATCTCTGGTGTGGGGTATCAATACACTTAGTCCCAGGTTTAAATCCAACCACTGTCAACTGCCTAACATCTTATGCAGACCAACATGGGCTAGTTTTACGCTGTACATAATGGAAACTCCTTTTGACTGCTTTCTAATGCATGAGTGTGGGTTTCAGCTTTAAAGGCATTTCTAACCTGAACTGTCCCAGCAAACACCAGAGCACAGCTGCAAAGTGTAAAGTGAGCCCTTAAACTGAGGTGACTGCACAGAGATGCCTGTTTGAATTCATTACCTTTGAAAGGTTATTTAGCAGGGCATAGATTAAAGACTTACAGTAGGTTATGCTTGCTAAAGTTAGATACTGGCACATTAGAAGGTTGTCTGAGAAGGTTGATACCAACATTTGTTGTGCTGCAGTTTTTATTTGAGCATACTGAACATGTTTTAAAGGCTGTAAGTGTTAAGATATTAAAAGAATCAGTCTAGGCCATATGCCTTAAACAATGTAAAGGGCCCTTGGTGTAAAAGGACCTTTAAATTTTGTATTACCCACAACAAATACCAATAAAAAACACCACAGCACTTTCCTAAACACCTCTTTGTCACTTTGCATCAAAAAGGCAAATTAACAGTTTTTTTTATAAGTATTTTTTTTTTTTTTAGTTTTATTATAGTTTTTAGCTCTTATATTATTTGTTTTATTATATTTATAGTTTTATTGCAGTATTATTTATATACAATTATACTCATAAAAAAAAAAAAAGCAAAACTGCGCACGTGCATAAGTTATAAGTTCAAACGAGATAATTTCATTTTCCACTCAAGTAAAGGCTGGAAAATATTGTATGCGCTAATATCCTAAGTGTTGTTTTAACAATGTGCGATCTGACTTTGTCGAGTACTGTATATCCCAGTCTATGAGTATATCACAAAAACCAAACAAAAACACACCCAGAGAGTGCACGCATTCACTTTGTGATTTAGTCTATTAAAACACATTTCGAATGCCCATAAGATTCAGGCAAAATGCCTCTGTATGTCTTTTATATTTATATCATTGAATAGTTCATCTATATCAGACTAAGAGTGCCATTTTTTTCTCCAGATATCAGCAATATAACAAAAGTAATATATTTTTTTACAAGTTTAATAAAGTTAGTATTAAGATACATTTTAAATGCCTGTTTTTGCTGTATTTCGCCAATGAAATTAGTTCCAAACTGGATGGTGTTTCCTTATTGAATGAATCAGGTTTTTTTTTTTTTTGTTGTTTTTTTGAACAAATGATTCAGTGACTCACTCGTTAAAACAGTCAAATGTTTAATTCCTGAAGGAATGAACCTTTTAAACGAATCGATTCAAAAGTACAATAAATATCGCATACTTTAAAACTTTTACTCAAGTAATATTCAGGGACTTTAAATTCTACTAAAGTCATTTTTGGGTAAGATATACCTACTTTTACTTAAAGTGTGGCTTTCAAGTACTTTCTCCACCACTGATTTTGAATTAGCTATTGTATTTTAAATTGCTTAGTTGCTTGAATTTAGTTTTAATTTAAAATAACAGCACTGATTCAAGGTGTCAATTATCAGCACAAAAATTGTTCCCTTGTATCATAGCTTTTATTATTTCTTTGAAATCCATTTCATGGCTTCATAATGTCCAGTGTTTTGTCAATGTGATAAAGTCTTCAAGTCTCATGTGCACCAGTTTTAAGTGTGTGTCTGTTTCTCTGTGTTTGTGTCTCTGTTTAATGTGTTGTTGCATGTGTGTATTGTTTGTCATATAATGTTGCTTTGTTTCTGCAGGTGGAGAGCGGAATTGTGGAGTACATGAGCTTATCTGCATCAGAAAAGGTAAGTGGCCAGTTTAAACATAAAATAGCTTTTTTTTAAAGCTTTCCATACTGAAAGAGACTTGTTTTGATCACTGTTTATGCCTGTCTGTGTCTGTCTGTCTTCTTCTAAATGTATTTTTAACTATGTTAATGTGTCATTATTTGATCTTCAGTGCACTTTCCTTTTGTATCTGTTGTTTTGAGCTTTCATTCAATGTTTACCATCAGTCTTTGTGCACATGCTCTTGTCTAAATGTGTATGTTGTCAAACCTAACTTTTTGCCCACTATCCTCTCCAAGAGATTGTGGTGGTTTGATTGATTCTTTAATTATCCTCATGAAAAGGAAGGAAGAAAGGAAGGTTTAAAGTGTGTATAAAAATAAAGACAATATGTATGAGAAATATTTTTATTGTGCACAAGAGAGAAACTAGATTTACTGAAGGCTTTCAGTGGATGAGACATTAAACATTTTGTTGAATGGTGCTGCTGTTCCTGAGTTCCTCAGGGGTTTGTCCAGCTGTCTTGTTTGCTATCGGCTGGCTGGCTTGTTTAGTGAGAGCTCAGTCTCGGCAGATTTAACATCATTAGTGAGGATCTGTGGTCCCAGTGTAATGAAGTCTTGTGGTCCAGGTGGACCGGATGAGTGCTGGGTCTCTGCAGAGCTGTTCCTGAGGCTGAACCCATCAGTACTAATGACCCTATTTAAACATGATTCTTCACACCAGTGTCCAGCGATTTAGTTTTTTGTGAAAGAGTAGATTTTTCTGTCCAAGTCTAAATGACATACAAGGTCACATAATTGTATCATATCACAGCTGAGCTGTCCAAGAACACTTTCAGAAGACAAGTTATTCACCACCTGTGTGTGTGTGTGGTGTGTTTGTGTTAGTTTGGACACTCCTCAGGCAACATCTGTTCACTGTCAGTCAAATTCCTAGGTGTTTGTTGACAGGACAATCCTGCTGCAGCTAATGCTAGTTTCATAGCTGTGATGAGTGTTGGAAAGTAACTAACTAAAGTTGTGATGCTACAAGCCTAACTACAAATTTAAGTGGTGTACAGTCGTGGCCAAAAGTTTTGAGAATTACATAAATATTGGAAATTGGAAAAGTTGCTGCTTAAGTTTTTATAATAGCAATTTGCATATACTCCATAATGTTATGAAGAGTGATCAGATGAATTGCATAGTCCTTCTTTGCCATGAAAATTAACTTAATCCCAAAAAAACCTTTCCACTGCATTTCATTGCTGTCATTAAAGGACCTGCTGAGAACATTTCAGTAATCATCTTGTTAACTCAGGTGAGAATGTTGATGAGCACAAGGCTGGAGATCATTATGTCAGGCTGATTGGGTTAGAATGGCAGACTTGACATGTTAAAAGGAGTGTGATGCTTGAAATCATTGTTCTTCCATTGTTAACCATGGTGACCTGCAAAGAAACGCGTGCAGCCATCATTGCGTTGCATAAAAATGGCTTCACAGGCAAGGATATTGTGGCTACTAAGATTGCACCTAAATCAACAATTTATAGGTTCATCAAGAACTTCAAGGAAAGAGGTTCAATTCTTGTAAAGAAGGCTTCAGGGCATCCAAGAAAGTCCAGCAAGCACCAGGATCGTCTCCTAAAGCGGATTCAGCTGTGGGATCGGAGTGCCACCAGTGCAGAGCTTGCTCAGGAATGGCAGCAGGCAGGTGTGAGCGCATCTGCACGCACAGTGAGGCGAAGACTTTTGGAAGATGGTCTGGTGTCAAGAAGGGCAGCAAAGAAGCCACTTCTCTCCAAAAAAAAACATCTTCTGCAGAAAGTATAGTGAATGGACTGCTGAGGACTGGGGCAAAGTCATATTCTCCGATGAAGCCCCTTTCCCATTGTTTGGGGCATCTGGAAAAAGGCTTGTCCGGAGAAGAAAAGGTGAGTGCTACCATCAGTCCTGTGTCATGCCAACAGTAAAGCATCCTGACACCATTCATGTGTGGGGGTTGCTTCTCATCCAAGGGAGTGGGCTCACTCACAATTCTGCCTAAAAACACAGCCATGAATAAAGAATGGTACCAAAACACCCTCCAACAGCAACTTCTTCCAACAATCCAACAACAGTTTGGTGAAGAACAATGCATTTTCCTGCACGATGGAGCACCGTGCCATAAGGCAAAACTGATAACTAAGTGGCTCGGGGACCAGAATGTTGAAATTTTGGGTCCATGGCCTGGAAACTCCCCAGATCTTAATCCCATTGAGAACTTGTGGTCAATCCTCAAGAGGCGGGTGGACAAACAAAAACCCACTAATTCTGAAAACTCCAAGAAGTTATTATGAAAGAATGGGTTGCTATCAGTCAGGATTTGGCCCAGAACTTGATTGAGAGCATGCCCAGTCGAATTGCAGAGGTCCTGAAAAAGAAGGGCCAACACTGCAAATACTGACTCTTTGCATAAATGTCATGTAATTGTCGATAAAACCCTTTGAAACGTATGAAGTGCTTGTAATTATGTTTCAGTACATCACAGAAACAAAGATCTAAAAGCAGTTTAGCAGCAAACTTTTTGAAAACTAATATTTATGTAATTCTCAAAACTTTTGGCCACGACTGTAGTTTAGTTGATTTAGAGTAGCTTTTCCAGTGACAAGCTACTGTACTTTTAACAAAGAGTAGCAGTATAGCATAACAAATTGCTCCATCGTTGTTTTCAGCTTTACAACCGTGTGAAACTCAGTGATTAAATATGTCCTAAAAATGTCCTCCTTCTCTGATATGAAGTTTTGGGAAGTCAGATTCATTTTGGTGAATCAGTTCTTATTAAATGTACCAGTTAAATAAATGATTCACCATTTTATTGGAGTTCCTAGTTTTGGCATGATGCAGTATACTAACTTTTTTACAACAATATTACAAAATAGATATTATACATTGTACTATACATAATAATATCTTGCTGTCGTTTCATATACAAATGATGCTGGTGTTTAGGGTGTATTGATCTGTTTATATGCTGTTTATATGGTTTGATTTCTTAAACGGTATATGGTATATCGCTATGTCAAATTATCCTGTTTTAAAAGGAATATTAAATCACCTCAAACTGCTTTTTTATAGCTACTGTAGTTATAGGCTACTAATAAACTGTAGAAGCTTAAAACGTAAACTGTAAAGGTAAAAGAAGGAGAGAGACAGAAATATGACAGTTTGGTATAAAGAGAATGACAGAGAGTGGCATGAAAGAAGAAAAAGAGGAACAGCTATGCAGAAATTAAACTGTTTTATAATGAAAACACTTTAAGATTAAACAGACTAATGTTAAATCTCTGGCCCATCACTTGAGGATATTTTAATGTCCTTCAAAAGCAGAGTTGTTTATGAGGCCTATAAAATCTGGTAATGGAGGTGCTGCCTGCTTCTTCTCTATTCAAGTACGATTAGACATTATGTGTGTATTTGCAGCATCATTTAGCAGACATATATGTTTGTGTTTCATTATCTCTCTCTATGAGTGTACACAGTGCTCTTGTCTATGTGTTTGTTTGTGTGTGTGTGTGTGTGTGTGTGTGTGTGTGTGTGTGTGTGTGTGTGTGTGTGTGTGTATGTTGTGTTTGTGTGTGTGTGTGTGTGTGTGTGTGTGTGTGTGCGCGCGTGTGTGTGTGTGTGTGTGTGTGAGGGTGTTATGACTGAGGGCGTGCGTGTGGGCCTCTGAGAGCACTTGTGGTCTGCTGTTATGTGGGAGTTTACAACAGTGTGCAATGTTTTTTGTGAGTGTTTGTTTCTGTAGTATTTTGTAATTCAGAGGTGGCTAAGCATCCTGACATGCTTTTACCTGTTTCTATGACAACAGAACCAGTTAACAATATCCAAGAAGAAGAAGGCAATTTCAAGCTATAATAGTGTGATGATAATTTTTACAATAAAAGTTGCACGAAGATGCAATAGTTGCATAGTTAAAGCATTTGTTGTCAAAATAAGTATAATAAGGAAGAAACTTTTCTTGTGCCTGGATGGTGTTCAGTGCCATGTGGTGCGAACCAGATGGCAAAAGTTCAATGAGGCTTAGATGTGAAGGATCCAGGGTGATTTTCTCTTGATATATGCAGTTCTTGAAGGGTAAATAATCCTTTCAGCAGTCTGAACCATCCTCTGTATTCTTCTATTATCTGATTTTGTAGCTAAGCCAAATTGGACAGTTACAGAAGTGCACAAGACAGACTCAATGACGGCTGAGTAGAACTGTGTAAGCAGCTCCTGTGGCAGGTTGAACTTCTTCAGCTGGAGAAGGAAGTACAATCTCTGTTGGGCCCTTTTAACAATGAAGTCAATGTGATTGTCCCACTTCAGCTCCTGACAGATGGTGGTGCCCAGGAATCTGAATGGCTCCTCTGCAGCCACAGTGCTGTTCATGATGGTGAGTGGGGGGAGTGCAGGGGGGTTTCTCTTGAAGTCCACAGTCATCGTCACAGTTTTGAACATGTTCAGCTTCAGGTTGTTAGGACTGCACCAGACAGCCAGCTGCTCAAACTCTTGTCTGTAACCGGACTCATCACCATCAAGGAAAAGGCAGATGACTGTAGTGTTGTCTGGAAACTCCAGGAGCTTGACTGAGGGGACAGCAGAAGTACAGTCTTTGGTGTAGAGTGAGGGGAGGTGTGGGTAGAGGACTGATGTTTGAGGGGCGCCAGTGCTGATGGTTTGGCTGTTTGACATGAATTTCCCCAGTCTCACTAGCTGTTGCCTACAGTGGATATAGAAAATAACCCCCCCCCCCCCCCCTTTAAAATAATCACAGTTTTTTGCTTTGCAGCCTGAAATGAAGACAGACTCAGTTTTTACATTTTTAAAAAACAATTTCTGACATGTTGGTGTTATATCTTTCACTTGGATGTTATAAGTTGCACTGAGTAAATACAGCTGAATAATACAAAAACTGTGTCCGTCTTCATAACAGACTGTAAAGCAACAAAATTTAATTATTTTCAAGGTGGGTAATTCTTTTCTATATCCACGGTATCAGAAAGCTGGTGGTCCACCGACAGCTAGGAACAGAGAGCTGGGTTAGTTTGGACTGGAGGAGTGTTGGAATGATGGTGTTGAAGGCCGAACTGAAGTCTACAAACAAGATCCTCGCATAAGTCCCCGATTTTTCCAGATACTGCAGGATGAAATGCAGTCCCATGTTCAACACATCATCCAAGAACATGTTTGCCAAGAAAGCAAACCGCAGTGGGTCCAGTAGAGGTCCAGTGATGTCCACTTCCATTCAGCAAGGATGCATTAAATTGATCAGTTACAAATTACAATAAAGGCATTTATACCAAGTCAGCATATTAGAATGATTTGTGAAAGAATCAGGTGACACTGAAGAACAATTCCATACTTTTGAATGGTTTTGTATATAATATTTACATTTATTTACAAATTATTATTTAAAACAATAAGGTCTCCATTCATTGTAATTGCATGGAAAACAGCAGCCTGCTTAACCCTAAGAATTCCTCCTTTTGTGATCCACAGAAAAGAAGTGATTCAGTTTTGGAATGACATTTTCTTTTTGGGTGAACTGTTCTTTAAAACTGTGTAGGTTTGGAAAGCCTATTGTAAATGTTCCTTCTCTGAGCACTGAACCATATCGAAAGCTGTCAGTTTATCCTGTCACCTACCTTCTATAAGTGTGTGGAGACTGACAGGAGGAACTCTCGGTACAGTGGATTATTTTGTCCTGTTATTGAAGTCTGTGACTCAAGCCTTTTTAAATTTCCTCCTGACTGCAAGCCTCTCAGAAGGACTTTTAACTAATGGATTTTTTTCCTTCTGCAAGATGGTTAAATGTACCTCACAGTGATCTAAGTATATTTCAAATAGAACATGAAAGAAAAGAAACCAGAAATAATATTATAAATCACGAACGGAAAGAGGAAACATGAGGAGGAAGTGGAGGCAAGTGGGTTATCAGGAAAATATTTTCATTGCATTGATCAGGAAACACACAGGCTGTAAATCAATTAACATTATTAAAAATAGCAGATGGAGGGAGAGCTGTTTTATAAGTGTTTGTTTGACCAGAATCACCTCAAACACTCAGAAACTAAATTAACTTTCTCATTGCCTGCATCCAGAAACAGGCTTAGAAATTAATGAAGTCTCTTAAACTTTTTGAGTAGCAGTTACTGTATATTTTAGGATGTTTATCAGCCTTGTAGTTGTTTATTTGTTGCAAATCTGTGAGTCATGCACCAGTGCTATATAATAATTTATCCTATTGTTATTGCTCTCTTATGCTATTGATGTCTTGACCGCAGTGTGTAATTGTTTAGAAGCAGTAGGGATGTTAGTGTCTTTGTCGTCAGGAAACATGGAGGTAAATTAGATTTCAAATTTCCATCAGCCCGCTACATTGCCTTCTCTTGCACACAAATTTGTTGTACGCATTACTTGGCTAAACAAACAACAGAGACCAGATTCACTATACTTAACACATGCTTTTGGGCGTTGTTTGTCCTGTGTTGTGACGTCCACCTGCGTGCTAAAAACAGAAGGAGCTAGCTAGATTACGCAGTTAAGAGTAGGAGAGTAGGAACTCTGTTGCCATGGTTAAGAGTTGCTGGAATGTAACAAACATCAATCCATGGAACAATCTTTTTTCTTCTTCTGTTTTTCACACTCTGGAATGGAACATTATGGATTCTGTCCATTCTGGCATATTGACTCACACTGGCATAATGACTTTTCACCTAATGTTACCCTGATTAGCCTTTGGAAACATTTCAAATTTAAATCTTATCATTAATAAATCTGTAGTATAATTTATAGGTTTTCATTTATTATTTATTTCTGCCAGTGACACATTTATAGCTCATGGTAACTTGTAACTTTTATTTTTTTAGCCAGCACCCTAGAGATAAAATAGATTTTAGTTTGAATTCCAAGGGGGAAAAGAATAAAAAGAAAAGTGATTTAAAATGGAAGGATTTCTCTTTTTAATATTTAACTCTGTTCTTGTCAGACCCTGCGGGACAGAGAGGCTGATGGGACAGAATCATATTGCATAATTTGTGTGAATAATTCACAAGTACTCTTGCTGATTGGATGTGTGTGTGTGTGTGTGTGTGTGTGTGTGTGTGTGTGTGTGTGTGTGTGTGTGTGTGTGTGTGTGTGTGTGTGTGTGTGTGTGTGTGTGTGTGTGTGTGTGTGTGTGTGTGCGTGCGTGTTTTTGCACAAAGTGTGTCTTGCACAAAGCTGTAATACAGTTCAGTGCAGAAATCATTGCTGGTAAGTTTATTTCTTCTCTAAGTGGGAAATCAACTGTCTGGAACTGGGTCATTTCCCTCTGTCATCCTGAAATATGTGGCCACAAAGCAGATAGTCTTGCAGTTACATTATTTAATCTCTGTGGTTTTTGATGAATGAAGGAAGATGGTCAGGTCAGACCCTTTGCACCCACTGTGAATATTTCTTCTTGGTCTGTTTCTGCATGGCTGGTGTCTTTCTCTCAGTACTGTCTAGACTAATATCTTTCCCTTTATTTTGAAGTGCTGCTGAAACTGATCTGTGATTGATTCACTGATCCTAGATCAAGCAGAAATCTTCTTCAAAAGACCAAGTACTGAACTACATTAATATGTTCTCATTGTCACAGAAAACATAGATTTCAAATTTGAATCTCCAGACCTGGAAAATTCAAGGAAAGTAAAAAATAACACCAACCAAATTTGGTTTGAATCAGATATTAAGTTAAAATCAGAAAGGTCATGAAAAAGTCACAGAAATTCTTCTACCTGTCTCATTCAGTCTCATTTTCAATGTACCTTATTGGAGTAAAATAAATCTCTCTCTTTCTCTCCACAGTGTCTCCTGAGGCTCTGGGGTTCCTGTCTGGCATTGGTGTGTTCATCTTTCTTGTGATTGTACTCTTTCTTTACCTCAATAACAAACTATCCATTGAGAGTGCCAACCAACTGTCCAGCCTTGACCAGTACAGAAAGAGCACAGAGCCAGCAGGTTTGTGGCTGTTTTTCTGCAATTGTGTGTGTGTATAATATACAGTGACCTCTGTATTTGGACACTTAAAGGGATAGTTCACCCAAAGTGAAAATTATCCCATGATTTAGTCACCCTCAAGCCACCGTAGGTTTATACTGTATAACTTTCTTCTTTCAGACGAATACAGTCAGAGTTATATTAAAAAATGCCCTGGCTCTTCCAAGCTTTTTAATGGTAGTGAATGGGGGTCAAGATTTTGAGGCCCAGAAAAGTGCATCCATCCATCATAAAAGTACTCTGGTGGGATAATAAAAGCCTTTATGAAGCGAAGCGATGCATTTGTGTAAGACTAATGATAATAATAATAATAATATTTTTTATGTTAATGATATTAATGGTATTGTTAATGATAATATGATTTTTTTTCTATAGCGCCTTTAAAAAGTAGCATCTCAAATGACTTCACAAGAATAAGATTAAATAATACTATTATACAAAAAATGCATTAAAGAAAATGAGATACCAAGATAAAATACTTGATAAGAACATACTATCAAAAGTTTAACAAGTAAAAATATCCATATTTAAAACTTTATAAACCATAATCTCTGGCTTCCGCTAAGTGTCGTACGCAAGTTCACGAGAGAGTGGCATTCCAGCGTATGATATAAGCATAGCGTAAGCTTACATCTAAAGCTTGGAAGAGCCAGGACATCTTTTAATATAACTCTGATTGTATTCATCTGAAAGAAGAAAGTCATATACGTCTAGGATGGCTCGGGGGTAAGTAAATCATGGGGTGATTTTCATTTATGGGTGAACTATCCTTTTAAGCCACATTTATAATGTAAAATATATAATGAATGAATTATATACACTACTCTTCAAACGTTTGGGGACAGTAAAATTTTTAAAAAATCAATTAATGTATTTATTTAATTTGATCAAAAGTGACAGGAAAGACATGTTAAATATTTATATTTCAAATAAATGCTGTTTTTTTTTTTTACTTTCAGCATAAGAGACTTAAGCATAAGAAAATTTTTAACATGATCTAAGTATCTAGGAGTGTACAAAATGCTTTTTAGGGTCACATTAAAGGAAGGTTCAGGAAGTTTTTGTTTTGTAACTGTGGATATTATTAGTTCTAAAGGGAATATTGATTTTTTTTTTCCTGGTGAATTGGTTTAGTATTTAGTATTGATGATGAAGAGAAACTGAAATGCCAGATGTACAGTATGGATTACCACCCCATCTGTAAACGTTTCATTGAGCTGGATTGAGCAACAGTGTTTTGAACTCTTCATGCTGGTATTTTAAGCACAGTAGTGGTCATTCATAAAAAGACAACATGATTTATTTATTTAATTTTGATTAAAATAACTTCATAACATTCTGTGATGACTTAGACCAAATCGTGGTGTTTTTGAAGCTGAGAGGTCCAGTATAACATGAGTCCAAATTCCCAAACACTGCATGACAATCTCCAGAATGGTAATTATCTGCTGAGCTCCAGATCAGAGTCTGTGAGAATTACTAACAGAGCTTAATTTAGTACCACCTAGGTGTTGGAGAGGTTATTAGAGAATTCTGGGATAGGCCGCACACTCCTTCCTGTTTGTCTGTCAGGTACACTGACATGCTTAGCTGATCAGCTTGTGATCTTTAGTGCCGGACATTGATCAGAGAGGACAGATGCCACTGGCCAGTTATTAGATCAATAGTATGTGTGACGAATGTGTGTGTCTGAAAATGAACTAAGGGATCATGTAACATCCCTGAGAGAAAATCTGGGCAGAAATCCAAACACACTTACATTCCGGATTAAATGTCTGTATTGTCAGTATATACGCACACACACACGCACACACTCAAACAATAAAACTGGCTTGAATAAACTCTGTGAACCATGCACATTTGTACACACAACTACCTTTTTTTTAAACCATGAAGCACTCAATCACACCTACACACTTATACTGTTGACAGGGGCACTTAATGCCCACATGCACACACACATCCTACAGACAGGTTCTGAATCCAGGCATCACTGAGCTGCCCACACACAGTGCTTTACATAACTCTGCCCAGCATCAGAATCAGTGCCATAATCAGAATGACATTTACTGGATAAGTATGTTTGCACTTATTTGACTTGGCGAGTCTATGACAAAGCACAATAAACATGGCTGTGTACTACACATGAAATTGTAATGTTGTAGCATAGTGCAGTGGTTCTTCATTAACTGGCGAGTTGTGATGTAAACAATTGCATATTTGTTTTGTTAGGGTTGCATGAACATCAGAGCACAACAATGCTGAATGTTTATTTGATCCAAAATACAATAAAATCAGTAGTATTGTGAAATATTAATATTTAAAATAACTGTTTTATATATATTTAAAAAAAAAAGTAATTTAATAACAATCTTGTTACCTGTGATCCTTCACAAATCATTCTGTTATGATTTGCTGCTTAAGAAACATTTCTTCTTATTATCAATTTTGAAAACATTTGTACTGCTTAATATTTTTGTGGTAACCCCGATCAGGATTCTTGTATGAATAGAAAGCTCAAAAGAACAGAATTTATTTGAGAGATAAAAAGTTACTGTCACTTTTGATCGATTTAATGCACATTGTTTCAGTATTAATATCTTTCTTTCTTTCTGCCCAAACCTTTAAATGATATACTGTATATGGTAATTACCTTTTAGTAGCTTGTACTGTAGCAAAAATTATATATATGACCATAGTTGAACTAAATTAAAACCACTACTTGACCAAAGTAGTATCCCCAGCATTGGTACAATGATTCTGGATCCTGGATCCTGAGTCAGAATCAGTTGAGAACCATGTGTGTTATATGTTGCTGTATAATCGGTACACAGGACACAGTATAAGTAAATGTATACTAGTAAATGTTGACTATTAATTGTGTTTGTGTCAATGTTCACTGGATGTGGCAGTGTGTAATGTCATCTGTAGTCATTTAGTGTCCTGCTGTGCTGTATGTCTGTATGGCCAGTTAAGGATAATGTCAGACTGGCAGTTTTTCATGTCTCTGCTCTGAGGTCCTTACTCCCTGCCAGAAAGGAGCTTCCTTGTGGTGTTCACTTTGGAAAAATTATGAATAGAACTCCTTTGCCCTCTGTCTCAGGGGAACATCTCCTTATGTTCGCTGCCAGATTGATCAGACTAGTAGAGTAAATTTGCTGAATGAAAACTCTGAACCTGGTTTCAGTGTTTCCCTGAACCATCTGCTGCATAAATTACAGCTACATAAACTACAATCATTATACATAATTACAATTATACATCGTAATACACGCACATCTGATTGTGCTCAAAGGCAATTTGGCTCGTTTCTGGGTTAGTCTGTGTGTGGTTTGTGGCTGATTTTGGAAAAGCATAAATTACTGTCATGATGATGTGAGATTTGACCTCTCTGACTCGCCTCACCTGTGTAGCAGTTGTTTGAGTCGGAGCATGCTGGGACATCTCACCTCCTAGGATACTTTGTGTACTGTAATTGAGTTGCTTTATGAATATGGAAATTGTGTTATTTAAAGATAATTTGTTTCCTTTTTGTTTTTCTTTAAGGTGCTCAGATCATTTTTGTTTAAAATGTTTTTTGCCATTTGAAGTAGTTTTTAACTGTAGGTTTTGAGCAATCTACATGATCCAGTGTCCAGACATTCCCTACAGCTCGTTTACTGAGGATTTTGAAATTAACATTACATTGATGATCAATTTAATACTGGCCTGGGAAGTTGGACATTTTGGAGCAATCATAAATTGAGCAATCAAACCTGCCATTCATGGCAGCATGGCATTTTTTAAGAGTTTCCAGCAAAGTCTCCCCTCCGTGTCCGCCGTGTTAGAATCTGTGTCAGAAAAGGTTGATGACCTGGCTTATGCACTGAGTGATGTCACATTCACGGTGAGTGGAGAACTCGCTGAGCATGTCAACACCATCATCCACAAAGTTCAGGCTGAGGAGCTTAAGAGCATTCGTAGGAAAGAGGCAGAAGAGAAGGAGGCTGCAGCACGGCAGGCCCAGGAAAGATATCCTTTTCTGGGTAGAACTGAAATCCAGACCCAGGCTGCATCTGACCTAGAGCAGAACCCTGAGCTTCAGACTACAGACAGCAACACCGGTTCAGTGCTCTCTGCTGAGAATTTCTCTACAGAAAGCGACCTCTCACAGGCACCCGACACTCTGAAAGAAAAGTTGAAAGTGCAAAATGGTGCTGATTCACCTTCTGTACTACACCAAAATGGATCTTGTGTTAAAGAAAGAACTAGGTCCACTAAACTAAAAACATCTAGAAGCCCAGAAGATGGTTATGAGGAGAAGAAATCTAGTAATAGACGTGTTGAAGGTGAGAGGATGAGGTGTTGACTTTTCCCCCAGTTATCTGAACTTCACTGGATGACTGTGTCTAAAAAAAGGGAGCCCTTATCTTTTCTGTCTTTAAAATCCACCTGGACTCTTTGAAACTGATCTGGTCTGTCTATTCTTTTCATCCAGTGGGAATGATCTCTGCTGCGGTCAAAATGCTGCTTTGCTTTCCCTCCCTTTTATCTCTATGGGAAGACTTGAACTCTCTGCAGTTACTGACACTTAATATACATCTCTGATGCTTTTCTCCCTGTCTCTCATTTATTCCTCTTTCGTTGTAAAAAAAAAAATACAGGGGATTTGGTTTTCCTTCTTCAGCATAAATTATTAATGCATGTCACTCTGTCTCTTGGCCTCTCAAACTGAATTTCTACAGATGTTAAATGATCATTTTTGTAAAAAAAAAAAAACAAAAAGGTTTAAAAAAAAAAACATGCTGTATTACCTGCGTGCTACCATCCTTATTATGTGAGAATGTTTTTAATCATCAAACTACATCGCCCTCTAGTGTTTTTGCTGAATATTAGAGGTGTTAAAAAATCTGTTTTGTAGTGTTTGCAGTATGCTATTGAATTCCCCTAGTTTATTTCTGTCGTCTTTATTACAAAAGTATATTTATCAAGTCATATTATCATTTTATTGCACATTTTCTCTTCTTTTGTTGCCTTTATTTGGTGTCATACCAGTGTTACAATGTTTAAATAGGTTGTTGAGAAAAGGTGAACATTTGACTGTCTCAAATTATTTCTTCTTGGGCTCAAAGTACAAATGTATATTCATTTTGTTCTTAAATTGTCCTCCTTTCTTTCCTCGTTTTCTGTCTCAGATAAGAGTTATGTGAATGCAGACTGTCACTGCTCATCGTCAGATAGTGATGATGAGGTGATTGGCCAGTACCAGGAGGCCGTGTCTCGATCGCAGGGTCTCCAGGGTGGTTCAGCGGGGACTAACTCATGCCACCAGAAGGGCTATGGCTGGGACACACGGCAGAAATACTGCCCTCTTGCAGCTGAATATGATGGTTACAGCAGCGAGGCCTCAGCAGATGATGGTAAATTTACACCTCACTTTCTCACAGCTCATGTGACATTTATATGGGATAGTGATTAAATTATGGGGTGGGGGATCACATTTATTGTGATCCAAATTAGCTTCAAGTATACCATGTCTGAATAGCAAACTCTGTGCTAAAATGGGTTCCTGAATTGTTATACACTACCATTGAAATGTTTTGGGTCTATAAGATTTTTTTATGTTTTTGAAAGAAGTTTCTTTTGCTCATCAAGGCTGCATTTATTTGACCAAAAATATAGTAAAACAATCATATTGTGAAATATTATTACAATTTAAAATACCTGTTTTCTGTTTTAATATATTTTAAAATGCTATGGCAAATCTGAATATTCATCAATACTGCACCTTCAGTGTCACACAACCCTTAAGAAATCATTCTAATATGCTGATTTGGTGCTCAAGAAACATTTCTTGATTTTATTTCTATACTTTTCTTGATTATTATCAATATTGAAAACAGTGTTTGATTGGAAGACAATTTTTTGTGACATTATGTCATTAATGTCACTTTTGATCAATGTAATGTGTCTTTGCAGAATAAAAGTACTGATTTAAAAAAAAAAAAAAAATCTTTCTGACCCTAAAAGTTTGAAAGGTAGTGTATATGTTGAATTTGACATCTGGGATGAATGGGCAAAGCAAATAAAATGGAATCCTATATAACTATGTTTTCCATTACACTAGATGGCGCTGCTCAACTACAACTCTCCTGCTGAGGGACGTTTGTTTTCACTGGAATTTTTGCGTGACTCAGTCTCAGAATATTTTCTTTTCTTTTCCTTCTTTTTTTTAAAAGAACAGTCAGTAACAGACAAAGTAGAAAAATCTGAATGAAACCTGTTTTCAATAAAAATAACTGTGGGTTGCTCTTTCTCTGGCAGGAGTGATTCTTACAGAGAGCAAAGGGTTTAGATCAAGAGATATCAAACGAATCAGGACAGTTTTGGAAGAACAATTTTTTGAACAGTTTTTTCTACTTTCGTATACACAAACACATTCTCTTCCACAACGCACTAGTTTAACTTAAAGATGAGAAAACAGAGTAAGAGAGTTCTTGGTTCTGTTCTGCTTCTTACAGAAAGGGAGATTATCATGTTATTCTGTGTTTTAGAGGAAGATTATGGATTATGGACTCATCTATGGTGATCATCTGTAATGGATAGGATTATGGTTATTTTTTTTGAACTTCCAATTGCCTATTTCAGTTGTCTGCTGGAAATTTCTGCTGGAATCATTGCAGATGGTTTCCGGGGACTGGTGTTTGGTGTCCTGTACCCCGAAATGTCCCCGTTTTTACTCAATGTTCAAAACAATGATTACTTTCACCAGCAGAGGGCACTGCACTATACTGATTACTAGTCACATGCCGTTACTAACTTTGAGGAGAGTAGTGCTATTATCGTCAATTATCAAAAGAGACAGCGTTACTGGTTTCAAGGTAGTCACATACTAACTATAGCACCCCCACTGGTAAAGATCCATTTCCAAAAGCGTAAACAAAATAACTTGGAAAAAATAATTGAAAAGGTTGTGATTATATGCTACTCACAGTTGAAAATGTGAAAATGTTAAATACTGTCAGACAATGTTAAAATATTTGTTAAATAACTGTATATATATATATATATATATATATATATATATATATATATATATATATATATATATATATATATATATATATATATATATATATATTTATTTATTTATTTATATTTATATATATATAATCCTATTTCGATCTGTTTACTATTTGCAATAGTTACTATTTACTTTTCATAGTGTGCTTTCTGGTGAATTGTAGGCTGATTAAATGCTGAATAAACTAAGATTAGTTTGATCCTCAAACATCACTGTAATTATTAATTATGGTTTTAATAAATGGAAAACATACACAAATATATTGTCCCTGTTTTTTAATTATCTAGTAGATAATCACAAGTGAGATTTCAGTGATAGTTGGATCAATGAACTAGGAAATGTCCCCAGTTTTCATTTCAGAAATCTGGTCACCTTAGAGTAGAGTAAACACAGAGATTACAGAGGGCTATGAAGAGAAAGAAGGAAAATGTGTCGAAGGGAAGCGCTGTCAGAAAGAAAAAAGCAGGAAGCTGGTGGATATGTCTCTTTGATTTCCCCCTCTGTTTCTGTGAACTACTGCACAGAGAGACAGCTAGAGCCACATGCTGTTCTCATGAGCTGTTTTCCTGGAGGCAGAAGAGGCTGTAGCCTCAGGCCATCTGTATAATACATGAGGAGCTAACACACATTTACATATTGCTTGAATGCTCACAAACATATAAAAACACACACAAACTTATACTGTGCAGTGTGCACACATACCGACATTCTTACACACTCATACATAACAAATGAGCTGAGTGTTTGCTGTTAGAACCAAAGAGCCTTATAAAACCTTGCTAAAGCATTAGCTTTCCCATTCATAGCAAGCTGCTGGGAAAATCGAGTTAACTGAGCTGTAAATTTCTTGTTACTAATCGCTCAGTGAAGTCTTGATGATACTGAATATTATAGTTATGGCATATATTCTGGCATTCAGATCAAATTGAAACATGTGAAATGTCTGACATGAGAGTTGATCAAAACATCATTGAGATATAGGGCACACATTTCTCTTGCTCTTGTTCATAGCCTGAGGCTGAAAATGCTACAGTGTTTATGATCAAAGATGTCATTCAGCACTGAGACACAGAAGGCAAGCGGACGTGCTCCTCCATCATCTTAATTATAGTGATGTTTCTTTCCTCCATCCTCATTAAAAGTGAATTTTATTTCTGAGTTTCTATCTTTTGTACTGTCATATCTTGATGCTTCACTGTTTTAGGATTATGAAATGTGTAAAAACAAAGAAATGTAAAAATGTGTAAAAACAAAGAAGTAATATTTCTGATTCTGCTTTATTTCTAGGTCACAAGTAAATTTGTGACATTATTCATGTGAACTCCAGATGTTCTTGCTTACACTGATAATATAATTATTTAATAATTATTATTATTGTTATTCTAATAACTGTTATTATTGTTGTTTTATTATATTACAATAATGCTAATAATGCATTTTTTTTTTACAAAAATATTGTATTAAATGAGAAATAATAAAATCTATATAACTAATCCCCACTCGAAAATTCACAGCATCGGCAATAGTCAGAACCAGTTATCCCAACCACACTCCAACAGAAGCGTGTATGAGAGAGAGAGAGAGAGAGAGAGAGAGAGAGAGAGAGAGAGAATGTATTTATGAGATCGCTAAATCTTCCTGTCCTGACCAGCAGCATGTTACTATGGCAACAGCCATCTGGTTTATTCTCTTTACAGAGCTGTTTAACTTGTATAGTGATTTGCAGGTAAACCAGGCCACGTTTTGCCATTCATCTCAATTTCAAAGTCTCACAGAGCCACAAGCAGCATCAGCATAACCTCTAATTTTCTTCATTTGAAATGATGAAACACACTGATTTGTTTAATTTAATCATACGCATAAACATACGCAGCAATTTGTAGCTCTTGGAGGACAAATGATTTATAAAGATGCAGGTGTAAGGGATAGTCTTACTACACTGTGTGTAAAATCAGGTTTTGACCTTTCTTGAATTAAGTTGAGAGTTTCAAATAACCATTCTTGTTTTAGGCTTTCCTTATAGAGCTTTGAATGCCATATAACAAGTTGTATCATAAATTACAAGCCTAATAGATATCTATCTGGTCTCACAAAAACACAAAGGCTGCAGTTTCAGTCTCATGTGAGAATGAATGACATTGAGTTACTGTGATCACAATCCTGCTTCATTCTGCCGTTGTGCATAAAGCTAAACTCAAAGTTACTTCAAAGACACTTTCACTCCAATTAATGTGCTTTCTAAATGATTTAAGATGATCTTTGCCACTTCCTGCCCCACATTTTTGCTTTTTCATATTGCTTGAGAACACTGGTCTAAATGACACTAAATGGACCTCTCTGACTTTCCTCCACGTCAGTAAACTGCATCCAGCGGATGAGACGGACTCCACCATTGGATGAGCTGCAACCTCCACCCTATCAGGATGAGGATGGGTCACCACGTATGTCGCGCACACCCTCTGACCAGGGCGATGCCAAATGTGACCTTTCCCATGGGAGTGAGAGCCCCAGACACAGCTACGGAAAATGTCCAAGTGAGGTCAGCGGAGCGCAGGAAACAGAGAGTTTCCTTAACAAGGGCTATGAAGAAGATGTACCCAGTGACAGTACTGCTGTACTCAGCCCAGAGGTGTGTGTTTCAGTAAAGAAATCTGTACATGCAAAAATCTCATGGACCTATTTTGTTTGAGGCAGCTCCAGTGGCAGTCCAACTCACTTGGTGACCCTAGGTGAGATTAGACATGACCAAAGAATATTCTAAAAACTATTATTGAATAAATTAGTTTTATAGTATAAATATAGTCTAAATTATTATTTATAAATATTAATAATATATTAAAATATTTAAAAAACAAAGACCAAATGTAATTTCTAATTAACATATAGCTTACTAAGTACATACAAATTTATATATATGTACATTTGAAATAAAAAAGAATTCTATATAATATATAGATTTACATTTAGTCGTTTAGCAGATGCTTTTTATCCAAAGCGACTTACAAATTCACAATATAAAATATAGAAATATTTTTCTTCATTACCTAAATATCACATGCATACAATCACAGATGCATGCACTAACGGCTTCATAATTTAATATGCATGTGCTGTAGACATCTCCGTAATAATTGATATGTTTACAGCAGTGTGATGCAGCAGTGAAAGTACTGAGCCACATTCTCTGTCTAACTTTGTTATATGAATGACAGCAATAAAAATCTTGTCGTAGCCATCAATCATTGAAAATATTTTCATACATCATCGAATATGTGTTTTTAGCATTTAAAGCAGTCATATAAGAGCCCATATAAATTTAAACTCCTGCACAGGTAACATATTCATCTACTTGACGTGCAATACCTCAAGCCTCAAGTTAACTGTTACTCCCTCTAAATCTACTATTTTTTTCTATCAATCATCTCTGTAGAATCTGTCTGCGCGTGGATCGGCGGCTCAGCTTCCCAAAGGTTATGACCCTGAGCCTCTCGCTCAATATGGAGCTCTCGACGTCATCTTCGACTATGATTCGTCTGACCAGCGTCTGTCTGTCACGATAACAGCTCTGACGGACATTCATTCTCTCAAACGGACGGGTAACATCTCCTGGCAGGTGCATCTGGTGCTGCTGCCCACCAAAAAACAGAGGGCGAAAACCATCACCCAGCGTGGCCCCTGCCCTGTCTTTACAGAGACATTTCACTTCAGCCATATCGAGACGGAGATGATCGGGAACTACGCCGTCCGGTTCCGCTTGTACAGCATCCGCAGGATGAAGAAGGAGAAAGCTCTCGGGGAGAAGGTGTTCTACCTCACCAAACTCAACCTGCAAGGCAAGATGTCAGTCCCCATCATATTGGACCCCTGCTGCAACATACCTGTGAGTGTGATCAAATGTTATGTCCATAAGATGTAAACTACTAAAAATGCTTCTTTCTAATTTTTTTTTTTTTTAAACTAAAATAAAATTAAAAAAAAATAATTATCAGCATAATGCACCAAAAAATACAAAAAAAAATTTTTCATATATTTTTACAGATATTGTTTTAGATAAATTATGTGTGTATGTTTATATATTATATATATATATATATATATATATATATATATATATATATATATATATATATATATATATATATATATATTATATAAATTCTAATATTATAAATTCTAAATATTATAAATTCTAAATTCTATTAGAATAGAATTCTAATAGAATTTCTCAATATTACTGTATTTTGATCAAAAATGTGTGGGATGGGCGATATGAGCTAAAAATGTCCAGACAATATCGATATTATATTGCAAAAAAAAAAAAAAAAAAAAAATTACAGGCAAAATATTTTAACCTTGTATAACTAGAAAAGGTGAGGGATAGACATACTGTAGACCTGAAAAGTCTTTTTTTTTTATTGTGCCATTGTTTTTCCACTGTTTGTGTGTTTGAGTATGCCAGTGGTTCCCAAACTTTTTCTGCTGGACGCCCCTTTTGTAGAGACATTTTTTTTTTTTTTTTTTTTTAGTCTCTTATGCTCACCAAGGCTACATTAATTTATTAAAAATACAGTAAACACTATAATATAGTGAAATATTGTCAATTTAAATTATCTATTTGAATGTTTTAACATATAGGCTACTGTATTCTTGTTATCAAAGCTGAATTTTCAGCATCATTACTCCAGTCTTCAGTGTCACATGATCCTTCAGAAATCCTTCTAATATGCTGATTTGCTGTTCAGTAACCATTTCTGATTATTATCAATGTTGTAAACATTTGTGCTGCTTAATATTTTTGAGGAAACTATTTATTTTTCACGATTCTCTTATGAATAGTTTAAATTGTTCTTTGTGTCAGAGCGCTGGAGTTCATTCAAAATAGAAAGCGGCATCAGTTTACCGTCATGTATTTGTCGCGTCGTGCCTCATCCACAGCAGAGAACATCACTGGGTTCTATTTGCTTTTGTCAAATTGCGCTGCTGGTATTTGTGAATCTTAAGTACATTCATAATCTGACGTTTTCCTGGCACTGGAAGTCCTTTGACAAACTTGTAACTTTCATGCTTAGAACAGAACCATGCATAGTTCATTTATATTTCTACATGGCTCCCTGCAATACAACTCTGATTCTTCAATCGTGCCATCTAGTGGTCTGTTATTGATACAACCACAAGTGCTACAACTGATAACGGAGCGCTCAAGTGGGTACTGCGAGTCATGTTGAGGTCATTAAAATAGGTCAAATTAATATTTTGCGCTCAATTATTTACTTATCAGGCAAGTGGGCACATGATAAGCAGGAAAATAACACAGTGTAGTCTTTATCACCCTGCAGAGGTTTCTTTTGAAAACTGTAGGCTACACTATCCATCAGCCTTGTCACGCTCCCAAGTTTGGGAACCACTGGAGTATACGATTTGTACTCTATTAATTTGGTCTATGACGATGCTCTATGTGTTTGATTGCTAATGCCTGTTGTTGCACACAGAGGACAAAAATGTTCAGCCTCGACTGTTTATCTTCATTTGAACAAAACATTATAAATGATAAATTTGAATTCATGAATATGTAACAGTATCCACGGTATAGCAAAATCCGTATCAAAAACAACATAAAACTGATTGCAATGTTCATACTGGTATAGCGCTTCCCATCTGCTAAAAATGTGTGTGTGTGTGTGTGTGTATATATATATATATATATATATATATATATATATATATATATATATATATATATAAAATTAAAAGTTAACCAAAGATTATATGTGTCCCAGGGCAGTGACTCTCAGGCAAGCATGTCAGACGTATCGTGCAGCGAGACAGCCTCGTCGTTCCCGTCTGCTGGTCAGGGGTCGGCTCCAGAGATCCTGCTGGGGCTTGTGTACAACGCCACTACGGGACGTCTCTCTGTGGAGGTCATCAAAGGAAGCCACTTTAAAAATCTGGCAGCAAATAAACCTCCCAGTGAGTCCAAACGCTGTTTAACATGATTGCTTTAGATAGCCATTCCAGAGCACTTCACCATCAGATCAGTCTTGTATTGCTTGTATCATCTTATATTATGTTTTTTGGATGATATAGTAGTCTTTTTTTTTTTTTGACCCCAAATGCTCCCTCTTTCTTTCTCTCTCCATAATTTTCTGTCACCCTTCTTATAAATGCTGCCTTAAACAAACCTTCCCAAAGCTTCCGTCACACTTCAGTCAAAGAGCGCAATATAAGAGCCTTCAGAAAGCGCTCATAACTGCTCATAAATACCATGATGTCATTAAAGGACATTCACCCAATAGTTTTTCTATATAGCGTTATGAAATGGTGATGAAGGCTGCATGTTTTTCTTATGCATTGGCCCTTAACCTGAAGTGATGCAGTGTGCTTTATGAACACGTTACATCTGACCCAATGTGATGTCATTGAACCTTCAGACCTTCTGACCTGCTCTTTTTCTCCTGCTGTTGTTGATATTCTCTCTCTTTCTCCCTGATATCTGCCGATCCCCTCTGCTCTTGCTGTCACTCCTCTCCTGTTGTCAGATGGTTTGTTCTGTTGTCTAAAGCACTTGATAGGTGGGCAGGTGTACATAATCCGAGGTGAGTTTTCTTTGGCTGCCTTTATCAGCATCGGATGCTGTTCATCCATCTTTCTGTTTACATGCTTCCTCTCTTCATCATCGATCCTAGTTTTTAGGCTGGCGAACACTTCTACATGGATGCTGAAGGTTTGACCTGTGGAAAATTTGAGTGCAAATTAGTGTAAAACTCAATTCAGGAGGAAGATTTAGAAAACGTGAAATATGTTATCCATTTGGTCTTCATCCATGGAGAAGGTTAAAACGCTGTTATTTTAGACATTATGTTGGATGGTATGCTGTTATTTTCTGTCCTCTATAGTGATGTTTGCATGTGTCCCCTAACCATGTGTCTTTTTATTTAATGTTTGGATTTTTAAATACATTTACTAGATCATTTGCTTGGATCATTTGAATGTTTCCTGTCATGTGAATGGTAGTTGGCAGAAAGATGTAGAAATCTTTATAGACTTGTTGCCATGTGATTCTTCTGTGTTTGGAGAGTGGAGAATTTGAGAACTTTTTTTTTTTTTTTTTTTTTTACAAAACATATTTTTGGGGATCTCACTGCTAACATAAGATATCAATTAAATATGTTTAAAATAATTTTTAATTTTAATTATTTTTTCAATTATTATTATTATTATTATTATTATTATTATTATTATTATTATTATTATTATTTTCAATTATTATTAATTTAATAAATCATTGTTATTATTATATTTATTTTATTATGAATAATAATTATAATAATCAAATAATAATAATTTGATAGTATTATTATTTATTTTAATATTAAGTCATATTTATGATACAAAAGTTGCAAAAAGGATGACTAGGATTTTAGGTAATGTGACATACTGTAGACTACTAGAAGTTGATTTCTGTGGCAGGAAGTGTACAGATTCCTGAATAACTGCATCACAGAGTCTAATCAACCCTCCTTAATGGTTAATGAAATCCTTTCATATTCAGCTTGAGGAGCTGAAGATGATTTCCTCAGTGTCAGGTATGAGTCTGTGTTCCCATCTCTGAAATCAGTGCTTCTTAATCTCGGATCTTCCATTAGATGGTAAAATATAGGAAAGTGAAACATTTTCTTGAAAACACCGCAGGATGACTCCACAGGAAGCCCGCACTCGATGACTCGTGGTACAGAACCGTCGCCCTGACACAAAGACACACAGAATACTTACGTCTGTTGTATTGTAGTGTATTCAGGCAGGGCAGCAGAAAGCATGCTACGAGGAGTTCAACTGCACTCTAAATTAAACCCGGAGAAAGGCCTCGAGCTACCCCAGAGTCTGCTCTGAATACATGTAGAGACATAGTTCAAAAGGTTCTGAAAGGAGAAGACAAAGGAGTGCTGCGGGACTCAATTATTAATCAGTGAGCATTGATTAGTGCCAAGCGTTAATGCAAAAAAGAAACTGAATGGCCCATTTTCAGCCAATAAATTTCATCCTGTATTAATGAATGGAATAATCAATTGCTTTTCAGATAAATTGAGAGACTGAAGCATTGCCAGGCTGGAACCGTAATGCTGAAAACCTCCATGTGGCAGAGAAACTGTACCACAATGTTATATCTTGTTACTTAATTTAACGTTCTCACTTCTGAACCTACAGTTTTTGTAATAGTATTATCTTTTTGGTATTTTTTCCCAGCTGAAAACTGTTGTTATTTATTTATTTTGGTTACTTTACTTTTACTTTTTTTTTTTTTTTTTTTTTTTCATTTTTCAAATCTGAATTATTTATTATTTCTTGTTTTGTAGTAAAAAAAAAATGTCTAAGCCTTTAAATCAAGAAATATTTATTTTATAAAACTATGTTTCTTTATCTTGTCACTAATACTAACAATAAATCAAACAAAACGCTGTGAAAGTTACCATTAAAAACAATTTTCCAATTGGGTAAAAAGAAAATATTATATTATATTATATTATATTATATTATATATATTATATATATATATATATTTATAATTATATTATATTATATTATATTATATTATATTATATATTATTATATTATATTATATGTTTTAATAATAGACAATATTAAAATTTATATTTAAACAAATATATTTTAAAGAAAACCAAAACACTGATTAGGAAAATCATTGTAAGGAAGTGCTGAGGAAAGTCATTTTAAATTTTTCATGGTCAAATCAAATTGAGTCTTGACTGATTTGATCGTAAAAGTTTTAGGACTACTGGTCATAGTATGAAGTGTTCTCTGACTGACATCCTGTTTCATCCTGTTTCAGACACTTATGTAAAGCTGACTCTACTGAACTCAATGGGTCAAGAGATGTCGACGTGTAAGACATCCATTTGCCGAGGCCAACCCAACCCCACCTACAAGGAGACCTTCGTGTTCCAAGTCGCTCTGTTCCAGCTCTCCGACGTCACACTCATCCTGTCGGTCTACAACAAGCGCAGCATGAAACGGAAGGAGATGATTGGCTGGATCTCTCTGGGCCTGAACAGCTCTGGGGAGGAGGAGCTGACACACTGGACACAGATGAAGGAATCGAAGGGACAACAGGTGTGTTGATGGCACAGTCTTTTGGAGTCATAGAACGTCAACAAGTGATGGCAATGATGTGTGTAATGCCGTGGGGGGCAGAGAGCAGGTCAGGCCCTCGAACAGGCCCAAGATGACAGAGCTGGCCCTCACTGCAGTGCATTATGAGAAACACGGATGTAATCTGTTATGAATCATGAGACCATTATGAAACCATTTTTGAATAGTTTCTAACATGGTGAAATGAAGGCTGCATTTAGTTAACAGTTTGTAATATGGGTGTGTATTTGCCATACTTTTACAACAGGCTGTTCCCTGTTTTATAATGAATTCATGTGATCTTACAATCCTGAATGTTCAAGTTTAGTACCTGAGACCTACTGCACAGTACTGCAACAGTAGAGATGCAGAATGCCAGTGTTCTGGATGAATGTCCTGTAGTGGACCAGTGATGAAACTGTGAGGATGTTTAGAGTATGTGATGGCAAGGAGGCTTCTCAGCGCTTTTGCTCTGTCTTTACAAGTGTCCAGATCTCTGTGCAGTCGATCAATCTGTGAACCTGTCTTGAACTAGTTTCTTTCCTTTCCTGAGCGATGGTCATACTCACTCAGTGATTGTTACGTACTGTAAATGGCACATAGATTTTGCTGATCTATTTTTGTATCTATATATCTGAGAAAATGGATTCACTTTCTTGGTAAATGTATGAAGCTCTGTGAGCAGTATGGAGTTGTAGACTTTGTTCTACTTTCACAGTTCAGTTGATTTTTGTTCCCTTTGGTTAAAAGAATGGTTTTATTATTGAATGTGTCACACATTCAGTGTGCTGTTTCAAAATATGGCAAGATAAATGTTCAAAAGCAAACAAAAAAGACCTTCACCACCTCGTCCCTGTTACAGTCTTGCAAGTCGATAGAATGTGAGAGAAAAGGTGAGAGTATGTTACATACTGCTATGTGTATTCTTAGCTCTGCTGATGTCGTCATTTCAGGTGATGATGTTTGAAAAAGAGAGAGAAGAAGAAAGAAAAAAGTCAGGTATGGCAAGTAGCTGGACTCTGAGCTGGTATGTTTTTACTAGAATTATGCACATGTTTAGGGCACATAATTACAGTCATGAAACACATCTTGTGAAAGAGTATCAGACTGTGACAGTCCTCGGAGATTCACAACTGGACAATATCTCCCTTGCTGACCATGTCCCACGAAACGCACAGGTGGGACGAGCTTTCCCTCTCATGCTGGGACTGGGAGATGTTTTCAGTTTCTTCATGGCAAACTGAGTAAATAATCTCAATTTTATTTTACCATTCCGTCGACTTTTAAGCCTGAGAAGATGCCACAGCTATCAAAATTAAAGTGACTCAATACAGCACAACGTTGAAATGTAGGATGTTTAAATGCATTATGACTGGAAAACAGCTGTCACATGAGGCAACAGGCTTGACGCACTGTTGCCTCATGCAGATATGGCTTCCAAATAATTTTCCCACTATAAATGAGAATCTCATTGTAGCTACAGTCAATCAGTTAAATAGGTTGGTTATATGGCACTGCCAGCCTGCAGTTCCTCAGACTCAACCCTCCCAGTAGCTTCTGACCAGTCCATCTTTAAAGGTATAGTGCACCTTAGATATAACATTTTGTTGTCGTTTACTCACCCTCATATTGTTTTAACCCTGTATTATTTAATGAAACACAAACTGAGATGTTAGGCAGAATGTCCAAGCTGCACTTTTCTACATAATGAAAGTGAATTGTACTTCCGGCTCTGAGAAACTATACGATAACTCGTGTGGAACAGACCAAAATTCATAGTTCACTGATAAACATCCCTTCTGTCTGAGCTCATTTTGTCTGAAAGTGCAATTTTTTACAATGAATACAAGCACAAATAACATTTAAGTGTTCTGATTGAGAGGGAAGATTATTAGTGAATACTGGCTTAAATCATACACTCCTATTAAAAGGGTTTGCATCAGTAATTTTTGTTTTTGTTTGTTTGTTTTGTCTTTTTGGAAGAAGTTTCTTATGCTCACCAAGGCTCCAAGTATTTGACCATTTAAAATGAAGTTTTTCTATTTAAATATTTTTTATAATGTATTTCTGTGATGGCAAAATCACATCACAGACACATCAGTGTCACATAATCCTTTAGAAGTCATTCTAATATGCTGATTTTATGCTCAAGAAACATTTATTATCAATGCTGAAAACAGTTACCCCAAACTTTTACAAAAGTAAATGTCTTTAGAGGACTTGGAATATAGCACACATATGGAAAATAAATAGACTGCTTTAATGATGCTTAAGTTTTATATATATATATATATATATATATATATATATATATATATATATATATATATATATATATATATATATATTTAGCTTTGTTGTATAAATCACCACCTACCTTCGAAATGTACAAAATAAAAATTGTATTTAACTAACGATTAATATGGGATCTGAACAACATGAGGGTGAGTGAATAAGGACAAGATTTTCAATTTATTAAGAACTGTTATGTTATAATTGTTATAAAATGTTATAATTCTAGTTTTAGAATCCACAAACAGTGCCCGAACAGACACTGGTATGCAAAGCAAACACTCTGCTGATCTGACTGAGATGTCTTAAGGTGAGTTGTTTCTTTACATCTTGACAGATGAAACAGCATTTTCTCTTGTAATGTTTAATGCGTGTGAATGAGTCTTTCCAGTGCCTGATAAAAACTCACAGCTGTCACAGCTGTCTCTCCTACCACTCTGCAGTAGTCTGTATGTAAGAAGATTGTAAGTATTTAGACAACAGAACAGTGAAGGTCATTTAAAGACCCATCTTATTCTGAACTCAGAACTTACAAAACCGATAAACACCAGCATAAAGAAGTTTTAGGATTTATTGCACAAGAAGCATAGCACACACCCTCCTTTTGCTCTCTATGTGTCCCAACGTGATTCAGGTTTAACATGCCATTGACACCTTTAACTTTCACAAGGTGTGTTCCAACTAAAACCAGTTTTAAACATTTTATACATGTTCTGAACTTTATGTATATGTTTATATTTGCAATTCTTTTAATTTTGCGGTTTCAGTTTATTCTCAAAATGCTTTAAATGAATTGCCTGTATACTCACCGATTCAATCGGTGCCTTACTTTTCTCTGGAGAACGTTTTTATGATGTTTTTGAAATGTTGCAGCGATGTTGTGTCACCTTGTGTATTCATACTTCTGTACAACTGCTCTCATTTGATTTGTAAATGAAGTCTTAAACGATACATTAAAAAGACGCATTTGTATGTGATTCTGTTTTGAAAAGAAACACATCTGCTAATTGTCTTTGTCTGCCTGTTTTTATTTCAAGGAATGTAAGATGGAATCTTATGAAATACAGGCCCCAAGTTGAAAGATTTTCAATTAGTTGGGAGGAGAAAAACCCTGTCTGCTAATGGACAAGTAACCCATGTATTTTATATTTAGTGTAAGAGGTCAAGAAGAAGCACAAGGAAAAACTGCATGATGTGTAGTGCTGCATAAAGCCTGTGAGAAAAAAAAAAAAAATCAGTTGTCTATGACTGTAAATCTTCTCTGTTGATTCCAAACGTTTTGGACACAGTGTCAAAGACAAATTTCTGTCAGCTACAGAGTATGAAAGAGTATGAAAGATTTATGAGGGCAACTGTTTTGCCTCACACATACCTTTTTACACATACATTTACCATCATACCAGTCGTTCATGTACTTCTCCTTTCCTATGCACTCTGGATGCTCATAAATATGATGTCACTACCCGAAGTGTGTGTCTGTGTGGGGAGAGTGTATTTTGAAGGGCCCATTAAACTTTCACTTTAATCCTGAGGGAAAGAGCTCTCTTCAAAGTGCTTAAACATGGACAGCAGCTCCGTGCAAGTCAATATTTATTCCTCACTGCTTGGCTGAAGTGAATAAAGATAGATGCAGAATTGAACTCTGTGACCTTACTACCATAATGTAGCAGAAACCGAAGCATGCTGTCAAAAGCTCTAGTAAAGGATGAACAGACATCAAAACGAGGGTATGTAACTGAAGATTATTAGGTATCCTTTACTGCTGAAAGGAATAAATATTCACCTAACCACTTGTACTGGATTGTAGCCAATAGATGGCACTATTGTCGATCGTCATTTTAGGATTTCCAAAACAGCATTGTATAAAATTCTATTTGTAAAATGTACAAATGTCAGATGTAAACTAAAAAAGGGGGCATACCAAACAATAACAATAATAATAATTTAAAAGGCATAATTATATAAAAGTGATATGTAACAATTAAATGTAAATGTGTGGGTAAATCATAAAATAAAATATATATAAAAAAAGTGACGTGCATACAGCCAAGTATGGTGGCCCATACTCAGAATTTGTGCTCTGCATTTAACCCATCCATAGTGCACACACACTGTAAACACACACCCGGAGCAGTGGGCAGCCATTTATGCTGTGGCGCCTGGGGCATTTGGGGGTTCAGGGCCTTGCTCAAGGGCACCTCAGTTGTGGTATTGCCGGCCTGAGACTCAAACCCACAACCTTAGGGTTAGGAGTCAAACTCTCTAACCACTAGGCCATGACTTCCCCAATATATTAGTTATAGCCTGCTCAATGTACAATGTTGCAGACTACACAAAGTACAGAGCACTATAAAAGTGCTGGTACAGTAAACCACAATGTGTGGTTTCCATTTATTTAAAAGATGCTGTTTCTCTCTGAAGCCCCCATCACCTGGAAAAGTACTTCAACACAGGGCTGCTTGTCACACAAGAAAATAAATTATGGACTCTGGCACAGGAGTGGATGTCTGCTTCTAACCAAAAACAGGGTGTGTTTTTTGGAACCTGGAGTCAGTTAGAGGGAAACTGAGCAAGAAAAAAGCCTTTGTGTGTGTGTGTGTGTGTGTGTGTGTGTGTGTGTGTGTGTGTGTGTGTGTGTGTGTGTGTGTGTGTGTGTGTGTGTGTGTGTGTGTGTGTGTGTGTGCTTGTTCTTGTGCGGGCCACATTTCTAATAAGCATTTGTTTAAAAAAAAAAATCATAAATAGGCCAAAAGATAATTACTTGAAGTGATGGTCATTTGTGATTATTTAAAAAATAATAATAATAATAATTTAAAACAAATAAATAAAAATACAATATAAGTTGGTTTGGAGGAGAAAAACCCTGTTTGCTAATGAACAAGGAACCCATTTGTCAGGTTTTATAATAGTAATAATGCATCAAATATATTAGTCTTATTACTAATTTATATGAATACATAACATAAAATAGAAACAGCAAATGGAAGTTTGGGAATGTAGCAATAAAACAATTGATTAAAGAAATTTTTAAAAATCAAAATGGCTTTATATTTTATCATTTATTTGATATCAAGTTTTAAATAAAAAATATATACATATATAAAATAAAATAAAAAAGTTGGTCTGAAAAGGGGAAGGTTGGTGTGTTTTGATTATCATCTTAAGTTCAGAAAATGTCCTCAGAAACTGACTGATGGTTTCAATTGTTAAAAAAAGATGGGCAAAATAAAATCTAAAAATCACAACCAAACAAAAATAAAATAGATCTGTAAAGTTAGTGGGGGGGGGGGTCTACGGGAGGTCTTTACACTTTACAGGTATAGGTGTTTGTGCGTGTCAGAGGACAGAAAGTGATGAAGGGAGGCAGCCAAAGCGCCAAATAAATCGGAACACCTTGGCGTTCACTCCACCTTCTATAAGGAAAACCGGAGAAATCCGCGCAGGAGCACGGCTGGAAAATACGGACCGCCGCTCCTGAAAAGGGAAATGTCTAACAGATGATTGGCGCCGTGCCCGCCCGCTCCACTTCTGCTGCGCGCTCCCGGGCGCAATTTAAACGCAGCTCTTCTGACCAAAACCAGACACACACAAACACACACACACACACACACAAAGCACCAGGGAAGCATTGCTGCTGGGACGTGACGCGACTGATCCTGAGCAAAAAGCTGCTGCTGTTTATTCCGAGGAATGGGGCGACGCTGCTCGTGTCCACTGACGTTAACAAGCCCAGCTCAAAGCAAACGCAACAACGTCGCACCGTCTGCCGGTGAGGTCACTGTGGCACAAAGCAAAGCGACCTGCGCGGACACGCAACGGAGATTCCGTCACATCACAGAGGCTTTATTCGTGCGCTGATTGACTGCTTGGCTTTGGATGATATTTTCTCAGTAGAACCTCTATCGATTATTGCAAGACAAAAAGGCTCTCGCTGATGGATCGTGGATAAGTAGTTATTGATGAACCCAGCGGGACTACAGCAGCGGAGCCCAGAAGAGAAAACGAGAGCGCGTCCATAACAACACATCCGATTAAATAAAACAACACACCTTTGACCTAGTCACCATTATAGTTAAAGGTAAGCAAAAGTTAATATTTTAAGGACATCGCACTGCTCAGAGTTACGCGCCACCCGCCTCCGGAGGCAAACAGACATGGCACAGTGCCAACACAAATGAACTACACTTATGATCTCTCAAGTGTGTTAAGAGCGAACAACATTTTTTTAGCACTCAGAAGCACACACAGTATCCCGTTTGCGTTATGATAACTGGTACTAATGATCAAACATTACATATATAACTATATTTTGTCTTTATGAGGAATGCACAAGGCAAAGAGTGTACATTAGGTCCATGTAGTCACCTTTTTTCTTTTACATTTTAAGCACATTTTTGCCTTCACTAGTTTGTTAAATGGTCCTACAATGACAAATTAATTTTTGAAATCATAAAATATTAACATTTTGAAAATATTTCACAGTCTCTAAATGTATACATATGTATGTATGTATATATATATATATATATATATAATTATTATTATTATTATAAATGTTATTTTTTAATTTTTAAAAGTATTTTGAAACTGTAAAAATTTTATTAATATTAGCAACATTTATATCTATAGATCTATATGCATTTATATTTCTATTTTTATATATATTATTCAGAGACTACATATTAGAAATGTAAATATATATTATATATATATATATATATATATATATATATATATATATATATATATATATATATATATATATATATATATATATATATATAATTGGTTTACTATCCTTGTGGGGACTCTCCATAGGTGTAATGTTTTTTGTACTGTACAAACCGTATATTCTATCACCCTACACCTAAACCTACCCCTCACAGAAAACTTTCTGCATTTTTACATTCTCCAAAAAAAAAAAAAAAAAAATTTTCTTCTGTATGATTTATAAGCTTGTTTCCCCATGGGGACCTCAATTTATGTCCCCACGGTGACACGAGTCCCCATGAGTCAGTGTGTATTCAGGTTTAAGTCCCCACCGGGAAAGAAAAACATGTACACGCACACACAACAATGTTCCTTTCACACATTAAAACACTCAAGCTCTGTATGTGTGTGTGTTGTAAGGGCAGGGAGCCAGAATTCTGTTACCACTTGATTCCCTTACAAGGAGATGAAATTACAAGATGAAAGCACAATAACTTTATAGATGGATGCAGAGTGTGTGTTTTTGCCCTCATGAATGCGCAATTACTGTTGCACAGGAAAATTGCGCATTGGTATCTGCGTAGTGTAAGGCAAGGGACAGTTCTATGTGTATGAGGCTATTGTTGTTGTTGTGTAAGAGAGAGTCGCTATTGTGCATGGCTGAGATGGTATGTGTTTGTGAGTGGGATTATTTCTTGCTTCGTTATCAGCAATGGGTTCACTGCGCTAGCTGTGGCATCTGATCCTGGTGCCGTGGGGCAGGAGTGTGTGTGTTCGTGTGCATGTGGGTATTCCCCCTGAGATCACTGTGCCAGTTTAAGAGTGTCTGGCATACTGCCATGCATTGATCCCTCGATCTACAGCAGGCACAAAGGAAAACCAACGCAATCGTTTACCGCCTGTGGTTCTCATCAGTCCGTTCCAGTCATTTGTGTCTGGGCATGGTGAGGATTTACTTCAGGAGACTTCTGAGGGGTGTGCGGGCTGCTTGTAATTATCTAAAACTTCAAACTTCCAAACTGTGGTTTGTGGTAAAAACTGTACTGTCATCAAATTTGGTACAAACACATGATCCACAATCTGAGAGCAAGTATATACATTTATATGAGCAGGTTTTTGCATAGTCAAGCTACACTCTTCATCTCTCTGTCATCTATCTGTATACATGACTCAATGTATAATTGAATAGTTAAAGGTTTAAAAATACACATGCTGGACAAAGCTGAACTACAAGTGCATTACACCAATGTTGAAAAGTTTGGGGTCCGTAAGATATATAATTTTTTTTTTTTAAGAAACAAATACTCTTATTTGGTGAGGACATACTAAATTGGGCAAAAGGGACAAAGGCATTTATAATGTTACAAAATATTAGCAAATAAATACTGTTCTTCTGAACTTTCTATTCATCAAATAATTCTGAACTAATGTATAATGATTTCCATAAAAAACTATTAAAGGGGTCATGAACTGCATTTTTTTAATATATATAATTTTCCCTGAGGTCGACTTATAATGTTAGCAAGGATTTTACATAAAAAAAAAAAAAAAAACGTAATAATTTAGATTAAACAGGTATTTTCCCTCTCTGCAGAACAGTCTATTTTTATAGGCGGGGTGCACTAATGAAATAAATGCCCACTGCTATGATTGGCTAACAGTTCCACATATTTAAATTTAAGGTAGACACTGCTGTGACATACTCTGAAAACAACATGGGTCATTTGGGTTAAAAATGTATAAATACTAAGTATATATCAAACGATCTGGAACAGATTTACTCCCACTATTGTGTTGCGATATTACTGTTGGATCCAATACAGTCAGACTCAGCACTGCATCATCTTTTACTTTCAGTCTGAAAAGCCTATGTCAAACTGTCATTTAAAAATGAATCAGTAGTAAAGTTAAGCAAACAAACAAGCAGTGTTTCACTGATCCGATCTGGAGCCCATGGATCAAACAAGAAAGAGAAATGAATTCGCACAACACAAAAACGCTCACATCCTATGTAGATACGGTGTTAGGATCACAAGGAAAGCAATTTAAAACTTACACTGCACAGCATCTTGTAATCCTCTGAGGATCTCTATGGCTTGGTTCATAGAGTAATCCTGTGTTTGGATCTCTTTAGCATTTCCTCCCCTCCTACAACATGTGTGAATCAGTGGGCGGGATTAAAGAGGCAATGATGTTGAAGTAGGCGTTGCTCTTCTACAGAGGAGGTCTTTCATTGCACTATGATGTCATAATGTGACAAATTCCAAAACAAGACATTTTGGTAGCTTGGTTTCAATAAAAGCTGTTTTTGAACTAATGACAAAGTTTTGAGTTCTGAAAATTACAAAATGTTTTTATAGTACATTGACCTGTTATATGTCAAAAGATCCAGGCAAATTAGATTTCTCAGTTCATGACCCCTTTAAGTAGTGCAACTGTTTTTAACATTAAATACAATTTAATAAACAATACAATAGAAAACATTTTAAATTGTAATAATAGTTTTCACAATATTGCAGTTTTTACTGTATTTTTGATCAAATAAATAACCCTTGGTGAGCATGAGATCCTTTCAAAAACATTAAAAGAGCATTAAAGGGTTAGTTCACCCAAATATTAAAATTATGTCATTAATGACTCACCCTCATGTCGTTCCAAACCCGTGAGACCTCCGTTCATCTTTGGAACACAGTATAAGATATTTTATGTTTTTTATGAGTGATTTTTGTTTCTTTATTGAGAATGTATGTACGGTATACTGTCCACGTCCAGAAATGTAAATAAAAACATCTTCAAAGTAGTCCATGTGACATCAGAGGGTCTGTTAGAAGTTTTTGAAGCATCGAAAATACATTTTGGTCCAAAAATAGCAAAAACTACGACTTTATTCAGCATTGTCTTCTCTTCTGTGTCTGTTGTGAGCGCGTTCACAGCACTGCAGTTTAGTGATATCCGGTTTGCGAACGAATCACTCGATGTAACCGGATCTTCTTGAACCAGTTCACCAATTGAACTGAATCGTTTGAAACGGTTCGCGTCTCCAATAAGCATTAATCCACAAATGACTTAAGTTGTTAACTTTTTTTTTAACATGGCTGACACTCCCTCTGAGTTCAAATAAACCAATATCCCGGAGTAATTAATTTACTCAAACAGTACACTGACTGAACTGCTGTAAAGAGAGAACTGAAGATGAACACCGAGCCGAGCCAGATAACGAACGAAACATTGACTCGTTCTCGAGTCAAGAACCCTTTCTGTCGGACGCGTCCGGTTCGAGAACCGAGGAGCTGATGATACTGCGCATGCGTGATTCAGCGTGAAGCAGACTGACACACAGCGCGTCTGAACCGAACTGGTTTTCTTGATGATTGATTCTGAACTGATTCTGTGCTAATGTTATGAGCGCGGGTAAACCGAAGGCTTGAATCAAGGGCAATCATCGCCAATGACGTCAATACTTCGAGCGCAAAAGAACTGGTGAACAGTTTTCTTCAACCGGTTTATTGAATCGAACTGTCCGAAAGAACCGGTTCGTGGAAAAGAACCGAACTTCCCATCACTACTAGTGATCCGAAAACCTATGCAACCGGTTCTTGACTCGAGAACGAGTCAATCTTTCGTTCGTTATCTGGCTCGGCTCGGTGTTCATCTTCAGTTCTCTCTTCACAGCAGTTCAGTCAGTGTACTGTTTGAGTAAATGAATTACTCCGGGATATTGGTTAATTTTGACTCAGAGGGAGTGTCAGCCACATTAAAAAGGTAACAGCTTACGTCATTTGTAGATTAATGCTTATTGGAGAGGCGAACCGTTTCAAACGATTCAGTTCGATTTGGTGAACTGGTTCAAGAAGATCTGGTTACATCGAGTGATTCGTTCGCGAACCAGATATCACTAAACTGCAGTGCTGTGAACGCGCTCCTAACAGACACAGAAGAGAAGACAATGCTGAATAAAGTCATAGTTTTTGCTATTTTTGGACCAAAATGTATTTTCGATGCTTCAAAAACTTCTAACGGACCCTCTGATGTCACATGGACTACTTTGAAGATGTTTTTATTACCTTATCTTATTACGTTTTTTTGGGGGTGAACTAACCCTTTAACATACACATTTAAAAAGATAAATTACTATAGTCTGAAATATAACTTTTAAAATGGATGTAAACAGTTTGTAATTCCCTTTTTTTTGGAACTTGAAAAGATTAAGTGATTTTAATAATATAATGCTTAATTAATCAAAAAAAAAATTTTATGTTTTGTGAGTTTATAAGACAAAAAAATATAGAGACTTTCTATAAATAGACTTTCAGTAGACACATATAAAGTATTGCTGTCGAAACACAAATAAATCACAACCATAACATAATAAATCAGAGCCCACCGTGATGTAAATATCACACTCATTTAAACAATAGCAGGAATGATGTGATTACCCTTTGAGTATACAGAGGGCACGTGTTGCCCTTCCCCTGTCTCTAACACACACACACACACACACACACACACACACACAGAGCTTCAGGCTCTGACTCTTAACAGCAGGGATGCATGGGTAGCCAGAACATTCCTTCAGAACTGATGTGGCGTTGTGTCAACACGATCATGTTACTACGCTAACCTCACACACACACACACACACACACACACACACACACACACACACACACACACGAGGATGGGATGCAGGGCTGCTGGCCGAAGTCAGTATAATTTTTCTCTTATTTTATCTGTCTAACACCGTTACAGTCTTTGCTTGCAGTATAGACATGGTGTAACTCTTTTTTTTCTCTGTCCCTCCGAGTTGGATGTAACCGAGACAAGCTGAGCAGCCACAGAGCTCTTGGCAGGCGGGAAGGGTGTTCCTACTTCTCTTTTTTTCCCTCTTTCATTTTTTTCCCTCATTTCCCCCTCTCTTTCCTCAGTTTTTGTATGTGTGTGTGAGACATGTTTAGATGGATGTTTTACCTCCTCAACTGGGTGTTGCCTACATTTTCTGTCTGAGCATGTGAGAATGAAAGAGACTACCTAATGACCTAGATTACAGTCTGCAGGATGTGTTCAGATCCCCAATGCAACATTTTGATTCTTAAATAAACCTCCTCTGTCTCGCTGATAGATTCAGGTCATGGAAAGCTTTAACCCAAACTGTTGAATGGAAGTCCTGCACCCTGAGGAGGACACATATGGTTTAAATGCTTCCAGCACCCAGACAGAAAGCAGTTTCTGAGCAGATGGATGATAGTTCCTGGAGAGGTGTGTAAGTGTGTGTGTAATAGCCTCATGGTTGGCAAACTCTCTACTGCGGTACTTATGGCAATACATTGGGGTGTCACTTCAGCAGGGTGTGTTTCACACATGTTACTGTGTGACTCTTTGTAGTCAGTGTGGGTTCTGCACATGCGTGCATGAATTAAAGATGTATCTCATGTCATTCCAAATCTGTAACTTTTTTCTTCTATGGACAAATTACAAAAAAAGCACAATTAATGCATCATAAACTGGTTCATACAACTTGCATTCTCTGAAGCCATACAAACTTTGTGTTAAGAAATTAAAATTTAAATCATTATTCCCTGCTCTCCCTCTGCCGTAGCTTTCATATTAAATGTCACTTTTAGACATCATGTCAGCTTTGAAGTTATTGACAATAACTTTGATTTCACAGATGTCAAACATGATGCAGTTTGCTTAAAGGCACAATATATAACTGAATGCAGACATAAATAAGACTTGAGACCTACACTGGAAGCCAAGATTTTTAAGTGAACAACAACTTGGTTTGTTTGTTTACAAGACAAAAATATCATATGACTTAGAAGACTTGTAATATAGTTCTTGAGTTGCATGGACCACTTTTATGATACTTTTATGCTGCTTCTTTGTCATCCCATTCAATATTCAGAATTTTTAACTTTTCTGTTCCACAGAAGAAAAAGCAAGTCATGTGAGTGTGTAAATTAAAAAGAAATAAATACATTTTGCTTGAACAATTTTTTAATGTTTAATAAACTCACTAGAAAGTCATAAATACCCACAAAATATTGTTGTCTCTCTGTTTCACCTTCATATTTTGTCATAATTTACATCTTTGAACGTGTGTTTATATCAGTTACTCATGTTTCTCATAAATCATGGGTCTGTTTCTGGTTCAGGCCGTGTGGGCAGACTGTGGCGTTTCTGATGACTCTCTAGTTCTGTGCATGTGCCAACGTGCCTCTGCTGCACAGACCAAGAACAAGTTTGTGGTTGACATTCACTGGAGTTTTAGAATGATCTGTCAGCCTGGTGTTCCAAGGAGCAGAGCAGGATATGAGCTGATGCCTAAAGCTCTTTTCATAACCTGTCTAATTGTGCAGTGCTTTGTTTTCTTTCTGTCTGCTCTGACTCTCTTTCTACCGACAAAGCATTTTGAAATTTTTTAAAATAATTTCAGAAGATTAAATTTCCTGGTAGAATAACCACTCAATAAGACTATTGTTCTTAATAAGCTATACATGAGAAGTGCATGTTCCGAGAAGTTAGCTAATTTGGCAAAACCTGCCTTTGAGGGCCTTAGAAGATGTGGACAAATAATCGATAAATTGTTTAAAACAATCATAAGAAATATGTTAAATACTTTATATAAATACATTTATTTTATTTCAAATAAATGTTGTTCTTTTGAACTTTCTATATATCAAAGAATCCTAATTATATCAAATGTATGTAAAATGTAAAAAAAAAATTAAAATATTAAGCAGCACAACCGTTTTCAACTATTATAATAAGAAATGTTACTTGAGCACCAAATCAGCATATTAGAATGATTTCTGAAGGATTATGTGACACCGAAGACTGGAGTAATTGCTGCTTAAAATTTTGTATGTATATATATTCTATATATATATATAGTACAGTAAGTCCCCATTAAGTAAATGAGTGAGTGAGCTTTACACAGCTTTAACAGCTTTTATGACCCAGTAAAGAGCATCATGAGCTTTGGATGTTTTAGTTTTAGTAAGTTAAGCCAAAGACTACATTACCTCAATGGAAACTTGTAATTGTGGTTTTCGCATAGGAAAAACCACAATAGCACAACTGAAAGCTTATCCCTTACACGATTCCTTAGTTTGAATCACTCATTTTTTCTTTCTTTCACTCTTTAGCATAAACTGCTTTTTATCATTTGTAGTTTTAGCATTACTGAGCTTCACAGTTCTAGTACACAATCCCTTCTGTACCCTGTGATATTTGTGTATGTGTGCGTGTGTGACTGATGAGTTGCAAATCCAACGGATCCAGCACCTTTTTATGTTTTCTTCACATGAAAAGGAAAGTGGAAGAGATGGAGAGAGAGAGTGCATAAAAGCACAAAATGAGCAAAGAGACAAAGACAGACAGACAGCTTGTGTGTATGTGTGTGTGTGTGTGAGAGAGAGAGTGCTCTGCTTCTGTGTCAGCTCTCTGTCTTCTAAAGCGTAAATTCAAAGCAGAGTTGTGGGCGGAATGAGAAACAGGTAACAGTACAAGGGAGAGGAGGAGAGCGGGATCTGCGCTGATTAAACACGTCTCGCTCACATGAGCTCAGTGTGATCCAAACCCTGCGGACACCGACTAAAAACAGGATGAGTTATTACAGCCGGATTAAGTTTACTGCAAGAGGAACCATTTTTGCATCTGTGTGCATGCAAAGAAAAAAAAAAGTATTTGTGAGATTTTTACAATTTTAGTTTTACAGACTTCTCATTTACTTATACAATTAAATTTATTAGTTAATTTAGTGCAACTGATTATTTAAAAATTAATGCAATAACATTAACACAATTAGTCATGTCCATTAACCTGTATGCAAATTTCCCAACACAGTACATTTCTCAAAAACTTTGTTTAACCTTTTTAACACTAAAATATGTGATTAATTTGAATGATTAATTAATATATCATTTGAATTCAATATTTTAATCAGTCGACAGCCTTAATAGCTACAAATAAACATTGTTTGCAGCCTGGCATAACAGCAGTTCAATATGTGCCAATTGAACTCACTACATGAGAGTAATAGTGTGTGCGTGTGTGTGTGTGTGCAAGAGAGAGAGAAATTGTCAGTGAAGATTACTGACCTTTGTAGAGGCAGTCATCCAGAACTTTTCCTCTCTCTTCCCTGTCACTGCGTGTGGTAGAACAGAGAACAAACTGATTAAAGAGAGATCACACAAACAGATACCTTCCCTTTCTTAGCAGCTTCTATTGAATTTTGTTCTTACTCTATCTCGTTATCTGAGTGTTTCAGAGTGTGTGTTTTTGCTCTATTAGCTGTTTTAAAGAGTCTTGATGTGTTTTTCAAATGCCTTGTTAGTGTAATCTTCAAAGATAGAGGAAATAACTCTGCAACCGAAGCGTGTTACGGAGTAGCACAGTGTTGTTGAGAGGTTGCTTTCATTAAAGGGGTCATAATGAGGATTCAAATTTTCCTTGACCTTTTGAGATAAAAGAGTTCATTGTAATATGAAAACATACTGCAACTTTCAGAATGCAAAACTTGCTCCCCAATGAGAAAATAAAATGTGTTGATAACTAGAATGCAAGAATCTCAATAAAAGCCACAAAGAAACTAGTGATCATTTCAATTAGATCTTAACAGTGTTAGCTGCACATTTCAGCACAGATTGTTTTGTAAACCTGTCACAAATGTAATACAAGCTTCACAAAGTTATTGAAGGATTATGAGTTGATTGCAAAAACTTTACTGACATTAAATTTTACTAGAAGTGTGCCTCGTGTTTAAATCAATAGCAAAAACATTTTAAGGTATGACCTCTTTTATGAACACACAAGCTGAATAGTGGTACAGAACATATACTGTATTCAGACAATCTAAAATAAAAACCTGTGTTTAAAGGGATAATTCATCAAAAAAAAAGAGTAAATTATTTCATCATTTACTCATCTATATGTGGTTCCAAACCTGTATGATTTTTTTGGAACATATGTCATTTGTAACATATTTTGCATGTAATATAAATATGTGGAACAGATTTGAATATATATAAATATTTCAACTGTTTTGGTGAATACAAAGTTAATGGGGTACAAAACAACACTGGACCCCATTGACACTGACAGGGGAAGAAACACATCTTCTGTATTCCATGGAAGACAAGAAGTCATACAGGAATGACATGATGTGATTTTTAATGATGTGATTTTTTAAAATAATTATCTTTGTGTGTTTGTTTTTCAGGACTGAGGCGAAACTATGGCTTTGGTCCTATCAATGAACCCTTTTTGTGAGCCTGAGGCCGAAGCCCCGCCGCCCATCTACCATCCGATCTGGGAATCGGAACATTGCAGTAAAAGCTGTATCTCCAGCCCCTCACCACCGGGGGGTGACACCCATGGGCTCATAGAAGGTCTGAAACTAATCTCATCTCTGAAAAACAGACTTCTATGAACAGATGGTGCTGATGATGTTCTGTTCCAAAGTAGATGTTTCAAAATCTGTTATCCAATTTGGGAACTAAAATAGGCCAGAAATTCTCTTCATACTAGTCTTTGATCTAGAAGACATAGCCATTTAATGAAACTCTGTCTGAACCTTGCCATTGTCTCCAGAGCCCCGTTACAGACGAGCTCCTGATCATGTGATGGATCGTGTGGCTGTGTCACGGATCTCTTATTTCAAGAGGAAGTTTGTGGAGGATGAAGAACATGTATTGAGATTCAGGAGTTACTGCCACACTGTAAGTCTGCTAGCCCTACATAATTTTGCAAATTTCTACACAACATTTTATATTATTTATAGTATAACACTTTTACCCCTGGTTTCACAGTTAAGGCTTAAACCTAGTCCCAGACTAAAAAGTAAGTCTGAGCTGTTTCAGCTGAAAGAAACTTGCACTGATTGATCTTAAAATATGTCAGTGTTTTGTCTCAAGCACACCAGTAATGTTTTTTCTAAGGCATGTTTATAAAAATTACTTAAATGTCCTAATTGAACTATGGCCTAATCATGGCTTGGTCTAAGCCCTGTCTGTGAAACCAGGCCTTAGTAATTAATAAAATTTTATGACATTGTAACAATTTTTGCATAGTTTTTTTCAATTTCAATTCTGTTTTCATTTCTATTCCTGTTTTATTAAACTGAAATATTTTTTCACTTGGTTTTTATCTTTTAATAGTTTTTGTTTCCCTAAGTTACTGTTTATCACTACATACCTCTGCGAACAAAACAGAGCATTTCACCCTTTAACATCCTGCACCTTGATTTGATCCTCACAACACATTATGAATCATAAACTTGATAGCTGACCTTCATACCTCACTTATGAATTCACAATTTTTCTTCCGGGCCAGCAGGTGTCACCAGTCCTGGAGGAGCGCACTCACATTCTCCGTCTCTCTCTCGAGAAACTGCGTTTCATGGATGACCCAGAGTCCTTCTTACGGCGCTCCGTGCTCATCAACAACCTTCTCCGTCGCCTCAGAAATGAAATCCTCCTCCAGAGTGACTGGTGCTTCCCATCAGGTCCCACAGCAACACCTTGTCCCCTCCAAACCCCTGCCACAACTACCCCTCTTCCCGCTCCAGTCCTGCAGACCTGCATTACACCACCTGGGCCGTATCGCAAACGCCTGCGTCTGCTGAGGAGGGAAGGCCCAGAATGCATCCCAGCCTGCTGCTGTTTATACGCAGCCGGCCATTACCTTCAGCTCCCTCTGTCTGTGTACGAACGGGACGTATACTCCAACTCTCACTCTTCTTCTTCATCACAATCTTCAGTTAGATTTCCACAGCTGCTGGAGGAGGAGGAGGATGAGGAGGAGGACAGTGATGAAGAAGAGGACTCTGTGTGTCCTATGTTGGCTCTGTGTCAAGCTGAAACCAGAGAGCAGAACAGGACGTGGGATGGTCTACGGCCACAGAGCCACAGGGAAGAGGAGACCCAGGTGAAACAGAGAGAAAAAGGGAAAGAGAGGGTTAGAGGAGGAGAGGTATCACAGAGATGGATTTCAGATGCTATAGGTACTGGACACCATGGGCCTCTCACCAGGGCTCACGTGAGGAGAAAATAACATGCGAACACTCGCTGTGGAAACAAAGGACGTAACTGGTTTCCAGCGGCCTAATAGATGAGTTATACAAACCAGAATATCAATGGTCAATGTTTTTGACTTTTTAGGTACTTTTTTTGTACTTCTGGATTCCGCAACACCCCAGATCGAAAGGGACAGCAAATTCACATATTGCTTGTCTCTTGCGAAAACTACCGTACTGTGCCTTAAATGTTCTTGTTTAAACTGTTTGATGTGTTTGTAGATATTTGTGACTGAACCAGTTTAATCCACAAAGTATGGAAGCTTGTTTCAAGAAACTCACAATTCTTAGAAAAAAAGACTGAGTTGCAAAATATAAACTCACAATTGTGAGGGCAAAAAAACTGAATTGTAAAAAAAAAAAAAAAAAAAAAAAACTAAGTAACTATCTTATTTTATTTCATGGCAGAAACAAAAAAAAATTGAGATATAAACTGAGTTCTAAGAAAAATTTGTAATTGTAATATACAAACTCAGAAAAAGAAAGTCAGAATTTTGAGTTTATTTCTTGCAATTCTGACTTTTTTCTAAGAATTACAAGCTTATATCTCGTAATTCTGAGTTTATATCTTGCAATTCTGCAATTTTATTTTATTCCGTGGCAGAAATGGTCTTCCGTAGTGATGGACACCATGTGAAGTAAAAAAGATTCACACTCATTCAGAATTTTTAAAGAAAGAAAAAAATGCTAATAATAATACAATTTTATCCATTGTTAGTCACTTGAGAAATGCATGACAAGGGTTGCTGTCCATGATGATCACGTTTGCAGTGGGTTTTAGCCAGAATGCATGAGGCCCTGAAGGTGGCTTTAATGTTTAATACAATACTATTCCATTTAGCACCCTTAACATTTCATACATTTGCATATTCACGAGACAAAACATCCTAATTGACGTCAGCTGACAGAGATGACAGATACAGTTACCTTATTGTCCATATTAATCTGTTGTTTTGAAGTCCACTGATTCTTGATTATTGGTACAGATGAGAGAATCTTCATTCACTATGAAAGTTTTTATTTTCATGCACTTTCTACATTGTTTATGTGTTTTCTCTACATTAATTTTTTTTATTTCTAAAAACACATAATGGGAGACCCTAAGACATGCACACACCGCTGGTAGGAAATTAAATCAAATCTTAAAGAGCAGGTCATATGGGTTTTCAAAAATATTTTTTTTTTGCAGTTTGATTCACTTCAATGTAAACAGTCTGCAAAGTTCTTAATCAGAAAAGTGCAGGATAAATACAGATATTGTCTCTCAAAAGAAAGAGTCAACTCTGAACCACCTTAACGAGTCTTTAAATTTTAGAATCTTCTGCCTGTTACCTATATATACATCACACGGTAACACATTTGCATAATTCCCACCTGCCCGCAAAATACGAACACTCTGACCTGCCCACAAATACTTCTGCTAGTTGAGCCTGTGTTATACTTTCCACGTCCGTGAGTCCACTAGGGACTGCTATGGTAGGCGTGACATAAAAATCGTCATCGGAGAGTGTGCACGGAGACTCTGAGCGGACGACTGCGTGCCTCCGATTTTTTGTGACCGCGCAGACAAGTACGCACGGTCAGTAGGCTTCAAAAGCACCATTAAACATGTGCAGGCAGTGTGAAGAAGCCCGTTGCTACTCAAACCTGTACAATCCGTCAATAAAACAATATAAAGACAGCCAGATGTGCAATAATTCTTGGCAATTGTTTGTTCACATGTTTGTTGCGGAGTGGACCATCAGCGTACAAGTAGTCCGCATCCGCGCTGTCCGTGTACACGTCCGGATTGCTCACGCGGAAAGTATAACACAGGCTTTAGCGTGTTTACATACATCATGTCGAGAAGACGATGTGTTTTCAGCCTCACTGGGCATTCTAACACAGTTCCCACATGAACACCTCAAATAAGTAAACAGTAATAATAATGAAAGCAATTAAACTGTTCTCACATCACTTAAAGTACCACATACAAAGTTTAAACTTACCACTGAGAAACATCCTGATCAAGTCGTGCTTGCGATGGAGTCAGGCACGAATTGATAAGGTTATATCGATGCCATTTTTGTAAACTTACAGCATCTTTGTTTACAAGTAACCCTCCAAAGCAAAAAATTAATTATGGTGTTTCATTTCTGACCCGCATTGTATACAGAAAGTCCAATCACAACAAACTTGGCCAGCTGACGAATTATAGCAGAGTAGGCTTATGAAAGTGAGGAGTTTACAGACCTTAAAGTGGTCATCGGATGCTACATGCACTTTTACAAGCTGTTAGAACTGAAATGTGTGTTGGCAGTGTGTGTACACAACCACCCTATAATGATAAAAATCCACCCGGTGTTTTTTTTATTTTTATCTTGTTAAATGATTTCCTCTTTCTCAAATCGAGCTGATCTCAGATGCCTGTCTTTGTGACGTCACACAGACAGGCCCCTCCCACAATAGTTTGATTGACAGAAGCGTTTCAGCTCAGACTGGACTGGCGTCTTACCTTAGACCCCCCGGAGTGAGCTGTCATCAGTCCGCCATTGTTTCACCACGGGAGCAGATATAGACAAGAATGTTTCCTAAGCGATTGAGGTGTTTTGTTGTTGGATGTTATAATGAACATAGCAGTGGTCATTTACTCTCGACATCTGAGCCGCTGAAGACACAGTGGATTACTTTTGTTTCTGAAGAGAATGCACCCCCGATCTACCTAAACGCGTCTATGTTCATGCAAATCATTCGTGATCCAGCTTCACCTCCAGAAGAAGTGAGTGTAAGGTTTTTTGGTGAATCTTTGCAAATCGCCTTTCCTAATAATGTGCTAGTTAACGAGTTTTACGATGAATGTGGCTAAAGTAAACAGCTCGGAAAAGAGAGGCGCAGGGTCAGCAGAGCTCATTTGAATTTAAAGCGGAATGCAATAAAACAGCGTGCTGTAGACAGAGCTGTTTTTGACAGGGTAAAAACTGTTGTTTTACACTACCATTGAGAAATTTTAACCAAACTATGTTACAGACTTTTCATTAAGATCTTAATAAATCAAATCACCTTGTGGAAAATGGGCATCCGATGACCCCTTTAAGCTCAGAACTGATTTGAACGAATCGTTTGGAAATCATTGAAAAATAATTCTAATATTAAATACATTCTGAGAAAATTACAATGTTTTCTGACCTTAGATGCATTTAAACCTGTTGTAGGGGACTCCAACACAATATCAGCACACTTTAATATATCATATGACCTGCTCTTTAAATATTTTTCGGGTTTTAATGTGTTTTTTGTGAAATGTGTTCAGAATAAAGGAATGATCCCAAACTCACAATGTTCCCTTTATCTCCTTGTGATGTGATTATATCTGGCACGCAGCTTATTTCTTTGGATTCTCTCTCTCTCTCTCTGTCACACACACACATTCTCTCTCACTCATTCTCTCTCTTATTACTCTTGCTGTCACATTTTCACATCCTTCCTCTCTTCCCCAGTATCACTATGGAAACAATGTTTACTTGAAGAGAAGTCTGGGATCCCCTGAGGCAAAAAAGGTTCATGGCAAGCACAAACCCCACAATCAATCATGCACACATACACTCAGTGGTTATTATGAACACACGCATACACGTCTTCACACACCCTGAGATGAGATGCTCCTAGATTGAGCACATAGTGCTTCCGTTGAAGTAAACATGATGAGGTGATGTAATTCATTGAGTCCAGCTCTTGATGTTGTCGTTAAGTCTAGTTGTCATATGGGCTTTTCATGTCTGAAATTCAGCAAATGTCATTTTAAACTTAATTTTAAAGTTATCTTGGTCCATGTTTCACACTTAAGTATCCTCAGGTTCGTCGTCAGGTTTTGACATAACACGAAGTTCATTTGTCATTTGTTCATTTTAAAGCGACTTTACCTGTAAATAGCTACAAAAATGAGCTGTTCAAACAGGCAAGGACGTTCCGTCTTTTTTTCCGGTAAAGCGCCATTCACACATCAGTTTCAAAATACCGCTAAATTATGTGGCACCATTAACTGGAAATAATCTCTAAACAGCTGCGCCATCCGGGGTTGTGTTTGTAAACATGGAGGATATGTGGTCAGTGTTTTTCTTGATGTTTTCATTTTTGAGTCAAATTTGTCCCAGAGAGATCGCTTTAGACGACTTTAGACATTTCTTTTGCTGTGTCACAAATGACGCATTATACACTCATACACTATGTAATTATGCTCTACAGTATGTACTCAACCATGTATAGTATGAATTCTATAAGGTTATTTTTTCATTCATAATCTGAGTCTTATAGCCCATCCCCCTTCGGTACATAATTAAAGCTGCAACAGTTGAGTGCTGGAGTGCATGAAGTCCCCAACATTCCAATTTTCTATTTGGAATTTTCAGTGTGAACGCACTACTCGCACTATTTATACTACAAAACGTAGTGCATAAGTATGCGATTTGGGATTGGCCCAGAGTAGACCTCTTACGTCAGTGCGTTTTGAACTCGTACGTGCTCATACTGGTAATTTTGTGCTGCATTTACACCAAGTGACAACAATCCGGTCTCTCTCTTGAAACCAAAACGGAAGTTACTTAAACTGCAATTCATCGACTGGCCCCTAGAAACTGGCTCCAAAAGGGAGTCAATCTCATAGACCCCCCCCCCCATGTTAAAATGCCCAACTTTACAGCAGAAAAAAAAAATTTGTTTATAACTCATCCATTTAAATTATTTAAGCCTTGAATCTTAAGCCTGTATACTTAAGGGCGTGGCCACTTGAGTGACAGGTGGAGTGCCGCAGTTGTCACCACTGTCAAGCTACGCGGGCATGGTTTCAGCAAGCAGCTCCACCCACATCCCACCTCTTTGATTTTTTTCAATTATCCAGGAGTGACGCACTACCAAGTTGGCACCGTCTGGCTTCACCTACTTTGGGCTTCAGAAATGCTGTTCAGAAACCTGCGGCTGACGTCACGGACACTACGTCCATGTTATTTACAGTCTATGGTTCACACAGAGCGCATTACCGGTACTGATAATGTTAAAAATTGCTGGAAATTGTTGCAACAAATTTACCAATATTTTTGAAAATGTCCTGTTCACATCTGCGGTCTGTCAGTTGATTCAAAGATTCTGTCATAATATTCAGAAGGAGTCGTCACCACCAACAATAATCTAACCTATAGAAAGATTCTGAGTGATTCTTTTTGCTGGGAAAAAAAATGATTTGATTCACTGGGATGAATCAAAAATCATCATTCACAGCTGGCTCTTTTGGGGAGTGTAGTGGCTTGGTATTCAATGTAACCGAAGACACATGCTCAAACATTTTACACTCATTCTAAGGCCATGTCCACACGTACACGGGTAGTTTTATAAACAGAGTTTTTTCTTCTTCCGTTGCTATGAAGCACTGTCAAGAGCATGCCAAACCAACAGGTACCAATATAATCCCAACTGTAAAGCCATGTTGTCCCATCAGAAGCCTGAAAAAGTTTCCAGTTGGTAGAGATAATGGTGCATGTGCAGACGTCACAAGCCAAAAACTCCAGTTTCGCTGTTTACACAAAAAGATTTTTGAAAATCTTCACCTTGGCAGTTTTCAAAATTGTTCAGTTTCAGTGCTGCGTTTGCATGTGGACAAATGGCCAAATTGCATAGAAAATGCTGCAGTTTCGAAAATAACCATGTTCGTGTGGACAGGGCCTAAATCAGGGATAAGTAACTTCGTAGACCCTGTTTTAAATGATTCCTCTAATTCTGAATGGACTCCAAGCTTTGGAGTTGACTGTCAGTGCCTACCAAGGGTCAATCATTCTTGGGACTGATTAGCATTAAGAGAGGCCCTCTTTCAGAATTAAAAGTGGATTCAAGCTTAACAAAGACAAAGATTGCAGAAGAAAGTTTTCATACTGTGCTTGCTTTTTTTCTCATTACCAAATGTTTTGTCTTTCTCAGTCTCTCCTGAACCCTTCTTGGGTAACATATTGTTGTAGTTCAATCATTCTCTCGCACACTTCCCCCCACCAGTCTCCTTTTTTCATATCTGTGTAATGACAGGTCTGGCTACGCTTTTGAATTATTTGAGAAAAGTGTTCCCAGTCTGACTAATGATACAGGATTCGGGAGCTATCAGACAGGGAGAGGTATTTTTCATTGGGAAGAACATTATTTGTAGCATATATGCACAGTTAAACAAACAAGATGTAAACAACAACAACAAAACAAAGCTTCACACACTGTGAATGCACTTAAATGTCACATGAGTCTAATTTCAACCACGACAGCCGGCCTCAGCGTTCAACTCACATTCCCTGGGGCACCATGGCAGTTTGAGAGAGAGGAAATGTGTGTGGGTGTGTTGTGATGCACAGTATGACAAGCATTATGTCATTGTCAACACTAATAGAGGAGCAGAGGAGCATGATGCCTCTACTCTCTCTCTCTCTTTCTGTTATTCCAGGTGTAGAATCTGTATAATGCTACTGGCTCAAACTGTCATCCATCAACACATATCTTTGGCAGCTCGGAGTTGCCATGGCAACTTGCCCCTTGCCAGGAAGAGGTTTTAAATCAAAAGGCGTTCAGTGCCAGCTTTCCCCCTGCCCCTTTTCACCTTGGTCGACTTTTTTCTTTTTTCTTTTCTTTTCTTTTCTTTCCTTGTCTTGTCTTGTTTTGTCTGGTTGTTTCAACCCTCATCTGCTCTTTCTCCTTCTCCTGTCTTTTTTCATTCTTACATCATCCCATGTTATCCATCCTTACTGATTACCGGACCTTATAAATATTTCTCTCTTTTGATAAATAATTCCATTAAAAAAAATCACTCCTGTTTTTTGCTTTAAATCATCTCATCAGAAACACTGAAGGAAAAGAACTATAAAAGGTATCTGTATTGGCAAGATTTCAGTGAAAATAATCTTTAAAAGCACTTCTCACACTGCAGTGATCTTTTCATTTCTGGCTGACTGGTTTTACTGATATAATCCATTATCATAAGGTTTTTGCTAATATACTAAACATTGGCCACGGCCATAGATGAGTTGCAACACAATAGATTCTGTGTCTAAAAACAGTTCTGCTGAGTAATACAGAACTGAGTCATCAAAATATTCTGTGCTATTCCACCAGTTCTCTTAAAGCACATTAAATTAATCTCAAAGTCTTTCATAATGCTGAAGACCTCTGCACTGGGATGTGTGTTATGTACTGTATATTATACATGTTGTGTATGGGAGGCAATAACCTTGTGTAAGTGTGACTAGATTGTGTGTGTGTATTGTAAAAGTATTAGTCATATTAGTAAGCAATAGATGAAACCAGTTGTTATTTGTCTATTTATTCTGCTATGCTTGATTATATTAGTAGTTGCATATTATTCTTTGCATTACTGTGATTCAGCATACCTTTAAATATATTTTTTATAATTAAGTTTGTTGCATGTCTATCATGCGATCCAGTAGAGTTTTTGTTGATGTTTTGCATTTTAACCCAGATCACCTGTATTTCTGGTTGTTAACTGGGCCAATATGTTTTGTTTCGCTAAACAGGCTTCTTGTGAAGTAACTCTGAATCCTGTATGTATGTTATCTCTTTGAGATTTACTGTTACAAAATGAAAAATAATTTGATATGAGAAAGTTCATTATTAAAATCATTAAAATTTAGGACAAAAAAAAGTTTGTCCAAACTTATTTATTCTTTCTAAGGTTACCATATATTTTCCATACAATCAATGCTCATTTGTTTATTTCTTCCCAAAAGGAGATATTTCACTCTACCCTCTCTTGATCTGGACTGCCTTCTCTCTGTGAAATGGAAAATCCGTCAGGAAGGATTGCTGAACTCGCACCTGAAAACCAATCTTGACTTTTCAATCCGAGCCCTGGAGGCCTTTCCTGCATCCAAGCGGTGTGACATCTCTCTAACACTGGAAGGAGAGCGCCACCTGGTGCGTATCACCACCAGAACACCTGCCCTGTCCTACATGGTACATCTGGGCTCAAAGGGGCCACAGCTCCTCCAAAGGACCCATCTGGAATCTCGACTCACAACCTCCAGCCTGGCAGATAGCCACTTTGCTGGACATCACTGTCATGATGAGTTGGAAAGCTGCTTTGAGCAGGCTAAAAAAGTCCTGAGCAGCGAAGGCTGAAAATAATCCATCAGTTCTGGATCACATGGAGCTCAAGATCACCTGTGGAGACCTGCACCTCATGTACAGCACTCATCAGCCCCTGCACACCCTCCACGCCAGAGAATTTTCTTGGGCAAAACGCTGCCCCTAGAGAAGATCCTGAAGACAAAGACACACCTGGAGAAGAGTGAAGAAATGAGGAAAGATCTGCTCACGTGTTTTCAGCACTTGCTGCAGCACTCTGACCAGTATCAGGAGGAGAACGCACGTATCATTCTTCAGGGTGATAGGGAGATGCTGGAGTTTGTCATTGGCAGAGCAGACAACCATACAACTCAGTACTTCATCTTCACCGATGCCCGGAATAAAGCTCAAAGCCAGCTGGTGCAGGAAATAAAGTTGTGGGAGTATGATTAGGAATAATGGGACAGCTGCTTCCATCTCTGTTGTAGAGGGGATCACCAGACATATTAAGTTATTAATCAGGTTACTGAAGGATATAGAATTAAAATTACATAAGTAATACATTAATAATTGTATGTATTTAGGAGTGTGATTTTCTTCAATGGAGCGATCCTAATCTCTCTGTCCAGTTGTAAATTGGTTCTATTAGCTTGCCACTGTATAAAATCAGAAATAAAGTTATATTTTTAGATTATTATTATTTTCTGGCATGCCCAAAAGTGAATGTTCATTTGTATTGTTTGATACAGTATTTTAAACATTACATAGAATACATTACAGCTCTATGTGTATATGCTTATTTGAAATAAAACAATGGTCTTTCTTGTTCTGGGTCCCGTTCTTCATACGTCACTATCTCCGTTAGCTGGATTGATTGTTGACGATTTGGCATGATCTAGGATACTTTGGTTCTTTGAAGCTCATCCCGGAGTTGCTGTCATAGCAACAGGTCCGTAAGCTTAAACCTGATCGGGAGGAGGCTTATTAGGGGATGGACGATACCACTTATTTTGCTTTCGATATGATATCATTACTTTTCAAGGCCAGTATCGTTGATATCGATACCGATATGATACTTTGAACGGAACTTTTAAATTATGAAATTTATTAAATTATTAAAGTAGTAAAATGGGAAATGATACCTAATTAACTTTATATTTGAAACACATTTTAACATTCAATACGCCTTAATTATTACTTATTAGGTTATAGTTTTTATTTACACATGGTTCAAATATGTGTACTGTAGTGGTAACCATCTTCATAAGGGACTGCCAGTGACAGGCTGTTGCATGCATTTAAAAAAAAAAAAAATAAAAATAAAACACACCTTTTTATTCTGACAGCGTATGATCTATGTTAACATTACAGAATAGAACATGATCAATATAAAATTTTAACGTTCAATTTAAATAAATGTAATTGCACCAAATGATGTAGGCTACAATTTAAAAAAAAAAAAAAAAAGAAAAAAAAAATATTATAAAAATAACTCAAACATATGTTTTTTTCTGTCCTCTGATAGGCATTGTTCTGGGACCGCCGTTTCCAAAAGCATCAGCTTTCGTATGATACTTTTGGGCAGGGGCGTCGGACTGGGGGGGTAAAGGGTACCGAGTACCCAGGGCCCGAGGCAGGGGGGGGGCCTTTGAATTAATTTTAAATTGTATGATTTTAAGTTGAATTAGGTTTGTTTTGTGTTTTTTTTCTTGCTGAAGAACTCCTGTGCAAAACTAAACTTGTAGTTAGGCACTGGTTTGGTATAAAAAAAGCAATTTTCATGCTGTGCAGGGCCCCACCACCCCTCTCGAATCAATGTAAATGGTACGACCCGCAGGTCAGGTGTTTCTGCTGCGGACCTGCGGTGAAATTGAATCAGTTAATGAGACAGGAGCTGGAGTTAGCCGTGATATGAACTAGGAAGACAGGGGAAGAGTCATGTCTTTCCTTAAGAAAGGAAAATCGGGGCTCAAAAACGAAAAGAAAAGACGATTAAAGAGAGAAAGGCAAATGAGGGCAAGCAGTTGCTCACTCAGATTTTTGAAAAGAAAGGTGAGCTCCAAATGCATCATCGAGCATTGACATTGTTTTAACATAAATATCTACTCCAGGTAGAATAGCATACATTTATGTTCGTACTCTATTTGAATAATATACCAATAATTTATAGTATCACATCCTTCATAGCGAGCAAACAATATTTCTGGGTATAAATAACAGGGAGTGAGAAGCAGACGGAGGCGGAGCTGGGAGCTTAACACACTGCCACTCCAGGCAGCTGCGTATGAAGTGCCCATGAACCATGGTCTCCTCTTCTGCTGCAGTTCTCCCCAGAGTCAGAAGTTTACATGAAAACACTTTATATTTCCCTCCATTGTCAAAATCTAACACCCGCGAAAACACAGATCGTTAGCGCCTATTTTACCGCTTTGTTATGCAAATTAGTTCGCGCACGCTCTTACATTATGTACAGGATTGTTTTCAGTTTAATGCACATCTTAATGATTGAAAATGATTTACAGTATTTTAAAAACGTAATTCAAAGACTGAATGTCTAGTTTGGCGGTTAGTGTACCCTGTGATTCTATAGTCTGCATTTATTTTAAACAGACAAATAATCAGCAATTAACTTGTACTTAGCCTAAACTTTAAAAAAGGTATTGTGACAATAAAGGATATTTTAGCAACCATTTGAAGGCATATATTTCAGTTTCAGACCCTGCAGCAGCAGGCCCCTCATCATGGCCTGGTGAAAGCAGTGACAGTGAGACAAGGTGAGCTTAAATGTTAAGAGGAAATAAGGCAAAATAGGTACATTGTTATTGTACACATTTAAACTTTAAAGGGATAGTTCACCCAAAAATGAAAATTCTGTCATCATTTACTCTCCCTCAAGTTGTTCCAAACCTGTATGATTTTCCTGTATGATTTTCCTTTCTTCTGCTAAACACAAAAGAAGATATTTTAAAGAAGGTTGCATCTGTCGTTGGTAATTAAACAGTTGCATCAGTCGTTTGGTTACTGACTTTCTTCAAAATATCTTCTTTTGTGTTCAGCAGAAGAAAGAAAGTCATACAGGTTTGGAACAACTTGAGGGAGAGTAAATGATTACAGAATTTTCATTTTTGGGTGAACTATCCCTTTAAACTGTAATTACTAATTACAGTTTAAAGTTTAAATGTGTACAATAACAATGTACCCATTTTGCTTATTTCCTCTTGTAGCAGAGGCAGAAATAGAAGATGAGGTTGATATTCATATAAGTGATGAGAGGGAAAGTGAAGAATGTGATGAAGGTAGTCAGGAGCAGGAGGACAGAGTTCTTATGAGGAAAGAGAAGAAAATGAGAGACTTAGGCCATTGGTATCACTATGGTATTTGGTACGGGGGCCCAGCAGGATGGTTTGTACCCAGGGCCCAAAATTTGGTGCTACGCCCCTGCTTTTGGGAAACGCAGCCCTGCTTGAATGCACTGTCAGAAGTGAGTAAACACTCTCTGTGATCGATTGGTTCTTCCTTGAATGAGCAGGGAAATAGTTTTATCTTACAGTTATTCACTAACATAGGTTATTCGTCCATTCCAATGCATATTGTACACTTTTTTCTGTTAAAAAAAAAATTATTTTTTTTTATGTATCGATACTTTCAATACTCACGTCAGTATCGATATACCCATCCCTAAGGCTTATTTCATGTAAACCGGATTAGATCGCGGCTTTAAACGGAGGTGATACGAGAAGTCTGTTGAATTCGCAGCCACGTCTTGCCCGTTTTTACGAGAGCAACCTGTTGCGGAAAGTGCGAGAATAATCCGCAGAGCTTTTAGAATTAATCGTGTTTTGCGACACAGACAGGATCCATTAGCACAGCGCGATAACGTACTTTTTGAAAGATAGTTTTTCACGTGAGGGTGTCATTTACATAATTTGTTGGAACCTCGTGTACACATTTTTAAAAAAAAGAAAGAAAGACTGTGCCATGTCACAAATGTGGAAGTGGTCAGGATCTGTGCATGACTCAAGAATTTTCAGAGTCACGTTTATGCACATTATTTGAACGTGTTAAGGAAAAATATTAAGGGTCAAGCTCAGTGTATTACACAAACTTATTCTGGGCCTAACAGAACTGCATTTTACCATTGTACATGTGATTACGATGGGATCCTGGTCAGAGACAGGGGCCTGTAGGCAGGATCTTGTGACGCCCATTCCCTGACCCCAACCCTGGACCACAGACCCATTACAAATGTAGCTCTAGCCAGGACAAGGGCACACATTGAAATGATCTTTGGGCAACTAAAGGGAAGATTTCATTGTCTGAACAGTCTTGAGGGTTGCACCTGACAGGGCATGCATCATTGTCGCATGTGCTGTATTACACAACATTGCCAACATTAGAAAGGAGAGGACCCCGTGGTGGAAGTGCAGCTTGATGACCTCCAGGCAGTGCACTTGGACAGGATTGTGGAACACCATTTTTGAGAAAAAAAAAAAAAAAAAAAAAGTTTCCATTACTTTTAATAGTGCCTTTTTTGCTTTTTATGTGCAAGGTCACCAGTAGTGCTCTGTGTCAAATGGTGTTTTACTTACTCTGAAGTTCCTTGTGCAGCCACCATTTCTAGTGCAACTTTCTTCTTCATTAGCTGTTGGAGTTCTATTTGTCCCCTCAGTTTGTTTTTTACTTCCAAATATTCAACCTGCTGCAGGCTACATTTATAGAGGGAACAGATGTCACCCTGTGCACTTTACAGAGAAAATAAATTGAAAACATACCACAAAAAAAAAAAAAAAAAAAACCCATTAGAAAAGAGACTGATAAGCAACACTCTCCACCTCTGTATCATTCTCTGTGCAGACTCCATATATCTCATCCAAAGGACCCATCCAGAATCTTGCCTCACAACTTCCAGGCCAGCAGAGAGCCACTCTGCTGGTTATCACAGTTATGATGAGTTGTAAAGCTTCTTTAGGCAGACCAGAAAAGCCCTTAGCATCGAGGCTGACAAAAGCCCATCAGTTCTGGATCACATGGAGCTCAAGATCACCTGTGGAGAGCTGCACCCCACCCATCAGTCCCTGCACACCCTCCACATCCCGCCACCTCTCTAATTTGTAGTCTGGACTGGACAGACAGAACATTCTACCAATCAGACTGTGCCACCAAAATGTTTGCATTGTTTAAGGGAAAGTTTAGGGTAAGGGTAGGTATCGACATTAAAAAAAGCCTCAAACTACATAAGATGCTGGTAGCACAGTCTGATAGGATTTTTCGCTTGATTTGTGCTACCTACCTTTTTAATAGGAGGTAGTACAATCTAAGCGGGTAGCACAAATCTTCAGAACATGTACGAGTCAGTGCTAATGGCGAAAATCATAGTATGCAGATTTTGTCAGTAGTCATTGGCAGATTTCACAGAAATTCACGTGGTAAATGATGGGCACAAACTCCGAATTTTAAGCCTTAAATTGTAAGATTCCATTCAGATGGAGGATATCGAATATATTTGATATTTTGAGCCAAATTAAAAGGCACAATATGTAAGATTTTTTATTAAAATATCCAAAAGCAGTGTTATATATTTTGCTGCCTTGTGTACTTACATTATCCCAAATGTTTCGAAGAATGTTTAAATCAAGAGAAATAAGCAATTTTAACTAGTGGCACGGACCGTGTCCATAGTGTCAGTGTGTCGCCTACCAATGATGTCATAACCCCTCGATTTCCGGTTTTGTTTTGTAGAACACATGAAAACACCAAAGACGCTTTAATATATTATGTGTTTTATTAGACAGGTGATGACCGCACAGAGTAGCATTATAACAGAACTTTCAAATGTATCTAGTATGATAAAACAGCGCTGCTTTACACATATTCACGACCGGAAGGAGTGGAAGCGGTCGACTGTGGCATAATAAAAGCTCTGCTGCTTTCAGCCTCACCCTGCTTCATTCTGTTATGTTAATAAATCATTACCTCAACCATGAACATGATTTCTGCCCGAGTCCCGTCAGATTGCAACGGCTGTGGGGATGAAGATGACAACTTCCAGGATTCCACACTCAGTCACGGTATCATCAAACTATGCTTTTTTGTTTGGTTGGTTTGAATACGCGCCCTCTAGTGGCGAAAACATACATATTGTGCCTTTAAGATCGTTTTTGGCCCTGTCCCAAATGGAACACTTGCGGTCTTACTTACAATGGCCGCGGCGTCCGCGTGTCCGTTAAGTCCACGAAACCATAGGGCAGGGGTCTCCAACCCTGCTCCTGGAGAGCTACCGTCCTACATATTTCAGCTCCAACCCCAATCAAATACACCTGAACCAGCTAATCAAAGTGTTCAGGGCTACTTGATAATTACAGACAGGTGTGTTGGAGCAGGGTTGGAACTGAAGTCTGCAGGATGGTGCTCGCGAGCGCCCCCTTGCGGCTGTTATGCGCCCTCAATCTGCACTTCTGCCAAAACCCGCACCAGGGCGAGCTCCACAGCAGACTTCTACCCGACAGCCAAAGCGGCATTATGTCACGAAAAAGCGGACTCAGAGGAAGACCGCAAGGCTTTAGGGTGCCATTTGGGACGGTGTCTTATTTGTCATGCGTCTCTGGCCCTGTCCCAAATGGCGCACTTAATGTGGACTTTCGGTCTCGTGGACTTAAATTGCGCGTGCTCGCCGAGTCTACGAGTCCGTAGGCCGTCCCATTCAGCATTTTAACGCTCTGAAGTGTGCTCAGCAGCGCCCCTTTGTACCCTTGAAGCGGTCTTCCGCGAATCTACCCAATCTAAAGAAAATCTAAATGCAACTTATGCAAACACAAGACCTGAGTTCAATATAATTGTTTCCAGGTTTTTTCTCACACTCATAATTACAGCAATCTACCCAGGAATCCTTGCGAAATCCTTGTGAAACTGTGGTCTCTTTTTTTCTGTTTCTACTCTCCCAACTTATGTAAGGACTTGTTTATTTCCTGGAAAATGAAAGTATCGCATCCAGCAAGAGCTTTGTGAAACTGAAACTCACGGTGAAACTGAAACTCACGGTGAAATTGTCGGTGGTCCTGCAAGAGCCTGAGAAGTAGCCAAGAACGAACCTCTGATACATTTGCTGAAATCACTTTAAAACACATTTTTATTTCCTCCAAACAGAGTTCTAGCTTTCATTTGACCACTGGACAAAGATCAAGGTAAGTCAGTTCTGCTGTCTTTTTTCAGAATAGGCTACACAAACTACAAAACGTTTAGTAGCCTAGTATATTTTAAAGTAATTTTAGACATCTGTTAGATATTCTGTAAATTTCATATAATGCATCTCAGTCAAACTAGAACTAACTACAGACAACAACTGATTATTTAAAGCAAAATTAACTTAAAGCTATGAAGGATGATACCTAGGCTTACTAACAAACTGAAAAGGATATATTTTTGAAAAGTTCCCTACAAATGGACCTCTGTAATTTTTGTTTGCACACCCTTCAAATTATATCTAATCCGTTATATAATCTGAAAAGGTTGTAACTGAAAGACAGAAACATTCTGCTATATACAGTGTAATGAATGTGATTGTTTAATTTGATCACTTCAGGGTTATAAAAGTATATTTGAGATAATGACTGTACATTATTTTTCATAAATGAATGTATCTGATGACAGTTGGATCATTCTGAAAAATTTTTGGTCTGCCGGAGAAACCCATCCTCCTTCTCAATGGAAACGTCATTGTAAGTACATTGCTATTGATATGGAGGAAGAAATTAAACTTTAATTAAATGTATAAATTTTCTTTCTTTCTTTCTTTTTCTTTCTTTCTTTCTTTCTTTCTTTCTTTCTTTCTTTCTTTCTTTCTTTCTTTCTTTCTTTCTTTCCTTCCTTCCAAGCTGTTACCCCAGTTTTCTACCTGACACAGAAAGCATAATGTCTGTGATGCATGAACTGAAGGAAAAGAACTTAACAGACAACACCCTTCTCTCCAACTTGGAATTTGCTGAGAGATTCATTAGAGACCATCCTCTAAAACCGTACTCCAAATTGCTAGTCAAAGGAAATTACTTTTGTGTACAAATTGGTCAGAATCCCTCGCAAGTTTTTACTGTAACATCAGAAAACAACCAAACCTATGTCAATGTCTTTATAGGCAACCAGTGTGGTGAAAAAATCAAAACGTCTTTAATTGAGGCCAGGCACTTTTTCAACCACTCCTGCCAGGATGAGATTAAATCCTGTTTTACACAGGCACAAGAAGCTGTTACTAAAGAGGTTCTGATAAGATTGCACATCAAATGCAACAGGTTCTCAGTCACATATGCCACTCAATTTAGTGGTCCATGTGCAACTGTGGAAACGAAATGTCAGTTAAAGCTAGAGAACCTCACTGCTGAGGGTTTACTGAACAAAAAAGTCTGGCTGCAGAAAGAGAAGCCCACATGTCATGGTTTGATAGCATGTCTAGACCATCTCATAAAGCAATACCTGACCACAAGCAGTACTATATGCCACTCCTATAGATTTCTCATACATGCAGACAAAGAAATGATCAGAATCACTTCATGTGTAGAAAAAGAAAGAGAATGTGTATTAATACATGATCATGAAGGGGTCTCAATGTTTCCTCCAACATTGCAGTAAAAGTTATGACCGCACTCCAGAAAACTGCAACATAGTCTGTTGAAATATCTTCATATGCATTTTTAAAGACTAAAGATTAAATGAAATCATTATATTCACGTATTCACATAAATTCATTACGTAAAAAATTACTTTACTTTAAAATATTACTTGAGAAATAAATCATACAATGGCATTACTTGGAGTACAATACAGTATATGTAATGTTTTTTTGTTGTTATTGTTGTTTTTGTGGCAAGCAGATGTTTTTTATAGATTTACATTTGCATGATTAACTTCATCTGTGTTCACTGACAAAAATGGTAGATTCTGTGTTGACATTCTTTAACATCCTAAAAATAGACAATATGTAAATAACTTCATTCTTTGTTATTTGTAGTTCTTTATTCTGCATGTATTTTGCCTTGGATTTTATGAATTAAAGTGATAACAGTCAGCTCATCGGATACTACTGTATATATCAATGTACAACAAACAGAGAATTTCAAGCATAATAAAACTGCCTAAAACATTTAATGTATGTTTGGTGAATAATTGTGTGGTTGAATAATTGTTCTTTCTTCTTCTTCAGCTCACAATTCTAAGTAAAAAATACCAGTTGAGTTGTTACTTATTTGACAGACATCCATCGGCTGCTCTTTCCATCTGTTGTTCATCGATTCAAGGCCAGTTATTGTTAAAAGAAAGTGGAACATTATATTCAGTTACTAATAAAGTAACAAAGAGCCTTCATGAGTGTAACTCGGCTGCATCTGATAAATCACACCGCACTGGTCTGAGGCGGGGGCAATCTAAAGAAAATCTAAATGCAACAGATGCAAACACAAGACCTGAGTTCAATATAATTGTTTCCAGGTTTTTTCTCACACTCATAATTACAGCAATATATTGTACAGTTACATGAGGCCTTGTGCTGAAAGTCAAGGTTTAGTCTAGTTATTGCAGGGTTTATTTTACAAGGTTTAAATAAAAAATAAAAAATAAATCTCACTTTGGTAGCTCTGACAGTATGTTGACGCCCCCTGCTGTCCTGGAGGGATACTGCAATAAAACATTTCCTATCAACTAAAATACCCCATAATCTCATGTTTCAGAAGAACCAGAGGTCAGAGATTTCAATATGTTGCATAACGCATAATTTTGATTGTCAATAGTTGTCTCATTTGTGACAATTCTATTTATCCTAAGGTGTTAAAGAGAGCCATTTGAGTCAAACAACTTTATACTGAAAAAAGTTTTGGGGCGAATTCAGTTATGTTTCCTGAGCTATGAAAGAGTAACCTCTGAGCAATAAAATTGTGAATAGATTAGATACAAAGGGATGAATGATGTAGATATGGAAAGAGAAAGAGACCTGGTTTATTACACGTTTGAAGTGTTTGTGTGTGGCCAGGCGGATATATGAGGTTTTTCTGTTGGTGTGTGTCCATAGAAAACAGTAAAGCTTTCACATGTAGAGGGGTTTTATAACAGGTCCTTTGAGGACAAATAGTTGTGTGTGTGTGTGTATACTTGAGTGTGAATGATTGTGCGTGAATGCGCCGCCATGGAAGAAGAGTGATGTGTGGGTAAGTGTGTTTAACAGACGTAAGTGAAAACAGGCCTCCTGGCTGTCCGCTGGAAAAGCTTTTCTTCAGTCTACACATGCTTTTGCTTAGCATTTGAATGGTATACCATGTGAAGACATCAACTGCAGGAAACCCATTTGTGAGATTTTGTGTGTTTGCTGTTCCTTTTTCCAGCCTTTCAGCAGGTATTGTAATGTACTGATGTGGGATCAGTTTCTCTTAACCAAACTGCATTCTGAATCACTCAGACTAAAACTCTAAAACTGTCCACAGTTCATCAAGCTATTTAAAGCTACACTGAGAATCACTGGTTGTAAAAGAAACAGAAACATTTATTTATTTGCCCATCAGCTATGATAATGAGTGCCTCGAACCACATTCACCCGCACAGAGGAGCAGAACCGAAGGTAACACAAATTCAAATGTGTGATATTTTTATTTCATACAATAGTTTAATAAATAAAGAGCAATAATATCAAGTAACTTATGTTATATTGCCACTTTGTCTCAGCCACAGCAGAATCAGAATCAGCCGCTTCTCCAAGCAGGAGCTTACTGGTAGCTCGTTCATTAAGTGAATGATTCAGTGATTTACAGACAAAGCCAGTCACTTGTTGCATTTGTGAGTGAATTGTGCTTTAGAAGAATGATTCAGTGACTCACTCATTCAAGAAGTTCATCTTCCTATTGTGAACTTGCTGAACATGTTTATGAGAACAAACTGTTCAAAAGAAAACCAGTTTTCTTTTTCCTGCCTCCAGAAAACTGGTCGGTTTTTGATTAAAGTGCAGCAGTCCACAGAGACTGCGAACAGCCCTCTCTATAGCAACAAAAGTCAAGAATCATGGGATTTTCCCTCTAATTCAATGAGGGCCATTTACTCAACCTGGATGACAGACACAGATACAAAATGCAGTGTATAATGTTACCAAGGAATAAAGCCATTCGCCATGAGTAAGTATTTTCCCACAGAAATGTGGAAGGGACCTTCTGAGGTTTTGAGTGTATGTGTGTCTCGTATGTGTGCCCATGCAGCGTCCTGAGCGATGAAGTAAGTCCTTTGGCAAGGCCACCAGTAATTAAATACAGTTCTTGTTCTGTGTTGTGTTTGATGAGCACATACACATGAATACTGTTACAGATGCTCTTGACTCATTTGAGAATGTACTGTTTATATACAGAAGGGTAAGGTTACTGGTGTGGAGAATGGAAAAAGGCCTAACACAATAATAGGCAAAATTACATTTGTTTAAACTATGATTTGTTTCTAGACTAAGGTATTTAAGAGTTTACATATAGGAACTGTTCCATGTATATTGCAGTAAAAATGAAAAGACTTAAACTAAATATCCATATGCACTTTAAATCAGTTTAGGGTTGATTGGAGTGCACTGCATGTTTTACACATAAAAAAAATGTAAAGTTACTGTCCAGTAAAGGTCTATTGGCAATTTAATTATGTGGATGCAACTGTGCTTAATTTACTTAAGTGTTAAACTCTTCACATCATTTTATATTTTTCTCCCCTCTGTACATGACTTCATTGCACTTTACAATTAAGCTACACCTTATATTTTAAACATTTTTGTATATATTGTATCAATTAAAGTGAACTATAATGTATACAACTTTTATTTTTAATAAATGCCATGAGCAATAAATCAGCATATCAGAAAGATTTCGGACGGATCATGTGGGGTAAGTAGAAAGCAGTTAATTGTTAAATTACAATAACATTTCACAATATTTGATCAAATAAATGCAGTCTTGGTGAGTATAAAAAACTTTTGAAGGGTTTCCTGACCACAAACGTTTGAAAGGGCTATTATTTATTTATTTTGAAGGCTTTAAATTAAAACCGTACATTGATATCTGAAGCTGAATGTTGTTGAAAGACTTTTTTTATTTGTCACAGACATTACAATTGTCCTGAAGACAATGTGACACAACACAGAAGAACATGAAAAACACACAGCGGCAAAGCTCACACACCAGACTTGGTACCATATGTTATGCCTCCTATACGCCACTGTTAATGTAACACAGGAAACTCATATGGAACACAAGAGAACCTTTTAAATTGTCAATGCCCTAGATATATTTAGAGATTTAACTAAGTAGAACTCTCTAAAAATAATAATAACAGTGACTAATAATTTCAACACTACGGTAGTTTTAGGTAGTAATGTGGATCGCTCTACCAATGCTGACTACTCTCAAATGCTCTGTAATATATCAGACAGAATAAAATAACAGCCACTTTAGACATTTCACAACATTTACACATTTATATCCATGTTATCTACCATGTGGGACACACAGAGAGCTGAACAAAGAAAACACTTAGACATATCTTGAAAGTATTTATAAAAACAGCAGTGCTAATAAAATAACATTATCTGAAAGCTGCATGTAAATTATTGTCATTTGTGTAAGAATAATCTTTGCAGTTGTCACAAATACAATCTTATATAGAATCGAATATATATATATATATATATATATATATATATATATATATATATATATATATATATATATATATATATATATATATATATATATATTCTCTTCTCTGTGCGTATTTCTAACCTGTAAGAGCACAGCTCATAACTGCTCTATGAATTCAGTTTTTCCCCCATTAATTATTATTTATTAGTTTTTGCTTTTTTATGTCCAGCTTGTATTTACCATCTACTCATTAGAAGCAGAAGCATTCTAGCTGTTTTGATTGCTCACCACTATTTCTTTGAGATGTAAGTTAATCCATAATGCCACTGATATCTCCCTAATCATGGGAAAAAACAAGTATGGCTTTTTTTTTTTTAAATAACTAGGTCCAAGGCACACAGTAGCTCCTCCCCCTGTAGCAGGTGCTGCCGCCCAGTCACAGGTGCATTTACCTCACAGTCATAACGAGTAATCTGGGGGAAGGGCATCATTATGGCTCCACCCTCTGATCTGCTCAATAACCTTCTCGCAACATCTGTGTAAAAAAAAAGAGAGAGAGAAAGAGCAATTAGTTACTGTACAACCATAAAAAATAAATAAATACGATCTTGCAATATTCACAACGATTTCACACACTGACTTTTGGTCTCCATGGTGACATACCAGATGGCAGCAACAGTATCGTGGCGTGACAAAGCCCTTCTGATGATGAAGCATCTGATTTTCTGATCTTTTTCTCTGGAAAATCATTCACCACCTGCAGCACAGAATCCTGGGAGAAAACACCATCAACAGTCACTCATAAACTCTCCTTGCACACATGAATAAAATATAACAAACATTTAGGCCTCCTTAATTGTAGTTAAGTGTATTTATTTGTCTGAATGTCTGATTTAAACACCCGAAAGCGGCTTACTTTGCTATAATGCCCAGCTGACTGCACATTATTCTGTTCATAACACGACTTATTACCAAACAAATAAACATTTGGACACTAATGTACAACTCCTGTCCATCAATTAACGCCTTGTGAAGCAAAAAGCTCTGTGTTTGTAATAAGTAAATCAATCATTAAGCTGTCTTAACTTTAAACTGTTCCTTCTGGTAAAAAAATACCAGTCCATAATACATATTAACACTTCCTTAAGTGAAAAAGCCTATGTCCTGTTGTCCTCACGTATCAAAATCCAGCAACATATTTAAGAACTGTTTTTACTTGTAAACATTGCTTGATCTGTGCATATTTAGCTTGAAGTGACAGTTTGAAGTTAAAACATCTTGATGGATTTGTTTCTTACAAACATGCAGCTTTTCACTTCATAAGAAGTTACTTGATGGACTGGAGTCATGTGAATTAAAGGATTAGTCCACTTCCAAAATAGAGATTTCCTGATAATTTACTCGCCCCATGTCATACATAATCACGTTGGAAAGGTCGTGCACGGTTAGCTCTTCATCTGTGTAGTCCGGTTCAAAAAGGTAGGGTAGGGCGAAAAACTCATTTTCTCCTCCAACTTCAAAATCGTCCTACATCTTTGTTTAACCTTTTTTTGAAAATAACATTTGACTTTCTTTACACTGGGTCGGTACTTCCGCTACGTCACATGTGACCTTTCCAACGTGACTATGTAATGTGTGAAGTCGAGCTAGTGCAAGATGAGCATTTGTGGTTTAAAAGTATATAATTAATTGTTCGTTATTCTTTTTGAAAATGACGATTATTTTGCTAGATAAGACCCTTATTCCTTGGCTGGGATCATAGAGATCTCTTTGAAAAAACACACTCATCTAGATTTTGGATGACCTGAGGGTAAGTAAATTCTCAGCAAATTTTAAACAGTGGTGCAGACATACAGATGTAATGAGGTGTATGTATTTTACAATGGCGAGGTTCTGCCAATCACAATCAAGGAACTATCTGCTTTATAAACAAAGATATCTGACAGTTCATTGAAGTTAATGACCACTCAGAATCACATATTCCAGAGAGGTATGCATTAATACACACTAACGTTCAGACATACCAGCCTTATTGCTTCAGACAAAGGTATGGTCTCCAGTTTCCTCTTGAGTAGCTTTGGGTTTGTCTGACATTTAGAAGAAATATCACTGTCTTGAATAATTTCTCTAGAGAGTTACAGAAAGAAACAGGAAGAGAGACAGAAAGAGGAAGGCAACAGAAAACAGATTGTTCTTCAATAACTATTTATTTGTTCATCTGTTAAGCGTTTGTTTGCAGCACAAATCTGATCAACAAAGTGTGTCTCTCTGTATATGAAGTGTCACCTGCTGTTGCCCTGGTTTGTGGTTCTAATGTTCTGTGAAATGGTGTCACAGGACACTAAGTCTAGAGGGGCTGCTGGGAGAGCAGGGGCAGTTTGTGTGCTGCTGGAGGGGGTCAGTTCAAGCACTGAACCTGGGCTGGAACACATCGACTCAGCTGGAGAAAAAGTCTGCAGCTGGAAATCATCATTCATGGGAATGTATGGAGCTAACATCTCCAGATCCAAACCCACGCCCTAAAAAATCATCATAAGTAACAGCACTAAATGAACACATAAAGGTGCAGTACATTGTTATGTTACGTTGGTTGTTATGTGCATCATGAACTTATATACTGGCATCTGTGTAGATGCAGAAAGTTTGAACTTTTATTTTAAGTCATCTACCTGTGTATTAAAGGGTGTCTTGGACTCTATATCCATGGAAAATAGTCTTTCCACATGATCCGGTTTTAGCTGGTCACTTAATTCTGAATCCACAGGGAGATCAACCTGAATGTGAACAAACAACCAATCCAAAGTCACATTAAGAGTAAACTAGAAAAAGCATATCAAAACATTTGTAAACTATGAGGAAATGCACTGTAATTTTGACTAGACTTCACCTGGGATCTGGAAGAATCAGGAGCCGGAGATTGTGAGAAGGGGAAGTCGTCAGGTTGTAGAAGGGCTGTGGAGGCATCATCATCATTTAGGGAGAGAGGTGAGAGGGGTAGCAGGGCACTTGAAGAGGGCAACATAACATCATTGTAGAGAGGAATTTCTGTCAACACAGAGATCACGGAGTCTGCAAGAAAATTAACATTATGACGTCAAAATCCTCTGTACTTTCTTATGAATAGTCAAAATATATATACAATTCATATATTAATTAATTGTGAGCCATTCACATTTTTAATGTTTATACTGTTTAATAACGTTTAGTTATTGTTTTAACAACAGTTAGTGATAGTATTATACAGAAAGGCAAGAGTCTGTAACTTTAGTTTAATAAAAAAATAAAACAATCCTTTTTTTCTAGAAGATGTTTAATATTAAAGGTCAAACATTAGGATGAATCAGGATGATCTCATGTCAAGAAAAACTAATAAATCGGATTTCATTGTGGCGTTCAAACCTGTGCTGGTGATATCCAGTGTGAGGATAGGGTCTACTACAGTCAGTGCTTCTGGCTTCCCCTTCAGGCTGTCGTGTAGCTCCTCTCTCACACACTCTTCTTTCTGCTCGTCCTTTGCTTTTGCATCCTCTTTCAAATCTTCCACAGACACTTCAGCCCTGAGTGACTCCTTGTGGTGTTCTTCTTGTTCCTGTTTTATGTTTGTGCTGTTGGTTTGTTGAAGGGACAGGATTTGTTTGGGCTGTTCAATGCCACTGCAGAGTGAGAAAGGATGAAAATAATGCCACTTATACAAACAAGCACATACTGGAATTCAGGCCGACACACACATTTTAATGCACACTTAGTGTGTGAAGTCCCACCTGAGGATGTAGTTAACACAGACCACACACTGTGGCTGGGAGTTTTTACTGTTATAGATCACAGTGGCTTGAGTCTCTGCCCAAGCAAACCCTCCTGCTTTAGCCAGCAGCCGGTACTGTCCAGTACACACTTGTCCCTTCACAAACACTGCAAAGAGAGAAATATATAGAAAACATTATGATACTGTATGTCTTCATTTAGATTTATGTAAGTGAACTGCATTTATATGACCTTACAGTTGTGGTGTGCTTTGGTCATGTGGACAGAATCCAGTGCGTGATAGTATTCATACACAGAATGGTGCAACAGATCCACTGGATCAAAACCCAACAGCTCTTTGATCCTGCAAACACACACAAGTTGCATGCTGCTCTGTGAGGCTGCAGCTTTTCACAAGTTACCACTAGATGGCGAAGAAATCCAGGCCATAAGTCTAGATATATAGGCCACAGACTCTCTCTGCATCTGAACATGTATACTTCCTTACTAAATAGTATGTCCAAATATCTATTAATCCTGAAAGAGTAGGCAAAATACCCAGATGACCTACTTCACATGATTCTGAAGGTTTTGAGGCAATATAGTAAAAAGTAAATTTAACAGAATTTTAGTTTTGTTATTATTTTTATTCTCTGTAGTTAGAAATAATGACATTATTCATAATTATTTTATACTACAGACAGTCTTAGTTTTTTTTTTTTTTTTTTTTTTTTTAAGTTTTATACATCTGATAATTCTGATAATAATCCGCAGGGCAAAAAAGACATGCTGTAAACTTAATAGAATGTAAATATTTTCAAAATAATATTTTAAATAGCTTTGGGTTTTAATACAGTCACAAGGGAAACTTTAAAAATAAATACAATAATGTAAATAATATAATATAAAATATATATACACTACCTTTCAATAGTTTGGGGTCAGTAAGATTTTTAATGTTTTAAAGTCTCTTATGCAATACACAATACACAGCACAATACAACTGAAACTGTAATATTGTGAAAAATTACAATATATAAGATAACTGTTTTAAGTTGTATTATATACTTAAAATAATAATAAAATAGTTGACTTTTCAGCAGCCATCACTCCAGTCTTCAGTGTCTCCAGTCTACATGATCCTTTAAGAAATCATTCTAATATGTTGATTTGGTGGAAACTATGAAAAACTTTTTTTCTGACACCATGTTTACATGAATAAAAGTCCAAAAGAACAGAATTTAGGAGACTTTGGTTCTTAAGTCATTTAATTTATTTCAAACTATTTCTTAATTTCTTACTGAGCCTAAATATTTGAAATACAGAGCATAAAAATAATTAATTTTAGAAACAAAAAGTTGTCTTTATATTTAATGCTTAGTATTTTTCTCACAGAGGTTGTATATATAAATTTTTTTTAAAGCTGCCTATATATTTTAGGAAAAGGAAGATGGGGGTCCATGGTATCAAAAGGAAAAAAATAATAATAATAACAGAACTATGCAATGCACTTCAGACATTTTAAGTATGAGTTAAAAGTGTCCACCCTATAAAAAATGTTGCTCAGATGTTAGAGTCAGATGTTGCTGCTGTCAGCATATAAGCATTGAATTTTGTGCTGAGTGGGGCAGGTGTTATTGTACAGTACTGGGACTTTACCTCTCATCGCAATAGGTGAAGCGCATATCTAAAGTGTGGCGGCTGAGAAAGGTTCTAGAGTCCAGAGGAGCTTCAATGTTTGCCGGGTGTTGAATAGACTCACAGATGAGCACCAGGTACGCAGAACGCACATTTTTTTCCTCACACACCCCCTTCTTGATGCAATCTGTTGTGTGGATATGGCCCGAACAGCGCAGCACCTGTCAGAAAGAGAGGCTGATAGGGATAAATATGGATCCAGTTTCACTGTGTAGATGCTTTCAGAGTGAAGTGCAGTCACATGGTCAAAAGTGAAGCACAAGTAAGGGGTGGTACCTTCCAGGAGGCAGATTTGACATTGACAGTGCGCCCTCTGCTGGTCAGTGTACATTTCATCCTCAACAGAAAACTTCTGTTTGTGTGCTGCTCCTTCGCTTTCTTAGACAAACCTAAATGTGGGAAAAGGGAGAAAGATGAGCGTGAGTGATCATGATTATGACTGAGACAGAGAAAGAAAAAGAGAGAATATTACCAGTCCTGTGTGCCAGCATTTCTCTGAGCTCCTCATGGTCACATGGATGAGTAAACTCAAACACACTGTGTCCAGTAAGGTCGATCTACAGGGGAAATAATGGTTTAATACACATAAATCATGTTATTATTCTAATTTGTAAGACCTGGATACATATTCCTAGCCACATTAGTGATTCAATTTGTCCTCAGACAGTTTGCATTTTACAGTGAAATGTAATAACTGATTACAACGGCTACAGTAATACCTAATTTATTAGTACCCAATGTGTACAATTACTACAATAATACCCAATTTCTTACCCAAAATATTATTATTAAGCCTGCTATTGTAAAACCTGGCGTACTGTTTTACTTTTACTGTCCAGACTATTCAAACTATTTGTTACTCATGCACTACTGTTCAAAAGTTTGGAGTCAGTAAGATAAAAAAAAAAAAAATCATAATAATAATAATGCTTTTATTCAGCAAGGACAATTTAATTAAATTAAATTGACCAAAAGTGACAGCAAAGATACTTTCTATTCATCCATGAATCCTGAAAAAAAATATAACAGTTTTCATTAAAATATTACACAGCATAACTGTTTTCAATATTGATAGTAATAAGAAATGTTTTTTGAGTACCAAATCAGCATATTAATATGATTTCTGAAGGATATATGTCAAACCGAATTGAGCCAAACTGTAACTAAATTTCAGATTTTCATAATGTTGTTGATGCGTTGTAACATTCATGATAATGATCATAATCAAATCTAATTATTGTCAGTTCATGTTTTGAAGCTAGTACAAAAAAAAAAAAAAACCTTTCAGTGTGAGTTGGAACTCACCTGAGGAAGGCCCAGACACTTGCTGACACTCTCTGACAGGTAGACGATGTCGCCATCAGCAGAAAGAACCATGAGAAACCCATCTAGAGCTTTCAGATATGAACTGTTCCACCGAGAGTCTAATTCAGACTCCACGTCCAGTACATCTAAAGAGAGATAAGAATGAACACATGCTGTCAGTAACAAACACAGCAGAGCCACCACATGAAACTCACCTAACATTTGTCCCATCTCTCTCACCTGTTTTCAGTAATTTACGCAGGCGCAGGTAACTGAGTGCTAGTCTCATGACCGATGCTTTGTCCAGGTTAGAGGTGACACTGTGGGGGAGGGGCAGTTCTCTGGCCAGTTCATAAAACACCTCTGCCTCTTTTCCTCTCCGACAACGCGCCGCATCTCTGGATTTCTCCTTCCTTCGCTCTGAACTCACCCTATAAAGAACACATGCACAAATATAATCCATAATAAGGGGCTGTGCTGTGTGCTGTCAATGCCTTCAGCAATACACACCTGTGCACTATGAAAAACATACATCATAGAGCTTTAAAATGCACACATAAGTTTCACAGTGTATAAGCCAGCTGGAAATATTAAGCAAAGGTGCAGTTGAGCAAGCAAACTCAGGATGCTGAAAAAATATTGACAACATGATATGATGTTGCACTCTAGGGCTTCTGTTTTTTATAAACAATAAACAAACAATAATGTATTATAATGTGTGAATCTGTATTGTGAAGTGCTGTGTAATTTTGTGTTATGTAGGGTCAAGCAGGGCAGTTCTCCTGAACTGAAGACAGTCGCATTATAAACAGAGACTCGATGGAGACAAGGCAGACAAAACCACTTTCACACACACAAAGATCCTACTGTACAGTTCCTGACATCATGATGTTTGCTGTGAGCTGTTCTCAGGGCAAATATGGAAAACCAAGAGCTCATAAAACTTCCTTGGACAAGACTAGTCAGAGAAGTCAACACTGTTTAATTGATTTTGCTTGATTTATATTTCCACTGTCTCTTTCTCCAAATTTGAATCATGAGAAGTCACAATTTATATTGTAATATCATTCAAAAATTTGACATATATATCCCTGTTGAAAAAAAAAAAACAGCATATGCTGGTTAGGTATGTTTTGAAGGATGGCAGCTGGTTTAAGCTGGTTATGAGCTGGTTTAAGCTGGTCATGTGTTGGTCCTGAGGAGGAGCTAATTGTTTAAGGACTAGCACATAACCTGCTCAAACTAGCTCATAACCAGATTAAACCAGCTCATAACCAGCTAAGGTCCAGCTTAAACCAGCTAAGGTCCAGCTTAAACCAGCTCAAAACTAGCTAAGGTCCAGCTTAAACCAGCTCAAACCAGCTGCCATGCTTCAAAACATACCTAACCAGCACATTCTGTTTTTTCAACAGGGATGTATGAGTTTGTAAGCTTTTATATGTTTTTATACATTTGTCAAGTATGAAGGTCACATTAAGTTTGATGCCGACTTCACATACCTGAGGGTGTAATTGTAAACTTTGTGTCTGAGCATCTTGGTCCTGAGATAAGATGTCAGTGGGCCCAATTTTGCTATGTGCTTATATATTTAGAAAAGGGTGCATTGACAGATGCACATGTGAAAAGTGAAAAGCATATTTTTATTCTAAAAACATTTTTGCCATCAGTTTTCTACATGGCAGGTAAAATTATTTTACTGCCACTAAAATGTTTACAATTATCTAGATCTAATTTGTGTTGGTATTTATCAATGACTCTGTCTGCAGGTTACATCATTACGCCAGTAGGTGGCAACAAGTGATTGTGTTTATGAGTCAGTCACTGAGGTGAGGTTCACACTGCAGGAAAAGTGGCCCAAATCCAAATGTTTTTTTTATTTTTTTTGCTCATATGTGACTCAGATCTTTTTGATTCATGAACAATGTGAACAGCACAAACCAAATGCAATCTGATCTTTTTTATTCTGATTTGTGCCACTTTCATATATGGTCCTAAATCTGTTTTGCAATATGACCGCATTCAAAACGGAACTCATGAAACTTTTACTTCTTAAACTTTTACTACTCTAGAATGACGACATTCGTCATAATTCCTCAAATTATTTTATACACCAGTAATTACTTGATCTGTAAATATGACAGAAAGTTTCATTCAGAAAAGTGATTCATTTGGGAAGGACACAAGTGAATGTCTTTATGAGTGAGTCATTGAATCAATCACTCAACCAATTTGTTCAAAATACTTATTCATTCAGGAACAAAAGTGACTGACTATTAATGGTGTCAATGAAATAAAACTGCCTTATTTTTTTTTTGATCCAGTAAAGATCCAATACTTTTCAAAAACTTTCTTTTGTTTTATCTATCAAGCATTTTACATTTTACATTATTAAAATAAAAATAAAAATTTGCACTACATTAAAAGCTACATTAAACATTAACATTAAATAGCAGGCCTAAATAAAATAATTAAATAATACATTGAATAATAATTCAATTACATAATTTTTCAGCTTCATGGATATTTGTAAAATGCATATAATGTGCAACAAAATAATCTGGAATGGGAAAATGCATAATTACTTTTTATGAATTTTTAGATTATATTACATTTGAAATTTAATTAATTTACAATTCTTCAATAATTCAACCTGTCCACTTACTCACTTGACTTTCATTTGATTTCAATGGCCCCTTGTTATACATACTTTTTTCTAGATTTAGTTGTTAGCAGACATTCTACAATATAATTGTTTTTATTAGTGTTGTCCGTGTGCAAGTGGACCGAAAAGTTTTTGTTTGTGTGTGTGTGTGTGTGTGTGTGTGTGTTTGTATTTACTGTCTTTCTCTTGGGCCCCTCATGAGACAACACACAGCTATACATTAGAGAATGTAAAGCTTACACATAAACATACACTCTTGAACTCTGATAGCGCACTTTGAGGTCTGTACGCTGATGCAGCGCAGTTAGAGCTTCTGGATGCTGGCCAGTCTATCGCCTCAAAAGCGAATGCTAGAGAAACCACTTAGTCGTCTCACCCCTCTTCCTGTCTGTTTCTCTGAATCACTCCACCTGTTTGAGCATTATCTGCAAATGCTGTTTCAGATGCAACAGAACAGTGAAGACAAAAAAGACATTATTCATCATGTGCCAACCAACACACAGTCGCCCCGCTGACCATTTCCCATTCAACACACTAATTATAAATATACAATGAAACAAATGTAGATCCATTAAGGTCCCATTTTTGTGTATGTACTTGAGCTGTAGGAAACATGTTTAGCCCAAGAGTACACAACTGAAACCCTATTACTAATCTGTTTCCATCATTAGCATATCTGAGTAACCTTCACACTACAATGACCTTGACTACACGGTAGCCATGGTTCATAGCAACATTATGCAGGCTCCTTGTGTAGGTTAGTGTGTGTGATCTTGTCAGTATAAGTTAGTGATCGATAATAGACTTTTTTGTTTCAGATTATACTGGATATATCAGCCAACATTTCATATTTAATAGTGCATGCTTATTTCCCATATTTTAATATTTTAACATAAAATATTTGAACATCACCATCTATCACTCACTTAAAATTGAATCTTTAATAAGTGTTAAATGTAATCTTTAGTAAATCTCAAAACCAGTATCCAATTTCCATACTGTACATTTTAATGTTGTCATGCATTTAAATCAAATGATTTTAGTTTTTAGCATTTTATACTTTATTTAAATATAATAGTAACAAATTTTAAAACTGAAATAGATTATTGGAAAAAATATATAAACATTGTATATTTTAAATCAGTGTATCTCTATGGTGTTCATCATTGAAAGAGGAACAGTGGACACCTTTTTTACGATCTGTCAAAGTCTTTGAACTCTGAAAGGTTCTGATATACTGTAGGACATATTAAGTAGTTCTGTAGATTACTGTAAGTTACAATACAGCCACTCTGTAGGAAATTACAGATGCTGCCACAAACCACAAACCCCTGCTGAGAGAACATTAAAACATCAAACAAAGCTTTGTGTAGTATAATAGGTGACAAAGAGCCCCAAGGGAAGTTATTGAACACTTTGCAATAAGGTTCAATTTGTTAACATTAGCTGAACATTTCATGAAACTGAAATGTTAAAAATGTATTAGTAGTGAAATTAACAAGAACCAAAATGAATACAGTAAATGCTGTAGAATTACAGTTTTAATAATAATGATCCAATAAGCTTTCTGTCAGTCAACCTGCTCCGTTTTCTCTCCTTCTGACCAGCACAAACTGCTTCCTGCAGGGGACTACATGATTGATTATTTATAACACACACATAAGGCACACTCACTATAGTCTAAATATTTTACCAAGGACAGTGCATACATACTTGCAGGAAAATATCTCTGTTTAATGCATCTCCACTACATTTGCAACCTCAACCATTATTATGAACAATGTGGTTTATAACCAGTTTTAAGAGAGTATAATGTTTAATACTCTCTTTCTGAACCTCTTTACAGCATGAGCAGAAATTCTCTCTGTGTGTACGAGTAATCTGTGTGTTTAACAGGACACGATATAGGATCATGCCGGCTTTTGAATAGAATCTAGGTTAATGCCATTATCCTATAATTTAAAGCTCTCATGCATCATTTAGAGCTTCTTGGTATCCTGTGGAGTGTCCAATAACCACAGACGTGTTAATTAAATCCATACAAAAAAAAATAAAAAAATAAATAAAAACCTCTTCCATTAGAGGGAACCACGACAAGATGGCAAGCAGAACATTATTTAAGCAAAGGTCAACATTCTTCATCAGCTGTATGATAATAAAGTCTCTTCTATTTACGAATTCTGTTTCTAAGAGGATGAATGGCTGGTTTGATAAGTGCAGAAGCAGCCTAACCTTTCTCAGCTTTGTTTTACACCCCTGCGAATGACAGCAGCGACAGGCCACAAGCTGATAGCACACAGGGGACCTTTACCATAGAGTCAAGAGGAGAGGTGTCAGCTGATCCAGAGCAAAACAACTACAGTTGGCTTTCAGAGGAGAGCAGAGAAACACCAAAGATCTAACCTCCATGTATTTGCAGATTTAAAAGTGGGTGAGACCAAACAATTTACATGTGTTGCACAGTCATTTTAAATGTAAATCTTGAATGGTGCTACAAAAATATAAAATTAATTTCATAATTAATTTTTAACAATACAAGTCACTTGTAATTCAACATTGAATGTAATTCAGCTATTAAAATTAATTATATAAACATGAACAGGCTAATGTACTGTAAAGTGCATTGAATATCACAGCAAGAACCCAACCCATTTAAATATAAGGTGCAAAAAATCTGTTCTGGCGCTTGAATAGGTTTAAGCACTTAGCCCCACTTTTTAATTAAGTGGCACTAGGCCGTATCTTCCAGCAAGGCTCCTGGATGGTTTTTAGGGAAGAGATGATCAATCAAACCCACTATATGTGATGTGGAGGTTTAACGGGTTCATCAGAAATCCTTCAGCACTCCGCATCTGCAATCTTGGACAAATCCAGACTCAGATCTCTTTTGGACCAAACATGTGAATGGTGTGAAAAAGAGTTTAGTCCTCTAGCCTTTAAAGTAGAATCCATTATCTTAACAGTGATCAAGATCAAATGTCGAAAAAGACCGTTCTCACTGCAGTGAGGCAGATTTCCTGCCTCAACAACAGCTTGTTCGATTTAGTCTGATTCGTGAACGAATCACTCAGACCGGTTTTGTGAACCGGTTCGAATGATTCATTGAAAAGAAAATCTGTTATCCCAGGAACCTTAGCGCGTAACAGATGTGATAGTCCACTTTTTTATAACAATGTTGTTTTTTCTACAAATCTTCCGTTTCTACAGTACGTTTTAAAGCACAAATCTTGCAAAGCCTGCAAATACGTGAAATAAATACACTTGTCACGGTTTCATTCATACAGAGGTATGAATTATAAATGTAGGCTAACAACAGGTTATAAAGGGGAAATTGAGAGACTAGGCTATTGATAACAACTACAAGCAATAACGGAGAAAAAATAGTTAATGAAACAATAATACTGCCAACACAAGCGCATATCTAAACAGAAAGTGGTGCTTGTTTACCTTTTTTTCCCAGGTGCGAATGAATCCATGGTCAAACGGGACTCCAACACACACACACAAAACCTTTGCTAAACCCCTCGTTCGTTCAGATGATAGTAAGTCCTGAATGTGTTTTAGAATAAGTCCGGCTGGAGTTCCAGTGTTTTCGTTGTATAAAGTTAAATTAAGTTAAAGTGATGCTTCGCCTTTCCTCTCTTGCTTTCTCCGCATCTGTCTGATGGTTCGCGTGGGCGCGCAGTCACATGCCTCGGAGTGATCGAGAACGCGCGGTGATGTTCCATTGAGGATATTTTTGGCACGTGAGCCAGTAATTGCCATTATACGCTCCTGTAGAAGCTGCCCTGCGCTCACCGCTGTTGAATGTGCTTACAGATAATTGGATGTGGGACATTTATGAGGCCACGTTTGAAGACATGAAGATGAAATAGACATGAAAAGTCACATATATGCAAAAACAAAGCTTTATTTTTATTTTTTCATTTACTAATCAGTTTTTAGGTTTCAGCCTATTTTCTACCAAATTTTGTACAAAGATGATTCTCAATCTCAACTATGTTATGACATGACATAGAATTATTTAATATACTGTTATACTTTATATGCAATATGTGCATAAAATGTCCATAAATTGGTATTCCCATTCTATAAAATGTATCTGTATCTAGTTTGCATATTAATGTGATCTTGGGGCAAACCATAATGAAAAAAGAAATGTTATAATAGGAGTAATAACTTGGGAATATTTTCATAAGAATATTGCATATTTCATAGGAATATTGATCTATAATTTCTTTCCCAATTGACTTCTTGTGTTTTCTTTCAACTGTTTAATTTGACCTGGTGTCCTCTACAGAATACATATGAAAATTATAACGTTTTAATGACAAAAAGTCATTCCGATTCAAAACCCCATTAGATTTTTCTGAGTTTTTTTATAACAAATAATTTGATTATTAGTCCAATTTAAATTATGAAATATTATTATATTTCCCTAAGTGTGCTAAATTTGATCATTCTGACAATATCAGTCATTTTTTAAAGACCAAGGAGAAGGTGTGTTTATGATCAAACCTCCAAACATTTGATAATTCTAAAAAGCCCTGAATGTGCTCTGTACAGGACATCCAGAGATGTGGCATGTCTCAGAGTAATTCAATATAATATAATATCCTCGACAGAGGACAGAAGTCTATGCCTGGGTCCCAGGAGGATATGGTTGACGGACACTATGCTTACCATGGTAAAACAGTTTTCAATGTATCTGATTATTCAAATGTCATCAATGACATGCAATAACTATAACTGGGGAAGTCGTGGTCTAATGGTTAGAGAGTTTGACTCCTAACCCTAAAGTTGTGGTTTCGGGTCTCAGGCGGGCAATACCACGACTGAGGTGCCCTTGAGCAAGGCACCGCACCCCCCAATGATCCCCGGGAGCCGCAGCATAAATGGCTGCCCACTGCTTCAGGTGTGTGTTCACGGTGTGTGTGTGTGTGTGTGTTCACTGTTGTGTGTGTGCACTTTGGATGGGTTAAATGCAGAGCATGAATTATGAGTATGGGTCACCATACTTGGCTGTATGTCACGTCACTTTCACTTTTTTTTCACTTTAAAAGGTCTCTTTCTTTTTCCATATTGAAAGAGGCATGTCAACAAACATTTTCCAGTCCAAAAAATTCTTGAATGATGTTCTTTTTCCCAAATTCCAGCCCTGTGACCAAGACGAGACGTGCACACCAGCATAAACCCTGTCACCTCCTTTTCCACACAACCCCATGGAAAAACATGAGAACATTTCCCTGAAACCAGCCACACTTGCTTTCCTCTGTAACAATCATTAAGAGTACACGTGTTGACTATTTAAACATCTGTATTCTTGAAAAAAAGAACCTGTCCTTTTGTAAACATTCTTTTTCAGAATAAATTATTAAAACCTTTCCAATCTGATCTCAAAATATATTTTATCAGGCGACAGTTTGAAGAAATTCATACAATATTATTCATATGGATTTTTTATAAAGAGGTCCACCCTTAAACTGTCAGTGGTTGTTTGTTAAAGATTGCACGAATTCATACAAATTAACCACCAGTTCGCCATAAGTTAATATAGTTCTGAACATAGCCATGAGAGGCTGTTGACTTTTCTCACTGTAATGTTTTGAAAATCAAAATTTCAGATCCTATAAAATGAGTGAGTTTCCAATTGGAATCCAGTGGATATTGAGGAGAGAGCAAACAAGGCTAGATGAGTTCAATCCTATGCTCCATCTCCACTGTGTCCTTGAGGTAAACATTTGCTCCTGTGTAGTTTGCGGCTCAGGGACTGTTCCTGCCAGGTCTATTATACATTGTGTTTGGATGAAAGGGTCTCTGCGAAATTACATTTTCAATTTATTAGCATTGCTGCTTCTGGATTGCAGTAAAGAAATGTGATGTCGGTGTGTGAATGAGGAAAGCAGATGGACACGTGCCAACTCTAATCTGCAGTAATCTCCTTCATCCACCGGTTCAGAGATGATCTCTCCATCCCTCAGCAGGGGCCGAATGCACACAAAGGGACTTTGAAAGGAGGGCTCAGAGAAACATGCAAAGATCTTTTGGCGCAGCATTTAGTTGATGTAGTACAATGAACATCAAGCTATAAAATTCACACACACGCATGTATTATTGCTCTGTCAAGCCTCATTAAGCAATAAAGTGAAGCATAAAAGCTCTGGCCTACAGGTGAAGCACTGAGTGTATATACAGTATGATACATTTGATGTCAGATGTCTTGATGTCTTTTTTTTTTACCCATGGGGAATAATGATCTCATCGTTACAACCTTTCATTTATAAACCCAGAAATCAATACAATAAACAAAATCAGTCCAAGCCAAGGTGAGCTGAAGTGGTGCTAAGACAGAATGGATGTTCTGCATCCAATAAAGGGCATCCGTACGGGCAGAAGAGAAATCAATAAAATTTAATTATGGCCCACTGGACCTGCATGGCTGGAAACTGATCTGTCACCAAGGCCTTTAAGAGAGGCATTACAGAGGGCTAATTTTATAAGAGTTTAGACACAAGCATGGAGGACAGCAGTCTGTAGCCAATACACACAGCTGACAAATAAATCTGGGCCATACATTGTCTGTTTGTTTGATTTGCCCTATGTTGACATGTGTTGTAAGCCAGGATGTTGCACACATGTTTAGCTGTTTCTTAAGAAAACAATTGCCCTAAGATATATATATATATATATGTATATATATATGGGGTTTTTAATGTTTTTGAAAATTCTCTCTTATATCATGGTGGCAGCTTTGGCCTAATGGTTAGAGAATTGGACTTGTAACCAGAAGGTCGCAGGTTCGAGTCTCGGTGCTGGCAGGAGTTGTAGGTCAGGGAGTGAATGAACAGCGCTCTCTTCCACCCGCAATACCCACGGCTGAAGTGCCCTTGAGCAAGGCACTGAACCCCCAGTTGCTCCCCGGGCGCTTATAGCTGCCCACTGCTCCGGGTGTGTGTTCACGGTCTTCACTTCTCACTGCTGTGCACTTGGATGGGTTAAATGCAGAGCACCAATTTCGAATGGGTTACCATACTTGACAAATGTCACGACTTTCAAGGTAAATTCTCTCATGCTCATCAAGGCTGCTTAATAAAAAAAAAAAAGTGTTTAAATGTCTTAACTGTCACTTTTGATCAATTTAATGTGTAAAATAGAGCTGTCAGTAAGAACAGTTCAAAACCAGAGACATGTACAACACAAATTGCATTCCTTATTGGACTGAGGGGGAAAAGGGGGAAAAAAGCCATGCAGGGAACAAAACAATCTCACAGGATGAAAGGTCTGATATGAAGATATCAGACATCTTAGACCAGTGCCTTTTCTGGGAAGAGAACAAACACCGCATCCACAATGAATAGGTTTATACAAAGGACCACAGTACAAGAGATGTGTGTGGCAAAGAGATGTTAAAATATGAATAAAGAATATTAAGCAAGACACAGAAAATGACTGTGGCAACTGGCATTGAAGCATCAGGAAACTCCTCTGTGTATAAACCATTATAAGATGTGTCATCCAAGCACCACAAGACAGTGTCCTTGACCATACAAGGATTTCCATGTCCGCATACCCCCACTGCCAAAGACTGTAAATGGCACTAAGCTCTCTGTGTTTGTTGGTCTTCAGGGTTGTAATCTCCCACAGGAAAGTGGGCTGCTGACGCTGATTCTCCAGGAAAACCTCAACTATTGTAATTGGGGCTGGGCCAGACTTGTAAGGGCAAGTTGCTCAATGGGATCTCCCATGACATCTCTAATGTTTTTCTCACTCAACACCAAAGATCTGTTGCTAATCTTCTTTGCCTTCATTCATCAGATGTAAGCATGATAATGCAAAAATCAATAGGCCAGACTTTTTACAGATGTTTTTTTTTTTTTTTTTTTTTTTTTTTTTACTGTTACTGTTTACTTGTTAGCCTTTAACCCCTCAGAACAACAGAGCGGAGATGGCTTTTGACGAAGTAACAGACAGAAAAGGTCGGCAGAGAACTAAATACTGCAAACTTTATCAACAATAAAATACATCTAAAGATGCCAGTTTAATCATGGGTGGAATTTTGACCTGATAATAACAAACAAACAGACAAAATAACAAACTGCACAGATGTACACAGAAATGTCTGAAAATATCTTACAAAACTAGAGTCTCTATTTAAAAAACATTCTCATGAGTCTAATTTTTTACTGGTTCCTTGACAGCAGAATAATTAGTGATGCTTCTGCATGACGTTTGGCTGTGTTAGTCTCAGCATGTGCACAGTAATCAAATCAAGTTTCCTAAACATCTGGATATGAACACTGTTAAATCAGCTACAGTAGATATGGAACAGACAAACTGCTGTCTTCCATGATGGAGTCTCCTGGAGATCTTTGCATATCACTAATGATGTTTCTGACACAAAGACAATTACACTATTGTTCTAAAGCATAAGCTTAAGCAAAAATAATCTTATAGCTTAGGCAAAGACCAAAAAGCTAGGCCATTGAAATGCACAACCGGTTTCAATACACAGATATTCAAATGTTTCTTTAGACTGCTCCTGAAAGTTTCCATTGTCACAATTCATTTGGTTCTAACACATCACGTAATCCTCCCGCATTTTGTTCCTTCATGGCATCACATGTTTCTTCCTCTTTGCATTTCAAATCTGAAACCACTTTCCACAGTTCAGGGGAGGTAAAGGAGAAGTCACGGAACTCATCCTGATTGATGGATGGGATGATTGACTCATCGATGGGTGTAAGAGTAGGATCCTCTTGGGTGAAGTCTGGATCAAAGTTATTCACATCTTCTGCAGTTTTCTGGATTTTAGATTAAAAAAATAATTATACATACATACATACATATACATATACACATATATATATATATATATATATATATATATATATATGTGTGTGTGTGTGTGTGTGTGTGTGTGCGCGCATTTACATTTACAATGAATTTGATTATATATATATATATATATATATATATATATATATATATATATATATATATATATATATATATATATATATATATATATATATATATATATATATATACATACACATATACATACACACTTATTTATTTAACATTTTTCAACTCACAATTCTGGGCTTGAAAGGTGGTTCAAGCTCTCGCTGGTTAAGTTTGTCCCAGTCAATGTCAGTAAAAAATGGGTGACTGGTTACAGCAGCCTCTCCTCCCTCTGCAGCCACACAACCCAGACGACGGGATGGATTCTTTGTCAAAAACTGAGAAAAATAAAACCAAAACATGATGTCATGTATATGTCTGTCAATCATTCACCTACATTTACACACAGAAAACTAATACACACCTGATATATATCAGTTACATTACTAAAAATGAAAACACAACAAAAAATAGGAAAGTGCCCAAAGGTATTGAATGTTGTGAATCCTATCAAATCTCCATAGTGAGATTACACCAACAGTACGTCAGACTCAATTCCTATGAGAACGTGTATAACATAACACACAATCACTTGTGGGTGACTGTGTGGAGAGTATCAATGTGTGGTATCAAATATAACCAAATCAGATTAAATCAAATCAAATCACATCCTGCCCTCCTTTTATAGCCATCTAAAACACAAACATGCATGTGTAGACACAAATACACACTCTCGCTGGGTAAATCTGACACCCATTAGGAAGCACAGCTGGCTATCATACCTCATCAACTCTAAACAACACTGACAAACTTGTTGTTTTGAGGGATCATCCAGTTTTACAGAAGAAAAAAAAACAAAAAAACAAGCGATGCACCAATTTTTAAATTCTCCGTTTATAGCTAATATTATAATTTTAAACTTATTTCTAGAAATAAGTTAAATAATAAAACAATCATTTTAAATGTTCAATAAACATTACAATTGAATTTAGGCATCACAATATTAAAATATACATAAAAAATTGTTACAACAAAGTGTTTTTAAAGTTTAATTTTACAAGAGTGTTATATAACAGTAAAGGTAATCTATATGTAAAAATATAGGGGAAATTTTCATGTGTAATTAAATATCCAATATTGGCCGATGCTGATAACCTAAAAAAATAAAAAAATAAAATACAATATTTGCAGATAACTGGTACTGGTATTGTCCATTGTTTCATGTAGGGTTCATGTATATTTCTGGTCTGTCTACATATGATAACACCACAGCTGTGCAACAGGACTGAGTTCTGCTATTCCATATTATATTATAGTGCTTTTCAGCCACTAAATTGATCTATTCTTTGACTGTTGTTGTAGGACCCAGGTTTAAGGATTTCAGGCAAATATTGTGACATTCTGCTGTTGAATTTTCAGATTCAACTGGGAATCATCTCCAGGATTATTACCGGTATATCTCCTCCACTATTCTTCACAGTGAGAGCAAACACTATAGATTAAAGTTGATGATACATGGGGCAATGCTGCCAAGCAATGTTGCTTGAGCAATTCACTTTGAGAATGGGTGACAAATTTGTATCTGGATACTTTAGATGGGTAGTGGGCCCTGTGTCTTACCTGGTTGCCTGTTGAAGGCAACAATGCCCAGCAACATTGCTCAAACAGTTGCCCCGTGTATCATCACCCTAAGAGCAGGGAGTCATGTGCATGTGTACATTTGATGTGAATGGTTTTATTTTTAGCCACAGTCAAGTGGTAGCAGTGGAATGTGGATCAAGGCTAAATATAGTTATGTAAGAGAGGGAAGAGCATGAGCATCAGAGAAAGAGATCAGATGGGAGGTATTTACGGTTTACTGATGTTCATTGTTGCATGAACTGTCACTTTAATTCACTCCCACCAATCAGGACATATATGCACTCAATCACCGCTCCATTCAAGTCCATTTATGTCTGTATGACTCCAGGGCTCTTAACCGAAAACTGAGCAACTCACCCCTTTCAGTATGTCCACGGCATTTGTGCTGAACCAGGACGTGTAGATGATCTCTTCAGTCAGGATGGACTCAAAAAGGTCATCCTCATTCTCTGCCTCAAAGGGGGCGTGGCCAGATAACATCTCATACAGCAGCACACCGAGAGCCCACCAATCAACCGATGGCCCATACAGCATCTCCTGGAGGATCTATATGACCATATAAATATTACATTTAGGACATCCTGCCATCTCTCTCTCACACACACACACACACGCACACACACACTTCCAAAGATTATCTTTTCACCAAAAACTAACAGACACCAATAGAAGCAGTTTATATCTACAATATTATATTATATTTTGAAGGAACACAGGCATGAATGAGGAGTTATTTTAGTATTATTTATATGCTAAAATTTTGAATTGGCTTATATTTTCAGCTGGAAGTTGGCAACTCATGCTTAAAGTCAATCTGACACAATATGAATGCAACATAACACTTCTGATTCTTCTAGAATTTTGTGATGCAGAATTATGTGTTCATTTTAGACTGCCATTGAGTGTGTGTTTGAATGGGGTGAGGTGTTTGAATCACCTCTGGAGCAATGTAATCTGGGGTTCCACAGAAGGTTCCAGTGACAACACCTTCAAACATTCCCTCCTTACACATGCCAAAATCAGCCAGTTTACAATGACCATCCTTATCCAGCAGAACATTATCCAGCTTCAGATCCCTGAAATAATACACATATAACAATATGCCCATATTCAGTCCATTATGGCAGAGAGAGAGAGAGAGAGAGAGAGAGAGAGAGAGAGAGAGAGAGATTAATGTATGTTAATATTTTTTAAATGTTTGGTAAACCACTTCTGCATGAAAACCTGCATTATAATCTTTTTAAGAAAAATTACAAGTGGCACTTCATGTCATAATGATTGCGTGCCTCTGACACACACAAAAATTTAAGGGGAAGTAAAAGATACAAGAATTTTCCTTTTGAATTAAATATCCTTTTAATTTCTGTCTTACGTGCATTTGTCTGTCTAACCTGTATATTATTCCATTGCTATGGAGGAATATTAAAGCAGATGTGATCTCCGCTGTGTAGAATTTGGCTCTGCTCTCCTCAAACTTTCTCGATTTCTGAATATGAAACATCAGATCTCCTCCATTCACAAACTCCATTACAAAAAACAGCCGCTCCTGTGAAAAGATTAAGAAATTAAGATAAAGATTAATTTAAAAGACAACAACAAACACTAGATTACCACCTTCAAAATCAGGAAATTCAGCTCCTTACAGGGAGTCTTTTAACCAACCAGACAGTTAAGCCAGCATGTCACAGCCATTAGATGATTCATGGGAGAGACAGACAAAGCAGAAACATAAATACTGTTTAGTCAGCAAAGAAGACTGCAGGAGACATAGTATTATGGGACTTTGAGAGTTGAAAGGTGATCTAAAACGAAGTGCATCATAAGTTTGAACTGACAGCACCAAGTCTCTGTTTGAGTCCAGCACGGCCAATGCATCAAACTCAGACCGCACACCCAGAGACCACCCACAGTCGGTTTACTGACCGTGTGATACATGCTGCACACAAAACAGGACACAAGCACTTGTGAAATGCAATGATTTTCAGTAGTGAAGTATTCAGAGTAAGACGGTAGAAGATGCCCACAATAAGAACAGTGTGAATTACTGCAAAACTCTACCATATTTAGAGATGACTTTAGCAGGTATAGTATAACGATGCATTATCCAAAATATTTATTTGTTATAGAAGAAAATCATGAAAGATGGCCATTTTGCCTAACCCATGTGGCAGGAAGCCCACCATGGTAAACTTACACCGATTGTTATTTGATTTTTGCAGAATACATCTAACATCATTTTAATTATTTTCTTTTTGTATTTTATGTATAACACTAAACCAAACTTTTATTTATTTATTTTATGCAATTTATGTAAAATGCTAAGCCAAATATTGCATTAATTAATATTATGGTAATTATATAATACAATAATAAACTATTTTGAGATCATCCGCTGCTCAATATACAGCATTAAATTAAGATGATGTTTGAATCTACACCAGAAACACAAACTATCTATAATGCTTACCAGAATATATCTTAATTACAGCTAATTAGAACCAAGCTACACTTGACAATGCATGATTATTAATGTTTGCTTAAAATTCACTTTAAACCAACATCTACTGTATTGCTACGTGCTTGCAATAACTTTCGATTGTGATCTAAAGCTGATTTTGATTCTAAAATAGGCAGATATGCACTCTTTGTATGTTTTATAATGGATTGAATGCTACACCTACTTCTATTTGGTCATAAAAATCCTTTATTGTTCTGAAAATAACGAGCTGCATAAAAAACATACAGAAAATGTGTTGGGGGGGGGGGGGGGGGTTCGACACACAGGACGAAAAAAAAAATCCTTGCTTTTTCGCACCAAGAATGATCCATAGGGATCTATTGTTTCAATTTAAATGCATCATCGCACCGAATTTTCGTGTTCAGTGTGAAAATGCCTTTAATGTGGTATGTTCCATTTCAAACTTATCCTTCCCCAAATTACATGTAATTTGTAAAAAAGAAAAAAAAATGACTGTGCCTGGCTGCTTTTCATCAGTCAGACAGTAAGTGAGCGGCTCCTCACCGGAATGAGATAAGTAGACAAGATTTGTACCATCAAAGCGCCATGGCACATCCACTAATGACCAAGTCCATCACATTAACAAACACAGACACGCACATTCACTCTGCAACAGTGCCACACACCTCAAGCCCTCTGAGATCACTGATATTTACCACCGTGTTGTGGTGCTATCTACCATAACCCGGCCCCAGAGGGTCACGAGTGTGCTTTGTATGTTGCTCACGTGTGGAGGGTTAAGAGATTGATTGTGTGCGTCAGGGCTGTGAAGGAGCAGAGACAAACCGGTTCATAAATTCCTTTCTTCATTACAAACACACTGTACATTTGGCAGCGAGACCTTGAGGATGTTCCTGCACATCCATGTTCACGTGGACTCTGCAGTAATAAATCCAGAGAGGTCATCATGTCGGATCTGTTCTGCTGGACTGAACATGAAATCTAAGTCTTCAAATCATTTTGCAATCAGTGTGTGTGTGTGCGCATGTTTTTAAAACCTTGCTTACAATCAAGGTATAGCAATTAAATTAAACACTTTAGTCTTACTAAGGTTACAGTGTGTGGGTCAGTATGATTGTAAAAGCTACATTAGGGGATTCAGTGTTGATCTCTCTATTCTAGAGGCTTCAAGCAAAACACACAAGCAGAACATAGCAGACCGCTGATCTCTCACAACACACAAAGAGTGAAAGTACACATACACAGAAAATGCAAAGTAGAATTTAACCAGCGTGACATACTGATGCTTAATTCTCTACTGCCCCCTACTGATGAGGTGAAAACTACATGTTCTCATTTAAAGAACATATAATATACCAGGGGTTCTATGGCCCAATTATATATATATATATATATATATATATATATATATATATATATAGATATATATATATATATATATATAACAATACATAGCTAGGTGAATGTGTGATGTGTCTGTCCCTCACCGGTGTTTGGAAGCAACAGTAAAGCTGAGTGAGGTAAGGATGAGTGGAAGCGAGGGATAACACTCGTTTTTCTGTCATCGTGCACTCCACATCATCATCCTGCAGAATGATGTCTTTCTTTAACACCTTCACTGCAAACACCTGATCCGAACCATTCAACCGGACCAACATCACCTATTTACACAAAACACCAACAGACTCGTGAAGTACATGTGAAACATGTGAATTATCTTTCCTTTTATTTGTGAGGACATACTGTATTCACCCAGACTTTCTGGCACAAAATTGTCAGCATAATATTTTAATATGAAACAGCACAGCCCAAAGACGTTTATTACATTGTTTAGAAGTCATTTGCACAGCAATGATCCAAAGTTGTTGTTTTTTTCAGAGAATATAATTTTTTTATGTACACCGAATAAAACTTCAAACAGTTACATAACATTATATATGTAAAAATAGTCTGCAATCTTTGTGCTACACAGTCATATTGGACCTGATGTAAAAAGGAACTGTCTTAAACACAGACCTTGCCAAAGCTGCCTTTTCCCAACACCTGCAGGAGTGTGAAGTTAGAGATTCCCAGCTTTTGATCTGGGTCTTTTTTAGATTGCCCTGGATCTCCTCTCACGCTCAATGTACGGCACTGAGTGTCCATACCTGCGAGACCCTGAGAAGAGAGACAAATGATTTTTTCCTTATAGACTTTATGTATGACTCATTCAGTACACTTTATAATTCAATATCAATTGTTCTGCTGATGGTCCTTAATTTCGCGGTTTACTTCACTAAAGTTTATTTTGTCCTATTTTTAGTGCATCCAGCCAAGAATGTACAGTTATGTGTAATGTCAATAAATCACATAAAACTTAAACTGAGGGAGATTTACACACACAGACAGATCACATATTTCACTTTTGAAAAGACTGAGTGCACATGTGTGTATTTACCACTGCGTTGCGTTTGGTAATTCCTCCCGGCTGAAGGCCCATTTCTGCCAATTTATTGGCCAGTTCTACATTGTTGACTCCACAGTTTGGGGCAACATTTCCCTTACAGCGGATATGGACATTCATTTTACAAACTACAGACATAAAAACACAACAGACCAGATGAGCCTCACACAACAGCATCAATAAGACTGATAGATGCATTTATGGTGAATAAGGAGGGCTGACAGAAAGAGAGAAAGGTACTTTTGCAGTGCAATCCTTGCCGTACGAGGCCCCACAGCAAAGAGCCACAGTGGTCACAGAAAGTAGGAACCTTATAATTGTGGATGTTGAACTTATGGGGAATGTTTATACTGAAACCCTGATTCGTAGTCTGTAAAAAGAAGGAACAAAGTATATATATATATATATATATATATATATATATTAAAAAAAAAGAACAGAACGATTTAGCAATTCTATTCCTGACCAGTAGGTGGTAAAATGGCATCTGTGTTTATTAGGACACAGCCAGCAGTCACTTCACCAACATATGACACAATTGGTCTGTGTTTCTCAGAAATTCTATGGTCATAATTTCTAAAATTGTCCACAGTTGAAAAGAAAAACCCAGATAAGTCATATTGTGAGAATCCCCCCACACACACACAAAAATGGACTACAAAAGCTTTTTAGGTTAGGGTTGCATTACCTGTTCCTTGGCAGGTTTCTTCATGCGTGGACAGACTGTAACCACAAACTGATGACATCGCTTGTGTACCACACAGGTGCACACTAACATGCACACATACAAACACACACAGCTGATTATAACCTATAATACAATCAATTTAAACACAGATCATGTCCATTAATACTGAGACAGAGTGTCAAGTCACCTTGACATTGGTAGCCTTGTTTTCCAAAAACACCCCTGGAACAAAGAAAACAACAATTAAAATATAACAAATATTTAAATATGTACAATTAAAATATAACAAAGTTTGTTCAGCCACTCACTTTAAAGGGAATTTGTACACACAATTCCCTGTAAAACACTTTTATTCTGTAATTTATATTGTTCTCAATGTTTGATAATAATAATAAACTTTATTTGTATAGAAAAGTAGTTCTACACACAATGCAAAAAAAGTGTCACATAAAGGGCACCTGTCCATTTACAAAAGAATGAACTCTACCTGACATTCTACAATGATTCAAATGTTATTGATTAATTTGATCCTAATTTGTATAGGAACCTTTGCCTGCAGGATGTCACTGCAAAATTCAAATGCAAATCAGTCATAACAATGTACACATTTTTATCCTTTGTGTGCTTGGCTAATTTGTTCATAGATTCTTAACAATAAGAGCTTAGTATTGTCATATTTTACGGTGTTTAAATCCATTCTTAAAAAGACTTACGAATTTTTGATTTAGCTACTGCTAAAAGTTTTTAAAAAACACCTTCAGTAACCTTATTACAGGGACATTCCCCCTGCAGATGAATATAAATATCTTGCTGAAGGTCTTACGGTCATCCCTAATGGGCTTTAACTCATAAGGTTTCATTACATATTTTAAAACTCTCACAAAAACATGCTATTTAAAAAAAAAAAAAAAAAAACGATGTACATTTGTCTGTCAAAAGTGCAATACCATATAAAATCTTTACAGTGGAAGCAGAACGTTGGTTGCTTTAGGAAGGTCGACATGAACTTGTGCCCGTTTACTTGGTGGATTTTTCTTCGAACTGCTTGTTGCCGTTTTCGAGTAAATTCTTTATAGGAATGCATGTTTCCTCCAGCATCATCTAGACACAGAGAAAAAGAAAAGCTTTTATTATTTCATGATACATGATCTTCTTACAATACATAGGTATTTCCTATAATGCCATGTAACATTCTGTTGATTATATGAGGGGGGAAGAGAGACAGATTATGAGCCCCAGGTTCACTGGTATTATTAAGTCTAGTCTATTCTCTGCAGTCCTAACCACAAGCCTTTAAAGGAAGCCAGCTTCACACACCCCTGCACAGTGGGTGAGCAATTCGCACATAGCATACACTTCACGCATAAGATGCTTTGACAGATGCTCAGTCTAAAAAAAACTGACTGAAGTTGGCTGTGTGTGTCTTAGTGTGTCATAGCATGGGTTGACAAGTCTGGTAGCATGTTAATATTTAGTTAAGTGATACCTCAACAGCAAGGGGAGGAAATTAGTGTGTGTGTGTGTGCATGCGTGTGTCCACCATCATGGCCTAGACCAGTGCAATTCATCAAGAAGAGTTTTATATTTTCATCTTTTATTCAGTCACTGGCTATGAAACAGACCATGTGTTCTCGATACGCCTCTGTGTTCCAGTCCAAAAATAGCCCAATCACACTGACTGTCAAAATGATGTTTTAAAATGTATAAATAAATCTATATTTCTGCATGAAAAGATTTAAAAGAAATAGAAACAATTAAAAAAATATATTTAAAAGAAAGAAACCAAAAAAGAATAAAAGAATATTAGAGGAAAAAATGAGAGGAGGGACTCACCATCTACAAATGAGCCTGTGAGAGTAATCAGGATGTAGACCTTACCCTCAGGTTCAAGATCAATCTGCAACACACACACACACACACAAAAAAAAAAACATTAGATATTAATTTAGACACTGATTATTAAAAAAGTTATTCTAACATTTTAAATTTAACAAACGGTTAAAAGTTTGGACACAACTACTCATTTAAATATTAATTTTCATTATTTTTATAATATTTTCTAAATTCAAATAATAGCAAAATGATCAAAACTATCGAACAACACAAACAGAAGTATGGGAATTACTTGGAGATACAAATGTTAAATAATTTTATATTTTTATTATATATATATATATATATATATATATATATATATATATATTTTTTTTTTTTTTTTTTTTTTTTTTTTTTTTTAATTTAAATGCTTTCCACACTTTCTGACCAAGACATTTTTATTTTTTTATAGTTATTTGTGACTGTAAGAGCATTTTTTTGTGTTTTTTGATAAAGAAACAATTAAGAACTGAGTGTAACTGATGATGTCATTTTGATGACTTTTCTGTGACCTTGTAAGATTTCACCATTTTCCCTGATATTCACAGGCCTTCTAGGAAACATTTTTAAAGTTCCCTGGGATTTTCAATTTGTCCAGGACTCTGAGAAGCCCTCTGCACCTGTGTTGCAGTCTGGAATTAAACCACGCCATGCTGGTATCGTCTGGCCAGAGAAGAACTGGCCCCCCGACTGAGCCTGGTTTCTCTCTCCATTTTTGTCACCAATGGAGTTTTGGTTCCTTGCCAATGGCGCCTTTGGCTTGCTAAGTTGGGGACACCTGACTGACTGATTGCACAGACACTATTGGAAGAGAGCTGAACTGGATGATGACATCACTGAATCATCAATGAACTGACTTTAACTGGAAAATGACTCTTTGTTATTGTCTTCTTGCATCATTGACCAACTATTTTCCTGTTTGACACTGTAAAGCTGCTTTGACACAATCAGTATTGTATAAAGTGCTATACAAATAGGGGGGGGGGGGGTGTATAACACTTTTGTATGACAAGTCTTTTTTTTTCATGTTAATAAATTCAGGCAAACATGCACGTTGAAAACAATATCTGTGCCAAATACAACCAATCACACAACCCATTGATACCGTCCACAGCAGTTTTACATTTACAACATGGAAAATGTAAATGAAGTCAGGCAGGAGTGAGATATCAGAGCTGGACTTCAGATTACTGTAGAGCAAAAAGAGAAGAGAGATAAATGGAAAGACAAACTCAGAATTGGAAAGAGACAGCAAGTTGTAAAGGTGGTGTGGGGGGCGTTTATGAGCCTGTGGTAAACTCTAGTTTGTAGAAAACCAACTTTGTGGGCGTGTGTTGACGTGCATGTGATCCAGAAATAAACCCCATGTGCTTGTGTATGTGTTACAACAGAATCATGGGTAAAAGAAACAAACTATAGGGATAAGAGATATTGCATGCAAACAGTATAAATAAGGGAGTGGCCAATCAGATTAACCAATCAGAAAAGACATCTTTGGATGTCAGCTCTGAGGCTGTGTGGTTGAATGGATGATGGTGGTCTAAATTGAAGTCTGATGATAATTAGCAAAACATCACTAACAACATCTTTGTTGTCAATGATCAGCCATAATTAGCATACAGTGTGCTAAACATACATTTTGCCAGTTTCTTTATCACATGCAGACTACATTTATTTAGAAGTTCTTTTTAAACTATTTTGCTTTAGCAACTTTCAACTGAGTTCAACTGAATATTTTTTTTCCGCCACACTCATACTTCCTTTCATTTAGTCAGAACTGAAAGCAGAAAAATTCACACAGACTATGACAGAGTGTTTATCTCCAATACACACAACTTCCATTTTATACACTTTTGATGCTAGTTTCACTCACTGATAAGATAGCATAACAGAAACTGCTGGATTCCTAGAGGCAGTTCCCATATAGGGAAGCTTGTACACATTCTTACACACACACTTACTTGTGTGTGTGCGGTTTTGAACTGCAGGTTTCACATACCATCTATCCCAAAAGCCTGAGGCTCTACACAGAAACAAACACACACACTCACAGGAGACTGAAACTTGGCACAAAACGCTCACAGCCCAGATAGACTGAAAGCAGAGTTTCATTAATTAGCAGCTATGTGACCTGCAGCTGCAGAACCAATAAAAATGGGGCACTGTATCTTTAAGTTCCACTGAACTTCATCTGGAACCCAATAGAAGGTGATTAGATGTACAATAATGTTTAAAAGTTTAGGGTCAGTATGATTTTTTCTCTTACATTCACCAACGCTGCATTTATTTGACCAGAAATACACTAAAAACACTAATATTGTGAAATATAATTACACATTAAAATAACTGTTTTCTCTTTTAATCTATTTGAAAATGTTATTTCTGTGATGGCAAAGCTGAATTTTCAGCAGTCATCACTCCAGTCTTCAGTGTCAGATGATTTGGTGCTGAAGAAACATTTCTTAGTGTTGAAAACGGTTTGTGCTGCTTAATATTTTAATAGAAACCCTGATTCTTTTTTCAGCATTCTTTCAAAGTTCAAAAGATATCTGAATAATTTCCTGACTTATTTTAAATGTTTTTTTTTTTTGCAACAAACATATCTGAAACATATTCAAATTGGCATTTTAGATGCATACATGCATTGTTTACATGACATTTTGAACAATCATCTAATACTTTTTATTTTTTTCTATTTATTTTTTTAACCATTCTATTTCATCCATTACAGTTTGACCTCAAATAATTGAGATTATATTTAAAAACATTTCTAGACAAGTATTTAAAAATAATAATAAGTCACTTAAAGTATACACTTTCCCTTATACATACAGTATAAGTTGTACTTAAAATAACCTTGAGGCTAATAACAAAGTGTATCCCCATGCTTTGGTTTACTAAATGAACAAATGTTCAGGACATGTACAGTAAAAACAAGATGATCGGTATCTCTAAAAAAAACTGTCCCTGTGCATATGCATTCTGGGAAAGGAGAACTAACAATACTTGAGCTGAATAATAAGGTTACAAGATGACGTTCACCACTTCTGCTGAGGAAAAGCAAGCCGATTTGCATGTGCATGTTCAGCCTGGTCACTGAAATGCTGACAACAAGTGTTTTACAACTACTGTGTCCTAGTGACCAAGCTGCTGTGTTGGGTTAACACACCGATATGGATTAGATCTGAAGGTTGCATGTAGACATGGAACTGGTAGTGTTTAGATTACAGAAGATGCTAAAACCACAGAGCAAGAAGTTTCAGCTGGTCTTAGCTGCACTGAATGTCCAAATTGTATTGACTGACTGTGCACTAAGCCTTGGCTTCTTTTCATTAACCTCTGATCATGCATCAGGATAGCTTCATCTGCATCTAGAACTGCAGTCAAAGGCCTGATTCTGGATCAGTGAGCAATGCATTGTCGGACATGATGAGGGTGTAAGTGTGAACCCACACAGATGATGGTGGAAAATGATAACACTCATGACTTCAACAAGTCTGCTATACACATACAAAGGAAAAACACAAGAGCACAAAACAATAAAAGACTACACAAACAACAACAACAGAACAATAAAATAGAACAGAACAAAATAAAACAAAACAAAAGAGCACAATTCAACACAACAGAGCATGACAAAAAGGAACACAACACAATTACACCAACAGTGTGAGGTTTAGGGGAAACTGGGGAGTGCTGTAATACCAGTTTAACCAATTAGAAATTAACTATAGGGATGAACTCGCATAGCTTAACACAAAACACAACATAGCACAAGCTTTTCGAAACTTTAAAACAAAAGTCTTTAATAAAAATAAAAATACATTTAAAGCATTTAAAACATATTTTTAAAAAAAGAAAAAAAAGAAGCAGCAGCAGCAGCAATATCATAGCTGCAGATGGAGAGGGCTGTAACACTTTCTAATGTTTTTCTGCAGAAGACAAAGATTGCACAAAATCATGCAAGCCACATTTGCCACAACTGTGATAAAACAGGCTGATCAACTTCAAAACCAAAACAGTGTGCACTAGCCTATGTTTTACATATATCTGATTTTGATTTCAAATGCTGTTTTGAATTAAAATTCATCAATTTTAATAATTTCATAGCATTCATGTGGCTCAAACAGTAGAGCATGGTGCTAGCAACGCCAATATCATGGTTCGATTCTAAAGAACAGTTGAACTGATACAATGAATACTTTAAAGCCAGTGCAAACACTTTGGTCTGCCAAATGCATGAACATCAATTTTGAATCAAAATGTTTAAATTAAATGTAGGTAGATAGGTATGCAGTATGGCGATGGAGGATGGCATATTCATTACTTTAAAAGGTTAATTTGATTATCAGAATAATTCATGCATATAATTTAACATGTTTTCAGGTAGCGTTACAAGTGACCTGGTAGAGGGACAGATTGTAACAACAGCATTCTTCTAACCTTATATTAATTTGCTTACTTATTTAATTAATTTTTATATTAATTTTGATAATTAGTACATGAATAAACTTTTTTTTTTTTAATTTGCTGCAGGCAAATATGAGAATATTGTATCAAAGTATAGGACAGCACACATGAAACAGTACAGTGTCATGTCAACATACAAAAATCAATCTCCACTAATTTTAAGACAGTTTCTTACAATCCTTAAGGAAAAATGCAAATGGGTGATCAGTTCATGGGAAATTTAACACAGCTATATAATAAACATTCCTCACCCATCCTTCAAAAGACTCCTCTCGGTTCGTGGTCTTCATCAGATCATCAAACTGGATGGTGCAGTTGGCCACGAAGTCATCGTACCCGATCGGTGCGTCATGAAAAACGGCCAGCTCTACCTGCTTGCCGTTGTTGACGTTAACGGAGAACTCCTCGTTATAAGTGGGCATGTTGGTTTTCTGCTTGGTGTGCGTCTGTCCGATCTTATACTCGTCCACTTTCACTACGATGTACGGGTCCAGGGTCTGGTTCACCTTGCTGAACATCACGGCGTGTCGCATAGAGGTGGTCGTGTGCTTCAGGTCCACCGCTTCGCCGATGCGCAACTTCAGATACCCGTTAAACTTCATGGTGTCCTCTAAACTCGAGCCTAGCAAGTCTAAGCCTAACCGACTTAGTGAATGTTGGACATTATATCACTTAAATGGGAAAGTGTAAATGCACAAACGCACACTAGTTAGAAGCCTCTGCATCTGAAACAAAGCGCTGTTTGAAACACCTGCTTTGCGGAAGGACTGCAGCGAGTGGGCTGAATGGGGAAGTGAAGGAGTTCACGCCTGACTACGCGTCTCCCTCAGGGGAGTCAGTCACAATAAGAAATGTTTCTCTCTGGCTCTGTCTTTAAATCTTCTTTTTTTTATCCGTAAGTCGACTTATTACGAGGTCGCCTTTGCAAATTTTTCCTCGACACTTTCACAGTCCGTCCATATTTGCTGAATTTTGGACTTAAACGCGACAGACAAACCTTTGTATGAAAAACTTCTGAGAGGTCTGCTGAGCAAAAGGGCGTCGAGGAAACTGCAGAGAAATTGTCCAGATATTTTTCTTTAAACAAAGCCACAGGTGGACCATCTCTGAAGTACCTGCATGTGGAATTTCGTTGAAAATGAAAACACACCTGACTGATCGCGAGCATGTGGAAACACCGCCACCTTTCGGCAGAAAGTACTCGTTGAGTATTTGTTAAGTATTAAATAATGTGCAAATATTATTTGATGATATTGTAAATAAACAACTGAACAAATATATATATACATATATACATATATATATATATATATATATATATATATATATATATATATATATATATATATTTTTTTTTTTTTTTTTTTTTTTTAAGTTTTCTATTCTATCTACTTCTTTTCTGCATTAGAACTAACCAAAACTTCTCACAGCACTTAAATATTATTACTCTTTTGTTGGTTTTGATTGCTTCTGTTGTCCTCATTTTTAAGTCGCTTTGGATAAAAGCATCTGCTAAATGACTAAATGTAAATGTACATTTAATAAACATACATTCATGTATAATAAATTGTACATTAAATAAATGATGAACATCATCTGATTTTTATTAATTACTAGATATTTAATTTGGCAAACAAACAAATGAATAAATACATATATAAACAGAATATGTATTGCATATACATTATTAGTATTACATTTATATAAAACATATACGTATTTAAAGGGGTCATATGATGCTGCTAAAAAGAACATTATTTGGTGTATTTGGTATAATGAAATGTGTTTATGCGGTTTAAGGTTACAAAAACATATTATTTTTTCAGATACTGTACATTATTGTTTCTCCTCTATGCCCCGCCTTCTGAAACCTGTTGATTTTCACAAGGCTCATCTCTCTGAAAAGCGAGGTGTGCTGTGATTGGCCAGCTATCCAGCGCGTTGTGATTGGCCGAATGCCTCAAGCGTGAGACGGAAATGTTAGGCCTCTTAACATATTGTGATGCCTTGGCCGGCCATGAGCGACGAGACAAAAACATAAAACCCATTATAAACATGATATAAACATGATTTCTAGTCGTGTTTTCTTTTGGAAGTCAAAAACAAAGTAGTTTCGCTTTCTCAATGAAACCTTGAGTGAGCAGAGGCCGGAGGCCCAGAGTGAGCCGCGGCCAGCTTGAATGAGCAGAGGCAGGTGGCTTGAGAACGGTGTGGCAGGCGGATTCTACGAAGGAGCGTACCTTGGTCTTGCAGCAACCACATGTGACGACCCCGGGCTGGACGCCGCTTTGTCCACGGTGAAAGCCGATTTGGCGATCCACAGTGCAAAGTTGATGTATTTCCTCAGCGACCAGCACGGATCAGCCCCAGGCATGACGAAACGGATATCGTCCTCTTTTGGAAGGCCAAAGAAAGTAGTTTCGCTTTCACAGTGAAACACACATTGTCTATATGACATGGCGGCAGTGGCAACAACAATACTACAACGAGAATAAAAGGTACACCTTCTTTCTTTGCGTGAACATCTGGGTGGTGTTATGCACATATTCCCACATACTGACGTAGATATGTGGGGGCGTGTTAGAACGAGCCGTTTCAGGGAGGCGTGGACGAGTGTTAACTTTTATAAAGAATATCTCTTTGGATTTGAGACTTTAGACTTTGCAACTTTACACATCTTCTTTATTCACCAAGAGCTTGTAACACTCCAAAGAGAAAGGAAATTTTGAAATTGCATCATATGACCCCTTTAACAGTAAAAATTTTGACAAACTTGAATGCATTTATAGTGTGTTTCCCATTATATTAAAAACTTTTGTTCTGAAGGCTTAAATGCTTAGAAGAATTTATATAGTCTATCTATAAACAAAATGGGTTGATTGTGTGTGGGCTCTGACTGAGTTCCCCCAGATCTATAAAGTCTCAGGATGAAAGGCCCACTGGTGTCAAATGTGGCCTTTGACCCCTTTCTATCTCTTTTCCAGCTGGTGTAAATTCAAAGGGGAGACTCCAAACACTCTCTACTCTGTCCGGTGTCAGTGGTCTTATGGTGGCGTGGTGAATCTTAGACCTTTGGTGATGAAGCTTTCGATGGGATGCTAAGCTTTGGTGGATCCACTCTAGTGATTCGGGTGTAGCACCAGACTTAGTCAGCAGGAGACACTCATGCGCAACATTACTGCAACTTCAATTATCCAACCATCAAGCATACTTGTATTTTTCAAACATACATGTTTAGTTTCTTTATGGACGGCTTTGTAGTGTTACCATAAGTTGTCGTCTGACTTTGTTGTTCCAGCTGTTATGCTGTTATGTTATATATCATATCATCTCTCTCTCCTGAGTTTTGTGTGGTGTGAAACAGTATTAAAACATGTATTCAGCACCAAATCAACTTTAACAGTCTTCATGGTTAGCCCCCTCCTAAGTCTTCATTAAAGAACTTCCCTTTTCACCTGGAGTGCAGTGTGGGAGAGTTTAAACTCAGGCCATTGTGAGGAAGATCTGTTCTGGACACAGCAGTTTTATTGAAATCAGGCAATTAATGCACTCTGAGCTATCCAGTGTGTGAGTTTCTGTTCAGAACATAGCAAATGTGCATTTCAGGATATTTGTGTGTATAATGGGCCTCTGGTGTTTTTATGCTTGGTAACACAAAGCCTTTGTAATATAATTGTTATAAATGACTTTACTATCACTTTTGATCAATTTAATGCATCCTTGCAATATTATATTACAATATTATATTGCAATGTTATATTACATTATTATATTTTGCAAAACCTAGTTACTGAGATGTAACTGCATCCCAATGTGGCAACTATCCCCATTCTCCCCATTCCATAGCCATGCATGCTTACTCGTTCACTGAAGCTGTTATAGAAATAAACTATACCTGACTAAACACAAATACACATGTACAAACCGGGCAGGTCCCATTCAGCTCCCATATACAGTTTGAAATTGTTCCCAAACCTCTGATTTACACACACACATACTAGTACTCTTACTCACTTATTGAACTGCTGCTATTTCATGTCAGGCTGTGTGACTCGTAGAGATGTGGATGAGGTATTTATGGGTGAAAGGCCAAAGTGTGTGTGAGTGCATGTTTTCTGGCTGGTATTATTACTCAGTGTTTGGGAATGGCAACAGCTGCAGCAGGAGGGCGTTAAAGAAGAAAAACAAAAATCAGAGCAAGAAATAGAGAGTGAATGATGGAGAGAGTGTTTGGAGAGAGGAGTTTAAAAAGATTGTCAGGGAGACCGAGCATAGAGGACAGAACAGTTTTAAAGCAGAGAAAGTGTGTGACACAGGGCAGGGTAAGTGTGTGTGTTTGGGTAAAATGAACTCCAAATGCGATGTGGTCTCAGCTGAGACCAGGCGTCAGAGCAGAATTAGAGGTTTTAGAAGGCAGAGAGAACAACAAAGAGGAGAAAAATCATCAATCAAATGACACTGTAGAGGTGAGGTAGTGTGCGTAATTGGATTTGTGTTTCTTTCTTCCTAACAGAGTCCTCAGAATGATTTACTGAATCTCTGTGACACAGGGAGCACGGTTACTGATAGAGCATGAAAATCAATTCAGGACAAAGGAGAACAACAGAGATGCAGAAAAAAGAAGTCCAGGGAAAAAAAAACAGATGTCAGAATGAAAGGGCCAATTGGCATGAAAGAAATCAGACAGACATACAGCAAAATCACGTTCTGTAGGCAGCGGTTAACAGTCAGCAGATGTTTCTATTGGTGTGTGTGAATATGGACTGTGGTCTAAAGGTAAAGCAATCACTGCAGGGCTAATTTAAAGCTGAAAAAAGACATAACTCTTGCCTGATAACCAAGACCAGTGGATCTCATTTTCCACTCATTTAAACCTAGCATGAAATGCAAGAAAAGTTTTTTTTTCTTCATACCTGTTTACTAAAAAGGCCCAGTAATGATTTTTAAGTTGTCTTCTCTTACTCATGCATTTGACTTGCAAAGCCAGACATTTAAAGTGAATGGATGGATCGCACAAAACCTGCTATATATTAAAAAAAAATACTGCATTACAGTAATGAACATCTGATTACAAAAAGAATAATACAAATTATTAAAAAATATTTTTTCATTTATTTTATTTATTTTTTGTGAAACATGGACGTTTTTGAGACTTACCTGAAGGGGGGGGGCAGATGAAACCAGCAGTTCAATTCCAGGCTGCAGAAAGGTCAGATTATGCAGAAGAATGACCTGGTTCCTGTGGTCTTGCCCCGGTGGCCGTCTAGGAGACAAGGTCTTTACTGGGGATCTGTCTCTAGGGCTCATCTAGTTGTCCTGCTCTGCGCTGACATTCAGGGCTGTAGAGGTCATCTCTAGGAGTTGATCCACCATCTGGGCTGGATATGTACTGGATCCGGGTGACTGCAGTGACAATCTGATCTGGATACTGACTGGATCCGGTGGCTACAGTGACCTCGGAATAAGAAAGAAACAGACTAATATTAGCGTAGATGCCATTCTTCTAATGATGTAGTAAGTACATTGGGTGTTATGGGAAGTGTTCCCAGTTCCGGGGCCCAATTAATGCAGCCTAAAAATCCTTTAACAAGTTGTGTATTAGAAATGTGTTAGTGTGTTATGTGTAAATCAGGTTAAAGAGATGGGTCTTTAATCTAGATTTAAACTGACAGAGTGTCTGCCTCCCGAACAATGTTAGGTAGGTTATTCCAGAGCTTAGGCGCTAAATAGGAAAAGGATCTGCTGCCTGCAGTTGATTTTGATATTCTAGGTATTATCAAATTGCTAGAGTTTTGAGAATGCAGCGGATGTGGAGGACTATAGTGCAACAAGAGCTCATTCAAATACTGAGGTGCTAAACCATTCAGGGCGTTATAAATAATTAAAAAGATTTTGAAATCTATAGATGTTTGATAGGGAGCCAGTGCAGTGTTGACAGAACTGGGCTAATATGGTCATACTCCCTGGTTCTATTAAGAGCTCTAGCTGCTGCTATTTGGACTAGCTGGAGTTTGTTTATCAAGCATGCAGTACAACCACCCAATAAAGCATTACAATAATCTAACCTTGAGGTCATAAACACATGAATTAACATTTCTGCATTTGACATTGAGAGCATAGGTCGTAATTTAGATATATTTTTGAGATGAAAAAATGCAGTTTTACAAATGCTAGATACTTGGCTTTCAAAGGAAAGATTGCTATCAAATAGCACACCTAGGTTCCTAACTGATGACGAAGAATTGACAGAGCAGCCATCGAGTCTTAGACAGTATTCTAGGTTGTTACATGCAGTTTTTAGGTCCTATAATTAACACCTGTTTTTTCAGAATTTAGCAGTAAGAAATTACTCCTCATCCAGGTTTTTATATCGACTATGCATTCCGTTAGTTTTTCAAATTGGTATGTTTCGCTGGGCCACAAAGAAATATAGAGCTGAGTATCATCAGCATAACAGTGAAAGCTAACACCGTGTTTCCTGATGATGTCTCCCAAGAATAACATGTAAAGCGTGAAAAGTAATGGCCATAGTACTGAACCTTGAGGTACTCCATACTGCACTTGTGATCGATATGATACCTCTTCAGTCATCAATGTGTGATCATCAATCCACTACACCATGGTTTCATCATGTGATTGGTGTTCACACAAGTTAACCATGTACCACAAAGCAGTTTTTTTCACTGACCTCTTATCTGTAGTGAAAATTTGTCTGAAATCTTTCTGTCATCCCGAGTTGCACAATGAATGTTGCTTTAATCACACACCTCAAGAAAAACAGAACTACCATATTTCACCAAGTACATGCAAGGTTGTGCACATTTGTCAGACTGCCTTACATTGGGCGGTCTCTCAAGCTAATGCACATATTAGAAACAGCAGGAGAGAGCAAAGGCCAGAGTCTACACAGAGAGAGAGAGAGAGAGAGAGAACATTTGTTTTCCATTATCTGACATACAGAGAACCCTCTGTCCAAATCAATGAAGAAAAATCAGCCTGTCTATCTATCTTTCTCACATACAAACCAGCAAAAACTCACCCTAATGCTTGGATCTCTTAGACTAAACATGGATCACAGACTCCATTCCAGATGCCATAGTACATGAATCAGTGAGAAACCAGTTTTAGTTTTTATTTCCCTTTATTTATTGAAATCCACATAAAAATACACCAAAATTGTCCTTTTGGACGTGTAAACAGGGTTGCAATGGTAAAAAAACAAACAAAATCATTACCGTTCTGTATGTTTTCTATTTATTTATTTTTCTTTATTTAAAATAGAAAATGGAAGGATCATTGGGATTAGTGTGTTGGAGAAGAAATATCCTGAAAGTTCAGAAAAATCTTTAAAAAACAAATCCAAGCTTGTGAATTCTAAAGACCAGAACTGGTTGTTTTTTTGAGTCAGACAAGCAGATTTTCCAACTCATTAAACATCTGTGTAAATCTAATATCCCACATTCAGTTGTAAAATCAGCAATGCTGTCTTTCTATGGATGACAGCAACCACCTAATTCAAAGATTCTGTCAAAATCTCTGTCATTCAGTAAAGATTAATATGCTTTTCAGTGCTCTGCTACATTTTTTAATTTGATTGTGCCTGTGTTCAGTATTCAAGTGCCATAACAATGCTATGAGCACATTAGAAGTGTCATAAGAGTGCAGCTGGCTCATCTCATTGGGATTGCCTTCTTTTGGTTCAGAAAACAGCCTCTGCAAGGTGTGTAACCTGTAAAATAAGGTTTCTCCTCGAGGTAGGATGTGTTGATGCTAAATGTCCCACAATGATGATGTCAAAGGTCAAGGACCTTGAACCCAGGAAACAATGATGACACACAGGCTCAACACACCAACAAACAGACCAATCACCATCAGCAAAACAGCCTAGAATGAAAAGAGAAACTTGGAAAAGGTGCATTTGGAAAGAAACTTAAAGAAAGCAACATAATATCAGTAAAATAATCAACATATCAAGTGAACAAAACAAACAAACAAACATGTAATTCATAGTTCCATTCAGACATACAGTACACTACCGTTCAAAGGTTTGGGGTAGGTATTTTTTTTTATTAATATTTTTATTCCACAAGAATGCATTAAATTGATCATAAAAAAAAAAAAAAATTCATAAAGGTTACAAAAAGTATTCATTTAAGAATCCTGAAAAAAAGGTAACATGGTTACCACAAAAATATTAAGCAGCATAACAGTTTTTTTTTTTTAACATTGATAATAATTAGAAATGTTACTGGAGCACCAGTTATTTTTTTTTCTATCAAATAAATGCAGCATTGGTGAGAGCTCATTTCAAAAACATTTTTAAAAAAAATCTTACTGACCCCACTTTTGAACAGTAGTGTATAAAAAAAGTAAAGGAAGTCTCTCAAAATCAGCTGTCCTGCAAAGAAAGTCACGTATGTGTTAATGAATATATGTAAGACTTTAGATACCCCTGCTGAACTGAGAGATCTCATTGGCTCAGAGCTGATTCTCAAATAAAACATCCCAGGATACACAAACAGCAAACATGTGGAGGTCGTAGAACCTGGAATCACACAAGAAAAGGTATGCACACACACACATAAACATGTTGAGCACTGAACTTCACAGTAAAACACACAGAGCATATGGATACACACTCACCCACCACACCAAAGACATTCCTAATGTCAGGGACGAAAATAGCGAGCAGCAGCACAAAAGTGAGGATGAAAAAACAGGAAAGTGCATGAGAGAGCCAGGAGAACTCCCTGTCTCCTCTGCATAACATCAACACCGCTTTACGTGCCTGAGAGAAAGAGAGAGAGGATGTGTTTTCTGAATTTCTTATTTAAATAGTTCACATTCTGCCGTTTGACTTACTGGGAAGTGAATGAGCGGCACGGTGAGCAGAACGGCCAATAAAATCGCAATACGCACTGACATCACCACAACATCCCGCGGTAGGTAAGTGTCATATCCTAGCAACAGCTCTGATTCCACATGTGCTGTGAATAAAGAAAGTTTGATCAGATCAATCCATTTATCTTCCTCATTTACGGACATCATTTAATTAAAAAAGTTTGCATTGTGGGACTGTGTAGCTTAAGCAATGTTCTTACTATAGAAGGTGAGGTATCCAAACAGGGCAGAAATCAGATACACCACAAAACTAAGAAAGATGCTGACATTCGCCACATTCTGCATTCTCTGCTTTGTGGGTCTGAAAAACATACATAAACATATAATTAGGTAATAACAGACTATATATGCGGCAGATGCACAGAAAGAACAGCAATGAGTGAACTAACCTGTGTAACTCACAGTAAATGGGTAAAACTGCCGTATGGCACAAGAAGGAGAAAGCCATTGTTGGGACGGCATAAGCACTCTGAAATGCACACACACACAGAGTCATTTCTCACCCTCCTGATGTGTGTGGGGTTATGCTTTAATATTACAACTAATATTTGGGTTTCTAATAGTCCTGCAAAGCGATCTTTAAATCAAAACATAGCTCTCCTTTCTAAAGAAAACTCACACTCACCTTAATAGAGAACACAAACATCTGTGGGGTGCATTCAGAGGTATTTAAGCTCTAGGGGTAGAAAAATAAAATGAATGTGAATATAAAAATTTGAATCAAATCAGGACAGCAACAGAATGAAAAAATTCTCTCTGACATCACATTATCTGTAGCTGAATATCGGCACACCGTTTAAGGAAATAGAGGCTTTGACCTCTGGCTCACGCGGTCAAAGGCCACTTCCCTTATTATAACAATGCTACTTCTTGTTTCTGATTGACTGGGTCTGAATTGACTACACAGAATATCTGAGAGTAATGATTTAATTTTTTTTTATATATTTAAAAAAGTATGTATAAACAACAAATAAAACCTTAAATTTCTAAAAGGTTTTAAAGATTATCTTTAATAAAAAACAACCTAAAACTGAATCTAGTCTCAGTTATCTTTTCATATGAATCAACTGAAAAGTAAAGAGTCCTGAAGGAGTTCAAGTCATCACTATCTGAGAGCTAAAAAAACAAAAAAAAAACATCTTTTGTAATGAAAATTAAGTTACATTGAGGTCCTTAATGGGTAAATTTAAATTACTTTAACTATATAGTCTAATGTTCTGGAGCTGCCTGAATTGTGTTTTGGGTATTAATCTGGGGTGTTTAGGCAAGCGGTTCGGCTGGGAGGGTCAAGTCAAGTCAAGTCACCTTTATTTGTATAGCGCTTTATACTCAACTGATTGTGTCAAAGCAGCTTTACAATGTCAAACAGGAAAATAGTTTGTCAATAATGCAAGAAGACAATAACTAAGAGTAATTTTTCCAGCTAAAGTCAGTGTGTGTGGGTGTGTGTGTGGTCTTTACCAGGCTCACAGTAGAGTTAACTGGCAGCGGGCAGGGAATGGACCATTTTTTTACCACCACCTGTGAGAGAGATTAAAACATCAACATAGGAAAGATACAGAGAGAGAAAGAGAGAGAGAACAACTCACCACTACGGTAAAGAACAACATGAAGAAGAATGCGAGACTGCTGGTATATCCCAAGAAACCTGAGGAGGAGATAGAAACCAGTGATACACACTCTCTCGCACATGTACAGAGTAATAAAGAATAAATTAAAAAAACCCTCTGATGACACTCACCAATCTTAGGAAGTAGAGCCAGTGGCAACACTACAATTAGAGTCACTAAAATCAATAGTGTAACACCATCCTCAAACCACTTTCTAAGGACAGAAAATAAAATGCATTTCAAAATGGCACATAGTGAAGGATATACACACTTTTCAAAGTTCTGGGGTCAGTAAGATTTTGTTTATTAATGTTTTAGTCTACTATGCTCACAAAGGCTGCATTTATTTGATCAAAACCAAAGTAAAAACAGTAATATTATGATATATTATTATAATTTAAAATAAAATGTCTTTCCTGCGATGTCAAAGCTGAATTTTCAGCAGCCATTGCGACAGTCTTCAGTGTCACATGAACCTTCATAAATCATTCTAATATACTGATTTGCTGCTTAAGAAACATTTCTTATCAATATCAAAAACAGTGTTTAAAAACTATTTTTGCCAAAAATGTGAGATTTTTTCACGACTTTTTGATTAATAGAAAGCTCAAAACAACAGCATTTATTTAAAATAGAACTATTTTGTAAAAATATCTTTACTGTCACTTTTGATCAATTTAATGCACCCTTGCTAGATAAGATTATTAAGAAATGAAAAAATCTTACTGACCCCACAGAGTGTTTTAAACCCATGGATGTGTTAATCACAAAACACTTATCTGCTTCCCAAATCAACCCTTAAAACATTGCAATGCTGGAAATCCCCAAATCTAATGTCAGAAAATTAATAAGAGAGAGCAAAAATAAAATAAAATAAAATAAAATAATTGAAGAGAAAACTGAGACTGATCTGATCATCATATTCAGCAGTATATTTACTTCCAGCAACTCAGTGTAGACAAATGTCTTGTTAAGGGTTTAATTTATTTTATTGTTTTTATAATATAAAAATCACAAATGTAAAGGGGGAAAAAAGCACAACATTTTTAATTATAAATTTAATTTTTAATTATAATTGAATTATAAATTACTAATTATATGATAAATAAATTATAATCCCTTTTCCATTGATTTTTATTCTATTTATTCTTTTCTCTCTATTATCTCCCTCTGTTGTTTTGTACTGTTCAAACGTTTGGGATCATTAAAAAAATACTTTTATTATATTATTTATATTTACATTGTTCCAAAAATTTATATTTCAAATAAATGCTGTTCTTTGAACTTTCTATTTATTAAAAAATCCTGGGGCAAAAAATGAAAATAAAGTAAGGTGAATGTGTATGTGTGTTCTTTGAACTGGGAGACTGAATCTTGAACAGGTTGGTGTGTGTGAGAGAGATCTCGAGTTGATCTCCTGTGGTTCTCTCTTAACAACAGGGAGGTACTAGACAGCCTAGCTGATCCACTTGAAGAAATGAAGATAAATTACTCCACTGAAAGAAAAATGTTATTTTACAGTAATTGACTAAAGTTTCAAGCGTTTATTTGTGATTTCTTTCTTTTCCCAGATAGATGGAGTAGTGATGTTTGAATGTGTCTGGGTGTGGTCACAGTAATTGTGCTGGTAAAGAGGATCTTGGGCAGGCATGACACTCGTTGGGTGGAACATATGTGTGAGATTTACGTGAACGGACCTGAAATGCAAACCAGCTGTGTGGGGACGGGGCACAATCAAACCACTGCTCAGAACATCGGCTAATAAAATAATGACCAGTACATTCTTTACTCTGGAATACTTGCTCTTTTCTCCGTTTCAGAAACTCCCTTAAATATAGAGAAGTGAGAGAAAGAGTGTTTTTCTGCCAGTCAGTGAATGACCTGGTGTGAAAGTGTCCCTTTCTATCTCTCTTTCATTTCATCTATCTCTCTTCAACATTTGGAATCATGTTTCTATTTTGACTTATAATGAATTCAGATGTAAAACTTTTCAACTCCGTTTATGTGGTATGTAAAACATATTTGTCGTGATAAACCATATGTACTACCATTCAATTTTGGGGGAGGTAAGATTTTTAAATCGCTTTTGAATTTATGTGATTAAAAATACAGTTAAAACAATAATATTGTGAAATAGTTTGTATATATATATATATATATATATGTGATTATTTCTATTTGAATATATTTTAAAATGTAATTTATTTCTGTGATGGCAAAGCTGAATTTTTAACGCCCATTACTCTAGTCTTCAGTGTCACATGATCCTTCAGAAATCATTCTAATATGCTGATTTGCTGCTCAAGAATACATTTTTATTAGTATCAATGTTGTTGGTTGCTCGGTTTCTACTTTTTGATATGTTCAAATTTAACATTAAATATGTTCTGATTGGCACTGGAAACTTGCATTGAACATTATCAGAATGAAGTGTGAGGATGTGGTATAGATTTATTTACCCAGAAGTTCCTGTGCTCATAAAGCCAGTGACGGCAGCAGGCATTTCAGACTTCAAGATGAACAAGTAGGTGGACATGGCTAGAGAAAGAGAACAACAGCACATTATACATATAAGCCATGCAAAACCTCATATACACACTAAAACACCCCATGATGCAAACATGCACATCAATCTACTCAGAAAATCAAACTAAACCATGCCACAGACTGAGACACATAGCCTACTGTATTTAAAAACAGCACAGTGCTGAGATCAACATATTTTAAATTAACACTAACATGCTAACAGACACACACAGGTGATTAACGATTGGTTGATGGCTTGTAACCGAATTGCGCTCACACAAACACACAGTTGCTGCCATTCTAAAGACAGTGTGAAAGTGAGATGGATTTTATGTTAAGTTAGATTAATGGTAAACAAAATTCTGTTTTACTGCTACTAAACACCAGATAACACACAGAATACTCACTACAGTTCACAGTGAGTAGCGAGCAGTGTTCAGAGAAAGACAGAAAGAGAAGACAAATTTTTATTTTTCTTGTTATTTTTTTCACACCATTCTTAAGTATAGCTGTTGTTCACTGACTAACCTGCTCTGCTAAGTACTTTGGCAATACAAAATAAAAGTAATATATCCTCCCATTAAAACATGTTCAAACTGAGAGAGAGCAAAAGAGAAAGAAAGGAAAAACTCTGCATCAGGGAATCCTAGTAATTCGGAGTTCAGAGTTCAAAGGTTAAGTTGTATGACTTTAACCATATAAACAGTTTAATACAAGTGAAAGAGAAAACCGCACCTCCAATGTTCTGAATGAGAATAGTACACGCCACCAGAATCTGCACAAAACAAGTGAAAAACATGTTTTATAGGAGTAACAAGGCACATTTTACTTCTGTGGTGAATTCAATTATGATGAGTTCATAGATAAAGACACAGTTATTTATTTATATAACAAAATGAAACATTGAAGTACATCATTCCTCATTCAGATTAAAAAAATTATATGTCAGCTAGGTATTAGATCTGCGATATTAACCAACCTTGCCAGGTCTGTTGAAGGCTCTCTCTCCAAGAGCTTCATAAGAGTTGACGCCTAACACACATGAACATATGCAACAGTGAGGCCTGGTTACAATTTAGAATCAATAAATACCATTTCAATGTTTATAAACTGCCTACAACACACCACTGTTTATCAGAATGGATTCCTCACCTGATGTACTGTATACTGGAGCAGTGTTATTTTAGAGTTACTGCGATACTATTATAGTTTTTTAATATTTTATAATAGTTTTTATTTATTTTTTTAGTTTTGTTTTTATTTTAGTTTATGTTTTAGTAATTTTGTTGTGTGTTTTTGTTATTTTTTTGTTTATTATTTTTTAATTAAATTTAATGTTTATATATATATATATATATATATATATATATATATATATATATATATATATATATATATATATATATATATATATATATATATATATATATATATTTTTTTTTTTTTTTTTTTTTTTAAATCGTTCATAATTTTATTTCAAGTAGCATACATGTTTTTTTATGGTTTTTGTTTTACTATAATAGTCCTGGTGAGGAGTTAAACAGGAGTAAGCAGAGTAAAGAAGAGGTCAAAAGTGAGAGATATTACCTGTCTTGTCACAGAGGAGCAGCAAGAGATGTACAGAATAAGCAGCCAAACTGGAGACCACCAGCAACAGAATACTGTGAGAAACACACGCAAAGTTCCTCTATTGAGAAGTCCTTCATTTCTATCCTTGTGTAAAAATATAATTTTTTGCATGGCTCTGTTTATGTCATTGTAAGTGCCTTACTAGAACTGCAATTTTTGCTTAAAAGTAAAACTGAGGGGCACATCAAAACAATTTTCTGTTGTAATCAATTATGCCACAAATGCTGTCAACACAGCTGAACTTGTATTGAATCGGGAACACTGTGTGCGTGTACCTGAATCCAATTATGCCCGTATTGGCCATAGCATAGGAGAGACCCAGGATGCCACTACCCATGATGGCATTCATCAGGTTAAAGGCAGAAGACCAGAAGGACGCACCTCTAGCTTGAACACCCTGTGAGGAAAATAACAGACCAGGAATTATACATGACAGTGGAGCAAACTGAGACTAAATAGATCCTAGATGTTATGCAAGCGACAAAGCATGCACAAAAAAAAAAAAAAAAAAAAAAAAAAAAGTCAATGTCAAACGAATGTCATTACTGTCTGCTTACACACCAAGTTACTGAAAGCACAAAGGGAAGTGAAATCTTTGCAAAGACAAAATAAAACTGCATAAGATCAGCATGTGATGATGAGAAAATGATTACAAAGCTTGTAAATACTAGTACACCACTGCATGTAAAGATACACTAGTTTAGACTGGATTTACATTAATAATGTACATTAATTTACTTTGACATGTCTAAAATTTATTTTCTTTTATGCCCATGAGGTAAAGCACTTTGTAAATAATGTTTTCTGTAGGCCTATACTTTGTAAATGCTGTGCTATACAAATCAATTTAGTCTTAGTCTTAGCAGAGAAGCAGCTAAGACAAGAGTTTCTTAATGGAATTTTGCATCATTTTAACAAAAAGAATAATAAAAAAAATTATGATAACAGATTTAACACATAACCTGGAAACACAACATCAGTTTGTTTAAATATATAATTATGTCCACAAAAATCTAAACATTTAATAAACAATAAATGCATAAAATATAATACATACATATGGAACATATTTTCACCACATAAGGAAAAAAAACTGCTTTGTTTAATCATAATTATGGCATGAGTCTCTATGACGACAAGACACAAGTCACGATTAATAATAAAAATAATAAATAAATAAAAAAAAAACTAAAATTTTGCTATCATAGTTATGACTTTTTATTTCATACTATTGACTTTAGGTCATAATTAACATTTCTGCTAGAATTATTTACCAATGCACGGTTTTGGGCGAAACATGAAATGTTTACATACATACATAATACATACATAAAACAAAAAATACAAAAATAAATACTATTATAAAATAGAAAAAAAAAAAACATAGTGAACCTAGGTGTCAGATTTTCATTATTTAGCTATTATTTACAAATGTGTTCACGCTCACAAATGTGTTCAATCTTTCGTTTAATGGCATGTCTTCTTATTATTTTTATTATTTTAATATTAATGTTATGAGGGAAATACCGGGTGTGGTTTACCTGTGCTGCTAACAGCGGTGTGCTCTCCTCTCCGATGGGCTCATACTCGCTCCCCGTCTGCACGCTGTAGTTTGCGCCTTCTTTCCACATGTTCCGCCGTTTAGTTTACTGCTACGCACCAACCAGAACCCCACTTCTCGTTAGCGGAGCCGTCAGTTCATGTACCCGGCTCTCGTACCACCGGCTTCAGAGAGACTCAAGAAAACATTAACGTCACTATTCACGTGATTATTAAAAAACGGTCACATGATCACTTATGTCAGACGTCACACAGACCAATCACGTCTGGCACAGCCGAAATCTCGGTCGCTTAGAAATGACGTATTCGTATGGCTGCCGGCTGGAGAGGGTGATCTGTGACAGTTTATTTTGTTTTTATTATAAAACTAAAAGTTATGTTTTGAGTGTGTTGAATAACACGGGTTAAGCTCTGTTGCTAAACAATCTTGTAGTTTATTATCAAGTGTAGACAACAGCCTGCTGCTAAAACATGTGCGTTTATATAATTTTTATGTATGAATTCACGAAGGTTGCAAATTCTTAATTTGTCTCATTAGACTCTTTTGTACAGGGCATGACTTCATCTCTGTCTCTTTCTCTGACCAACAGATCTGGCAGACTTTTGTTCCTTTTCCCGAAACATCACAGTTGTGTCTCTGTGTCTCAGAATTTAAACCAATTTGCAAGAATTTCCCTCCAGTTCTCTTCTGTTGTCCATTCTCAGAAAGCCATGACTGATCATCTACAGACTGATTTGGGGCTCTACAAGCCCCCTCAGACAGTCCGGGGCATGACAGAACTGGACCGCACAGCTTTCAGTCAGACAGTCAGTGTTCCTGCAATACGAATACCGACCAAAGTTCTCAACAAAGTGGTGAAGAGTTTGAAGAAAGTGGCACTACAGAGGCCAGGACTCAAACGGGTTGTCGAGGAACACAATGAAGATGGAAATAAAGACAGTAGTCAAGGAGAACATCGGCTGCTGCTTTTGGACCCAAACAACATTACGTCTACAGATTCGTTTGACAGCGAGGAGGCAGAAGCTCTGAAAGCATATGGGGTGCCTCAGGAGATCCAGAAGTACCAAGTGAAACTCACCTATGAGAACCTTAAGAGTGAAGAGATACTGCGAGCTGTACTTCCTGAAGGACAGGATGTGACATCAGGATTTAGTAGAGTGGGCCACATCGCTCACATGAACCTGAGAGACCACCAGCTCCCCTACAGAAAACTAATTGGTGAGAAGAGATTATAAACAAATAAATCAACTTAAAGAGACACCCACAAATTCTGCCATGATTTACGCACCTTCACGTCGTACCAAACCTGTATGCATGTTGCTCTTCAACTGATTTCAGTTAGTTGGCAAGGCAACATTTCTAATTTTCATTTAGTTTTTCATCTAATATTTACATTTTATTTTATTCCAGCTTTATTTCAAGTAACAAAGTGTTTTGAATAGTTTCAGGTTTAGTTAACAATAATAACCCTGGTTTGGAATGACATGAAGGTGACTAAATGATGACAGAGATTTCACTTTTGGGTGAACTGTGCCTTTATGTTTAAATCTTTTTTATGGATTTTTGGTGTTTTGTTCCAGGTCAAGTAATCATAGATAAGAACCCCGGCGTTACGTGCGTGGTCAACAAAACCAACACCATTGATTCCACTTACAGGAACTTCCAAATGGAGGTTTTGGCAGGAGAGAGTAACATGGTGGCAAAAGTGGGTTCATCTTATATATAGAGTCAGCATATTCAGTTACATCAATCTGTAATGTTCCTTTCTTCCTCTCTCAGGTACGCGAGAATGCCGTATTGTACGAGTTTGATTTCTCTCTGGTGTACTGGAACCCTCGACTAAGCACCGAACACGAGCGCATCGTTTCCCTTCTTCAGCGTGGAGATACCGTAGTGGATGTTTTCGCCGGGGTCGGTCCATTCGCGATCCCAGCAGCCCGTCGTGGCTGCGAGGTCCTCGCTAACGACTTAAACCCGGAGTCCTTCCGTTGGCTCCAGCACAATGCTAAACTCAACAAGGTTGACCGAAAAATAACATCATTTAACATGGATGGACGGGACTTCATCCGAGGACCTGTACGGGAGCGCCTGCCTTCTCTAATGAAGGGATCACAAAAGATTCATGTGGTGATGAACCTTCCCGCACTGGCTCTAGAGTTCCTTGATGCTTTCAGAGGTCTGCTGGGCCCAGAGCCAGACCAGAGTCTTTCCTGTCTAGACGACAACTTGCCACAGGTGCATTGCTACGGGTTTTCCAAGGAAGATGACACTCAGAGGGATGTAGTGGAGCGGGCAGAGGCGAGTTTAAAGATTTCCCTGCGAGGACAGTGTTCTGTGCACCTGGTGAGGAATGTGGCACCTAATAAGGAGATGATGTGTGTGAGTTTTACATTGCCGAGAGGAGTACTGTACAGCACACACACTCAAGACAGAGGTAAGAGACTCTCACACTCACTAGTGTCATTTGGCAGTAGTAGGCTATTAAAACATGAAATAAAAACATACACACCATGCCGTAGTAATGATGGCAGGTCATTTCAGCGAAATGTGTTTCTCTTTCTCCATAGATATTTCAGAGGAGCCGTGTCCTAAGAAACAGAAGTGTGAGGATCTGACAGACTGAATTCACTCTTTGGTCGTGTTAACTTGCCTGTTAATATGTTTTAGTTTTTTGTAATTTTTTTTTTTTGTTAAATAAATTATCATTCCATGTGGGTGAATGCTGTTGCATTTCTTTGAGACGATCACAAAACCAAGACTGACACATAATTTTTGTGTGTGTGTTTATTTAACTGAAGCAGCATTACAAAAATAACAAAACCTGATCAAACAAAAAGAAAAAAAACCTGTACGCCTATTAAAGTTTGTTTATGTCACTCTTCAACATGAGCTCCAGTTTATTCTGAAGCTGGCCCTCTGAATGGGTCATATTCACAAGGAGTCCTTCACAGGAATCTTTTCCATGTGTCCAAACACTCACAGCCTCTCCCTTTACTTGTCAGTGGGTCTTTAGGAAGCCTTGTGAACAGATGGAGTGGAAGTGGCTGTAGTTTCGTAATATCATGAGGGGAAGAGGCCACTGAAAGCATCCTGGACGGCGCGATGGCATGCTAGTCCTGATGTATAACCACCAGCCTGATCCTGCGGAGACGCTGTGCGCACATGATTCAAATACCTGGACATGGGAGAAGATGATTAGTTATAATAGTGAATAGCTTAACAGAGGTTTCCAAACAGACAATTTTGGCTTTGAGTATAATCTGGTTAATCCTCTAGAGGGAGCAGCTCTGCTGTTTTCCAAGCATGAGTCCATGGATTTCCCAACCACAGCAAAAAAAATTGTTTAATTTTAAAATTTATCAGACAAAAGTGTCTGCTGTTCCTATAATTATATTTTTGAAAAATATAATGTTATATAACATATTACTATTATTCAAAAGTTTGGGATGGGTAAGTTTTTTTATGTTTTGGAAAAATAAAGTAAAATAAATTGTGAAATAATATAATAATGTAAATTAACTTTTCTTTTTAATGTATTTTAAATTGTCATTTATTCCTTAGTTTTGTACTGCAAACCGTATATTTTATACAGTATATTTAATGAACCACATATTTTTGTGCAAGCCGTGATACATTTTTTGTAAAAAAAAAAAATGTCTTTACTGTCACTTTCAATCAATTTTATGCAGTCTTTCTTACAGATCTCAAAAGATTCTAAAAACAAAACTACATCACATTTAAATATTTAAGAATTCCTGTAGATAACTAAAATATCAATATTAATATGTAACAATCCGTCAAAAATGTCACTTCTTACATCATACATTGTTCTCCATTGTTCTCCAAATTGACAGCTGCCAGTTACCCACAAACCATCAGGACAAGCATCAGAAACCTAATGCTTGTGGGAGGAACTCTGAGATCTCACACTAGCCCAGCACCCCCAAAACTCTCCAGCAGCTGGAGTCCACAGCGGCCATTCATTATGAGAGAACTGAAAATTACATGTAAACTGATACTACAGTGAGAGTGAGAGAAAGATGGAAAGAGAGAGAAGGAAAGAGAGGGGAGTGATAGAGGGGGTCAGGTATCATCAGAAACACTTAAGCTCCTCTCAGCTTCACACACTTTCTAAACAAACAGAGATTACTGAAGCACTAGACCATGAGCTAATGCTGCTTCAGTTCTCCATCATTAATCCACAAACCACACATACCTGTATAAATCCACAAGTGAATCACTGTTATCACTTTTTAATCCAGATTCAGAATGAAAGAAAGTGGAAAAAAATAGTCTTTAAAACTAAAAATGAATTTGTTAGCATTAAATAAAAGTGCATGACCTTGATAAAATGGTTTATGTCCACCACATGTGGTAAAACTAATTGCAAATTATAAGAGCCATTTTATTTTCCATAAATTGTATATTATACATTGTATATTGTAAGCTATTTTCCATAAATTGTAAGGCTTGAAAAAAATGTTTTTCTTTTGTAACAACAAATGGGACTCACAAACTAAAATATTACATTTTTGGTAATAATAAAAAAAGTTCAAAACATTAAAATAAATTAATAATTATACATATTTTTATATGAATGGAACTCTCAAACCTAAGAACAAGAAGAGAAGTCCTAAAGGAAGAAAAGATTTAAAAGAAAACTGGAGGGAAGTTTGAAAAGTGACTAATGTGGGTTTGGACTATGACTAAAATGTTATATTACTGGCTGTCTGAATCTGGCTCCAACTATCTTGATGTATCCTTAACAGGATTGACGTGTTGCTGACATTGCTCGTTGTCAAATGGATGAGGTTGAAATTCTGACATGAAGTGAGTAGTGTTTTAGTTAAAACACGCAGCTGTATCAGTGTCGACACACTGTGGTGATGATGGTGTGCGTGTTTTTTTTGTCAGAGGGATCTGCGTTTCTTGCCAGCCTTTGATACCTAATAGAAGTGTGTGTGTGTGTGTGTGTGTGTGTGAGAGAGAGAGAGAGTTTGAGAGAGACTTTCCGAGCACAGGATTCGGCACAGAAATGTTCCCCTCAGAAAAAGCAGAGGAAACTCTCAAGCAGCTGTTGGACAATCTGTCATTATAACAGGGTCAGTGTCACACACACATTCCTCAACCAGATCTGGTTGCCCGCACTGCTATGTCAGACACACATATATCAAACTGCAACTCATCCATTACACAAATATCCTTATCAGAGTTCAGGGAGCAAACTCATCTATGCAGGAGCCGATAGAAGACCTGGGTCATTAAAACCTACTGGTCCGAAGGTATATTGCTGTTTACAGAAGCAGCATGTGTCTGTAATGCATGAAGATGTGTATCATGGTTTATGTTGTGAAGTGAGAAGGCAACAACTAAGTCTGAATGAGGCGAACAAAAACACACACCCATACACACATCTGGGAGATCATGGGTGAAGATTCCTTGCTCAAAGGGTAAGCCACACCATTGTGAAATGCAAAATTCACTCAAATCTGTGGACTGAGAGAGAGAGAAGGTGAACAAGTTTAGTTTGTTCGTTGAATTCCCATAATGCACCCTAGGGGTATGTTTTAAAAGTTCATCTCTCTCTCTCACTACCTCTAACACACAGAAATGGGGGCCATTTGCAAGCCAAATTTACCCTTGAAGCCAAGGCCAGAATCTTTGTTTTAGGCTTGTTTGCATATGCAAATTTCAAATCTCAACTCTCAAAATGCAGTTTCCAAAAAAAACTTACAGACAGGGAGAGGTGGAGGGATGGATGGAAGTCACTCAATGAATTATACTAATGAAATGTCTAATGAAGATCTTTGTGCTTAATATTTTTAAGCAGTAATTGTTTTACTAGGTTTTAAATGATTGCCTTAAACATGGCTATGTTCACAGTACCTCTTGTTCTTTATTACCTAAATAAACAACAATCAACCAGATTCGAAAAACACAATAAAGCTATTGACCCTGTTCACACACACTCCCTTTTCTGACCTGCTGATGGATTACTTCCTATACAGCACAAGATGACTTCCTATATGGCAAAGTGTGTTTCTATAGAAAAAGTAGTCTAAACATTGGCATGGCGAAAGACAAGTCCTTGGCAAGAAACTCAGAAACTCATGAAAACATTTAACACTAAAAAATAAAAAAAAATAAAAATTATGCAAAATAGAAGCATGTTCTCTAGTAGTTTCAGATTTTAGGACTCACTGAATAATTACGCACAACACAAAATGAATAAAAAGGAACAGAAGTAAAAAATAAATCACTGCAGGTTGTCAAACTATTTGGAATTTTACACTACCGTTCAAATGTTAGGGATCAGTAAGGTTTTTAAAAAAAAGAAATTAACTAAAAGAAACTTTTATTCAGCAAGGACGCATTAAATTGATTAAATTTAAATGAAAATAGAGACATTTATACAAAAGATTTCTATTTGAAATAAATGTTGTTTTTTTTTTTTTACTTTCTATTTATCAAATAACCTTTAAAAAAGGTACCATGGTTTCCACAAAATTATTAAACAGCATTTAAAAAAAAAAAAAAATTATAATAATAAATGTTTCTTGAACACAAAATCAGCTTATTATTGAATGATTTCTGAAGGATTGTGTGACAATGAAGACTGGATTAATGGCTGCTGACAATACAGCTTTGCTAGAAATAAATTATATTTTTAAATATATTAAAAAAGTTATTTAAAAAAAAAATATATATATTTGTTTCCCACAATATTACCATTTTTACTTTTTTGATCTAATAAAGGCATAAGAGACTTCTTTTCAAAACATTCAAAAATCTTAATGAACCCAAACTTTTGAATGGAATTCAATGTAACCTGGATTATTTCAAAACTTTAACAAAACCTAATATAAACACAGACTCGCATACAAGTCATGACCTGTCCAATACCAAATGCCTCTTAAGCTAATTACCTTATCCAAATCTCTGCAGACATGTCTCCAAACTCACCAGAGACATCACTCAACACTGACTGAATGTGTGTGTGTGCGTGTGCTTGTTTGTTTGTTTGTTTGTTTGTTTGTGTGTGTGTGTGTGTGTGTGTTTGTTTGTTTGTTTGTTTGTTTGTGTGTGTGTGTGTGTGTGTGTGTTTGTTTGTGTGTGTGTGTGTGTGTGTGTGTGTGTGTGTGTGTGTGTGTGTGTGTGTGTGTGTGTGTGTGTGTGTGTGTGTGTGTGTGTGTGTGTGTGTGTGTGCGTTTGTGCGCTTGTGTCCTGAGAGGTTCAGATGGGAAGTTTACTGCTCCATCAAGGGAGACTTGTACAGGCAAAATTTTAAATATATTTATATACAACATTGTAAGAGTAGAACATATTAAGGCATAGTTATCAAAAAAAAAAAAAAAACTCCGCTATTCATACAACACACATACACATTACACAGATGCAGCTGACTGCACTTGAAAACATTGTGTGTGGAGGAAAGAAAACTTTAACCCAATCACCTCCTTTCAAGACACACACACATACACACAGCTGTCTTTAATAAAATGCCCCACCCAATCTGTATTTATACAGGTACAGAACAGGGACGGACACAGAGGACAGGGTTCGCCTCGGGGGTGAGGAGGAAGTGAATACATACATGACCCTCCAAAAACACAAACCAGTCCAACATAAATCTCCACTAAATCATTGTCAAAACACACAAAGACAAATAGCAAAAAACAATCCGTCTCTCTGTCAACTTCACACACATACACACACACAACACTCAGAGACTCATCCGCTCTCGACTTCAAAAGACTGAAGCTGGAAAGAAAAAAAAGATTTCAGAACGACAGAGAAAAAGAAACAAAGAGAGAGTGCTCCACCCTATATTTTCTTTTCATAACCCTCACTCTTTTTCTTCTCCTGTCCTCTGCTTTTCAGCCCAAACCACATCACAAGATCCTCTGCTGAAGATTCCAGTGTCTATCTATCTATCTATCCATCTATCTATCTATCTATCTATCTATCTATCTATCTATCTATCTGTCTATCTATCAGCATCTGTGACAGAAACACACTTACAATGGAAGTCTATGAGCCAATACTTGCATTTTTGCTCCATTGACTTCAACTGCAAGTGTATAACTTAGAGTTTAGATTAATTTTAATTTAAGGTGAACATTCAGTCAATAAATGATTTTTGGGTAAACTATCCCTTTAATACTATAGTCATCAGTAGCCTAATAAAAGCTGTTTTATTTTACGAGTCGTCTCATGGGAGCAGACATGTTGAAATTATTATAGAGGTAGGATATAGTCAACAGCATTGGCAGAATAAAGATCACTGCATTAACGAGAGGTCCTAATATATACTAATATAGCTTCAAAGAGTGTGTGTGTTTGAGAAGAGTGACAGTGCGTCTTACAGAGAAAGTCAAACTTAAGTGAAGCGTGAAACTGCAAGCATAGCAAAAATGTCTGCAGACTTCCTGTTTACCCTGGGAGCAGGGCACCATGGGAGATGTGGTTTATTTGTTTGAATAAGAGGTCATTTATCTCTGTCAAACACACACTCTTACTGCCAGAAAGGGAAATGAGAAGGTACAAATTACAATATCCCTATGCATGAATATATCCCTATGCATAATAATAATTTTATTTAAATATAGTCTGTTCCTTGATACCCATCAATTAACTGGCATAGTGATAATATAATATAATATAATATAATATAATATAATATAATATAATATAATATAATATAATATAATATAATATAATATAATATAATATAATATAATATAATATAATATAATATAATATAATATAATATAGGTATAATTTTATTTAATTTGTTATAATGTAATATAATTTAGTTTTATATTTTTTACAGTTTTTATTTGTGGGTTAATAAAAAAATAAAAGTAACTTGTTGCTTTTTGCCTTGGCATGCATATTACTAGCATACTGACTGTTTATTAGTATTTATAAAGCACATATTAATGCCTAATTCTGCATGACCATATTTTAGATCCCTAAATCCTACCCCATACCTAAACTTTATGACTATCTTACTAATAAGTCATAGTTAATAGTTATGTAATATTTCCATGTTCACTAAAAGAGTTAAAAGACTCAACAAGGTAGACTCTGACCCAACACTAATGTAGTTAACTAATGTTAACCAATGAAACCTTATTGTAAAGTGTTACCATAAAATAATATAATTCACATTAGCAAAATGCAAGTGATTCTTACCCTAATCGGCCCAACTGATCCAGTTCTGGAACGGGCGGCCCATATGTGTCAATGCACAGAGGCTGATAGACGTATAACACCTCCTCCACACGAGACACAGAAGCCAAAGACACAGTCTGACCCTGAAGGAAAGAGACAGAGGGAAAGATGTATTTTTGCACTGTTTAGACAATACATATGCATATTTTTTTTGTCATTGTCACTACTAAACAAAAACTTAGCTGATTTAAATAGACTGCCCAATTGCTTCAAACCCGGCACATAAACACAGAAAATGATTGACAGGCAGAGATCATTTCTGATTGGTTAAGTATTCTGACTAGCTAAAAAGTCTAAGTCTATGGCTGTCACAGAAACAAGTGTGATTTCTGAGGACAACCATTTAGAAAGTAGGTACATTTTAAGCATAATATGTTTTTAAAAAATGCTTAGAGCACCTTAAAATGTTACACTGAAAATATTATTTTCACTTAATTTTCTTTAAATTATTTAATTTTACATTTTGTTTTATTTAACACACACTCGTTGAGTTTAAAATGGAACCGTAAATGCAGATAACCTCATTTAAACAACACTAACAGACATTCTGTCTGAGATGATGTCTCTCACACACAAATGCATGAGTGCCAATAACATCCCTCTATGGATCCAGATCCAAGCAGGGGATCTATAGATGTATGACAATGTCACTCACTGCCAACATACACACACACACACACACACACACACACACACACACACAAAGGCAGCACACACAAGGGAGACTGAACTTGTTGGAGACAGACAGAAACCACAGCATGGAGGGAGTGTGTGTGTGTGTGTGTGTGTGTGTGTGTGTGTTTGTGGAGAGAGGGAATTTCCATGGGATAGCTTCTCGTTACTTTGGTTTGAAAGTACTGCATGCATTTAAATGGCAACAAAACAGCAAAGTAAAATAATGCCACACAAAACAGGGAGAGAAAAACGAGAAACCAGAGCGTGAAAAAAGAGCACTAGTGAGGTTTTATGATCTGTTAATTGACAATTCATTAAACATTCCTGAATGTGAGCACCTGAAATGTGCAGTCAAGGTCCAAAATTACATTTTTGCAACACTAAAAAATGGATGGCAAAATTTCATATTTCAAGGAAATTCATATTTCTTATTCTGTAATGACACATTAAATTGATCAAAAGTGAAGTAAAGACATTCATAATATTACAAAAAAAATTGTTACATTTAATGTTACATTTTTCAAATAAATTCTGTTCTATCAAACTTCCTATGCATCAAAGCATCCTGAAAAAAAATGCATCATGGTTTCCACAAAAATATTACACAGCACAACTGTTTCCAGCATTTAATAATAATATGAAATGTTTCTTGAGCATTAAATCAGCATATTAAAATGATTTCTGAAGGATCATGTGACACTGAAGACTGGCTGAAAATTTAGCTTTGCCATCACAGCAATTCATTTTAAAATTTTATTATATAGAAAACCATTATTTTACAATTTAATAATCTGTATTGACTGTATTTTAATCAAATAAATGCATAAGAGCATAAGAGAATTATTAAAAAAAAAAATACTTCTTACTGACCACAAACCTTTGGACAACAGTATATATTTTAAAATAATTTAGAAAAAAATAGCGGCTTGAGACCCCTATCATTCTTGCTATTCAAATCAAACTTGTATTGCTTCAATGCATTTCTTCAACAAAGTTACTGGCCAGTTAGCCATTTTATTTATTCACTGAAAACTATTTTTCCTCACATTGACACCAGCAAACAACAACACACACGCAAATTCACAAAAGCAGATGCAGCACTCCAATTCTAAAAACTGAACACTTAAACTTTCTACATACACACCAAATGTTTGTGGTTAATAACGAATTCAAAATAACAAACACAAATTATCTTGTCCGCCCAGTCTGATCAGTTCCAAACACAATTTGTCTAGAGATTTCCATGTCAACACATAAAAGCCATCCCATCATAGATTACCCTGTCAACAGCCTAATACAGTGGAAAACTCTTCAGAACTCCAGTACACACACACACCACTGTAAACCACTACCGCATCTTTACCAACTCAAAAATGAACATCTGTGCTCAACATATATTTGAGGTGTTGTGTGTGTGTGTGTGTGTGTGTATGTATAAAGAAATGCTGCTGATTCTGAGCATGCTGAGTGACTATAGATACATATTCACTCCCCAGCTTCCTTAAAACAGAGCTGCCGGCTCGATCCATCTTCATTACTGTGCGGGGGTGGAGAGGGAAGGAAATCCCTGAGCTGAAACACCCGTCCGGTTGTCTGCGCATTCAGAGTTTCACTCCAAGCAGTTACACACAGCTTAACAGGGCCTTGTGTTCAAATTAATCATATATCTGCTGCGTTTCGACATTCAGTAACGTGCAGCGCTTTAACCTCACCCCGGCCTGGGCAGTGAATCAGTCCATATGTTTGACATTAACACATAGTAAACATGTTTTTACGAGGCGGACTTGAATTTTACATTTTTAAAATAAACCATCACCCCTGGTTCTGCATTTTAGACTGTCTTGGGAGGCACAGAACATTTTGACTGGCACAGGAAAGGCTCTACGTTGCAATGGCTCATTTGTTTGTTCATTCTGTGGGTGTGATCATTTTCCTCACCAAACCAACAAATGCCAGTTATTATTTCTGAGGTGTGTTGGTAATGCATCTTGCCAGCATTCAGCTACAAGTATCAACCAGAATGTGGGACTGGATTTGGGAAATTCTGTTATAAACTATTCCATCTTAAAGTTGGCTTTAGGAAGAAGACCAAAAGAAAGCTGGGTTTCCAAACAGTTATTTAAATCTTAAAGGGAACTGCATATACTTCTGTAGCATTTTATTCAAATCAAAGTTTCTTGCACCAAAAAGAGTCATAGTTTAGTTTTACTGACCATAATTATATAGCATAAAACCAGGCTGTTTTTGCTACTGTACCTTTAAGGGTTAATGTAAATGATTATTATGATTAGCTATTCTCCTTGTATCAGTGTAGTGCACACTGTCGGTCACCAGGGCAGACCAAGTTGACCACAGACTTTAAAGCTTATTCTGTGAAGAACCACCAATTTAGACATTAAGAGCCATAAGATTGAAATTTAAAATAACTTTCTGATGTAACATTTGAAGTGAGTAACATAAAATCAGATACAACTCTATATATAAAAATACATGTGCGCCCAAGAATATCTTGAGTACAAACTACAAAGTTCCTCAGTCAAATCTCTAAACATCTTTAAAAAAGAAATATGGCAAGAACCTTGAAATCACTGTCAAATTCAGCTAATTGTTGCAGCCTTATACATTGAAAACATTGTTTCCCATTGGACTGATAAAATTAAAGTGATGTAAAGTCAGTCAATCAGTTTCCCCCTTGCTTTTAGATTTTTTTTTTTGAAAGAGTTCTTAATTCTGATCATTTAAATTTACATTGAATGCATTTGACAAAAGGAAAGCAATAGGGCTAGCAATTGTCATAGGCATCCTGATTCATTGACATTTATATTTAGTTGCTGATTTGATAAGTATTGCAATTTTTATTTAATTTTTTTATGTATTTAGAATTTTATACATTTTGGCTCTCAATGTCCAATATATTGGTTTCTGTTTAACTACTTTAAATATTTAATAATCAAAAAATGCAATAATAAAAGTGTTCTTTAAAGTAATTTTTAAAAAAATACTGATTTCCGTTTATATCTTGATTGGATCTTTTTTTATTTAGATTACAGTTAGATTGTGTCATATATTAATAATAATTTTTTTATTTAAATAAATTTCATGCCATCCTATGACCCCACTGGAAGTTTTCTAGGGATCCCTGATTAAGAAACATTGCTTTAAAGCTAAACTCTATACAACTACTACATAAAATCATTTTTGTTGATAACTATTGCTAAAAAATCCTCATAAAAAGGATTGTCCATAACGTTTTTACAAAAGTACATTTGACAAAACCCAATTAAACATTGTGTGTTCTGGGCAAATTTCTTTTTCGTTAAGTCGAGAGGAATGTGAGAGAATGGCAAAAGGTTTCTGTTTCACATGGGATCAGGCGGGAGAGCGCGTCGGGACTCTGACTATGCAAGTCTTCAGAATCAGGACGCTCCAAGGTCAACAAATATAAACTGTCTATCAGCACCTCTACTGACCTTCACACACACACACACTCATCTCAGATCAGCACATTTTAAAATGATCACACACTCACACTGCTCTGCATGTGCCACAAGCAAAAATGTCACAAAAACCTACAGATATCACTACAAATACAACAAAATATACTCATCAACACATTATCTTAAATATCTTGCCCTATTCACAGCAAAAAAATCTTCAATCACTGAATACACAGTGAGAAAGTGTTCTGAATTTATCGTGTAACACTAGTGAACATACATCCAAGTTCAGTGGGGATAAAGTGAGCTTTGTGGACCCTCCAGCTGGCATTAACTGAGCTCAAGTAACAAGTGTGAGAGCCAATGCCCTCTCCATGCCCTGTAACACACACTATTTTGATCTCCAAGCCTCTACTAGCTCTCTCTCCACATGTATGCCGAGTATGATTCTGCCTGCAAAAAGTCAGATGGACACACACATTGCTTAACTGCACAGCTCAGAAACATCTGTGTGTTAAATATAACTATACACACATGCCTCTTGCCTAGTAGTGTAAAGCCATCTAAAGCTGACAATCAATTTTTTAACAAGTAATACCCTCCCTGTGCCAAGATCCATGCCAACGTACACACAAATAATCTCTCAATCACACACACACACACACACACACACACACACTGATCTTGGATTATATACACACACACAAACACAGACAATTGTGCACACTGTTTCTGTTTTTAATCTCAAACAGCAGTTTTTTGAGATGTGCTGTATTTCTCCCCCTCCTCGTTTGCATACACATTCATGACGTGTTGGTTCAGGTCTGTGTCCTTTGCAGTGACCGCTGACGGGATTTTTTTAAAAAGAAAAAACCTGTCGTACCTGCTTTACAACACAGGTGCACAACAAAATGATATAAACACACACACACTCCCACGTCATACTCAAACACTACCTAATACAAACATGCTGGTGTGTCTGTGTGTACACGAATGCTCATACACATAGTGTGCTAAATATAACACAGGAAACATAAGATGTTTATAAACATATGAAAAAAACATTTATGATGTCTATGGTTTAGAAGGTCATTTACTGATCTCATCTGTATTTAATGTGTAAATTTATCATTTGTAGAAAAATAAACAAACTTAATACGTCATTATATTTATAATTACATTACATTTATTTAGAATACACACACACACACACATATATACATCAAATTAATTCCAGGATATATATATGTATATATATATATGTATATATATGTATATATATATATGTATATATATATATATAATATATATATATATATATATATATATATATATATATATATATATATATATATATATATATATATATATATATATATATATATATATATCCTGGAATTAATTTGATTAATTATTAATTAATATGATGTCAGCCCTACCAGTTGTGCATGTGTGTATGTGTGTTTTTCCCTCACCATCATTATTCCAGTAGAGAAGATGTTTGCTGGCTTGACATTTTGCTTCTGTTTTTCTATCTGGGTCTCCAGTTGAGAGGCTCGATCTTTATGTTGGGCTAACAGCACAGCCGCGGGTAACTTGGAAATTTCCTGCAAACACAAACACAACATTCAGGATATGATTTTATTTTAGACACTTTAATTGTCAGTGAAGAGAGGACAGTGATGGATAGGAGAGGAATATCAGGAAATAACAGCTGGACTCAAACTTGCATCGCTTGCAAAAGCACCATAACTCAATGTGCCAGAGCACTAACCACTGCCACAACTCCAACTAGATAAGGATATAGTTTTATTTATTGTGGGTGAAGTATACACAATATTTTTAAGAATTTTCTACTTGTTTTACATGATAGTCTATAGACCTACATTACCTTTACAGACTACCAGTTGACAACTCTGGACACAAAGGACAAAGTCTAAAGTCAGATGCACATGCTAATGTAGAAAGGCCATGAGGTATCAACCCATGGAACAAATCAACACTTAAAATGTGTGTGTACCAGTTCATCCAGCAGGGCTTGTTTGTTTTTCCTTTTAGCCTGTAGTTGTCTCTGTTCCTCCTGCAGGGTCTCCAGTCTCCTCTGCTCTGAACCCTGCTGCTCCTGCAACAACAGCTCCTCCAACTCCTCCTGCTCACGTGTCTAACAGAGAGACAATTCAATTAAAATATTTTTTTTTAAAAATGGAAAATAAAAAAATAAAGCTCAATTGAATCTGGAGCACACACACAAATTGCTAGGCTGTGACTGCAATGAGATGTTATTCTGATGAAATCATCCATCTGCTCAATCAAAACTATGCACATAAACCCACCAATTTGGCTTTGTTTCTCTGTATAATGTCTTTGTTATCTCGCTGGTACTGTTCCATCATCTGCTTGGTCCTTTCAACATCTATGTTATTTGTCAGGTTAAACACTGGAGACACACACAAAAATACATTTGAAAACACAAAAAAAGATTATTTAAAAACAAATAAATAATTGATATATGCATCTCACCAATGTCCTCCACCTGCTCCAAGTAGTCATTATATTCTTTCAGAGTGTAAAAATCAAATTCCCTCTTATTATAGCTGAAAGATGAGAAGAAGAAAAAAAGAAAGAAAATAGATACATCATTAAAATGCCATAATTAGCCATTAAGACAATCCTGGATGCACCTATACACTTTTTTCTGCCACATACATTTTAAGAACTTTCTTGCGGATCTCCACCTCTTTATCGATGGCTGGATCTTCGAAGAGCTGCACGCGGAAATTACTCTTTCTGAGAGGAGTGTTGCACTGCACACAGTTACCTGAACCACGGACAAACAGCATCTCCACACAGCTCTCACACCTGAAACACACACACACACACACACAAACATTTTACTCATACTGGCAGAATGTCTGCTGAAAGAGGGTCAAAATAAACAGTAATGAAATGTGAAATCTGCTGGAAAAGCCTTCAGAAGCGATTCCACACAAACACACATTTCAATCATCTCACTGCTTCAGAGGGTAAAATTTGGCCCTAAAAACTTTCCAAACAGAGCCATAAGTTAGACTAATGGATAAAACAGAGGTCTGATATGTGTGTGTGTGTGGTGGTCTTACTCGATTATAATGGAGATGATGGGTCGGGTTTGAAGCAAAGCAGACATACATATTAAGGGCTGAAAAAGTACAGTGTGTGTTAAAAAAAAAACAATGTTACATCTTGCCCAGGATTTGTGTATATAACTAATGCTGAGTTTCAACTAGATTTTCTTAAAAATACAGTAAGCAATCTTTCATTTTCCACTGAGCAGTTAAACTTTCCTTTTCTCTGTCTTTTTTTCATTTCCCTGCTCTTTCTACAGAATAAGTTGCTCACTGAAACTGTTCAATATGACAGGTAGTGTATATGATACAGTGGACAACATTTCTGTAAACAATCTTTGCTGGTGACAGGAAATTAAATATAAATATTTAAAAAAAAAACTTTTTGTTTTGTTTTTTTCTGATGCTGTCAGTGAAAATTTACCAGGGCAGGTAAAGCAAATTTTAAGTATTAGTCTGATTAGGCTAGAAGGTTAAAAAAAATGTATGTATTTACAGAAAATTAAAATGATTTCCCTTCTTACTAGCTGAACTTACTATATATATATATATATATATTATAGCTATATATATATATATATATATATATATATATATATATATATATATATATATATATATATATCCTTTTTGATCACTGAACTGAGATCAGGACACATAGCAGACCTGAACCTGTGCAACCTGCATCAGCACCACAACTCAAAGTGTCAGGAACATGTGTACTAACCACTGCACCAAAGCTCAGCTTATATCTAGCCTGGGTTTTCTCTGTTCACTTTTTAACTTTCTTTAGAGGGTAGACTCTATACTTCTCCCTGACTCATGACCTGAACAGACACAAGGTGAGAGTGCACGTGTGTGAGAGAGAGAGAATGACAGACCTTTAAAAAAGCCAGCAAAACACAAGTACGAACACAGACTCTCATGTGAATAAATGCTAGACATTCCCTGCTCATTCCTCCACTCCCAATCCGTGTTTGTCAGCATGTTGAGAGGTTACTACACTCCTCTAACTCAGCACAACTGACCCCATCACACACACACACGCACACACACAAAATCTGCAAACTCCTGCATTTCACACACAAACAAGCACACATAAGCTACCTGTGACCCTCTCATCAACTATCTCTCACACACACCTACTTGTGCCCTTCCCTCTCACTGCTGCAGGTCATCAGGACACACTCAGCATCAGCCTTACAGTCAAAAACATTGTTTCCTCAACCACAGGCACTTTTATGTCCCGTGGCTGATTTTTAATAAAACTAACAGATTTCAAGTTTTTCAAATGTTTTTTTTAATTCGATTTTATTGTTTGTAGACCCAAAAATAGAAGAACAATTATTGAACATTTCAATATTTATTACGTCAAAAACTATCTATTTTTGCAAAAAAAATATTGTCTCTCAGTTCTGGTTGTGATTTTAAAATCAACCCAAAAACTTTTTTGTACTTTGTTACCAAGTACACAACAGTGCCGATAAAAAACTTTTTTGAGATGATAAATGAGACATGATGTGTGTAGAATCAAGAAAAATGTAGGTAAACATCACTATTCATGTTTTTTTTTTTAAATACAATTTACAATTTTTCTCAATTGCTTTGAATCAATTCTCAAACAAGAATATATTTTCTCAAAAAAGTAAGTTTAGATCTTAGAACAATTAGTTCAGAAACTTGATTTGAATTTCTTATTAATTTAAGCATGTTTTTCTCACATGTGTAAAAGAGTAAGTAAAACTATCCACAATTGGCACCATTGCTAAATTCACATGGCTTGCTTGATCAAAACTGATTTCGAGTTGATTATCAGTGAAATGATCATACTCTCCACAACTTCTAGGCAAAACATCCTTTCATTTTATGAGCCATCCCATGCAAAATGATCATTCAGTTATTTAAAATTGGTCAGACACACATATATAGTTGTGGTCAAAATTTTACATACACTTTGCATTATCTGCAAAATGTTAATTATTTTAACCAAAATAAGAGGGATTGTACACAAAGCATGTTATTTTATATTTAGTACTGACCTGAATAAGAAATTTCACATTTTGTAATTGTTGCGTATGAGTCCCTCAGTTGTCTTCAGTGTGAAAAGATGGATCTTAAAATCATACAGTCATTGTTGGAAAGGGTTCAAATATGCAAAAGATGCAGAGTTTCAGGGGACTTGAAAGATTTTTCTGAAGATCAGCAGGCAGTTTAACTGTTCAGGACAAACAAGGAACTCATGAACAATCACAAAAAAAAAAAAAAAAAAAAAAACAAAGCTATGGATCTTACAGGTAACAACACAGTATTAAGAATCAAGCGTATGTAAACTTTTGAACGGGTACATTTTTATAAATCCAACTATTATTTTCTCTTGGGGACTATAGGTACATGTCTTTGCTGTGAAATATCTTATGCAGGTCAGTACTAAATAAAAATTAACATACATTTTGTATAATCCCTTTTATTTTAGTAAAATTATTAATAATTTGTAGATACTGCCAAGTGAATGTATTTGACCACAACTGTATATTCCATAAATATCTATGAAAGATTTTTTTCTGTTTACATGTAACACAAAATAATGTACTGTATACATTTAAATATACTACTATTAACTTTTTCCAGTAAACGTATACCTGTTGTTGAAATCTAAGCTCCATGTGCTATACAATAGCATTCAGCTACATAAACCTGAGTGTCAACAAAAAAGTAAAACAAAAATGACATTTCCAGGATTGACTGCCACAGTATAAAAAAAAAAAAAAATTCTAACCTTTATGAATAGTACAGCAACGAAATAAAAAAATAATTTTGGTAGCAGACAATGGCCATTTACTAGCTTTGTTTCCTTCATCCTGATTTTCTGCATACAGAGCGGGGTGTGTGTGCTGGACTGTCTCCAGCAGTGTGTCATCAGTGTGTAATATATTCATTCATTCTCTGAGTCTCAGGTCAGCAGTCCACCATGAGTCCTTAAGCTCTCTGCAGGTCAAAGGCATTCAGAGCGAGAGGAGTCACATGACCTCAGACACACATCATCCATGAGATCCACATACTATAATGCACCCTCTCTGTGGCTAAATGACTACTCTCGTGAACCAGATGAAGCTCTAGTTTGAACACACGTTTGTCTGTATTTATCCTTAACACATTTATCATTGTAATAGTTTTCACCAAAATACCACTGTTACAATTTTTTGTTATTACTAGAAAAAAAAAATGTCAACATTAGGTCAACTGACAGAACTGTCACTGCGTTGTCGCTACATCTTGGTCGTGTGCATGAAACATATGAAATGTAAATGATTATAAAAGCGCTTTATAATATCTGAAGAACATCACATGCTAATTTATTATGATTTTACAGTTATGGCTGAAACTATGGTTCCCATGGTAACTTTTTGTAAGGAGAGTCTCAAGACAAAAGTTAGATGTCATAATAATATCGGTTTACTGCACTCACAGGTTGAAACACTGTAAGACTTTACTATACAAGTAAAACGAACCAAACGCGTATAATAAAACTTTTAGTCTTGGCCATCACGAATAAGTCCTAAGGTTTGAATAATAAGAGATATGAAACAGGTACTCACAGCGTGTGTCCACACACATTCACCATCAGCTTCAGAGATGGATTTCTGTATTTGGTCGTCTTGCACCTCGGGCATCCCTGATCATCCATTATTATTATTATTATTTGTTTTATTCCGCCTGTAAAGGAATAAACACTAATCAACACACTCCACAGCGTATAGTAGTGTTACATTCAAAATCGCCCTGGTGGAAACAAAAACGTCTATTACAACCGTTCCCATTCAAACACTGCTCGAGTTTGAGCGATGTCCAGCGCTGAGTTTTAGCTATAGATAGACAGACAGACAGACAGACAGACAGACATAGTATAGATAGAAAGATAGACAGACAGACAGACAGACAGACAGAGTATAGATAGAAAGATAGACAGACAGACAGACAGACAGACAGACAGAGTATAGATAGAAAGATAGATAGACAGACAGACAGACAGACAGACAGAGTATAGATAGATAGATAGATAGATAGACAGACAGAGTATAGATAGAAAGATAGACAGACAGACAGAGTATAGATAGATAGATAGACAGACAGACAGACAGACAGAGTATAGATAGAAAGATAGACAGACAGACAGACAGAGTATAGATAGAAAGATAGACAGAGTATAGATAGATAGATAGATAGATAGATAGATAGATAGATAGATAGATAGATAGATAGATAGATAGATAGATAGATAGATAGATAGATAGATAGATAGATAGATAGACAGACAGAGTATAGATAGAAAGATAGATAGATAGATAGATAGATTATAGATAGGTAGGTAGTCAGACAGACAGACAGACTTTGTTTTGATATATTGTTAGTATGACAGACAGAGTATAGATAGATAGATAGATAGATAGATAGATAGATAGATAGATAGATAGATAGATAGATAGATAGATAGATAGATAGATAGATAGATAGATAGATAGATAGACAGACAGACAGAGTATAGATAGATAGATGATAGAAAGATAGATAGATAGATAGATAGATAGATAGATAGATAGATAGATAGATAGATAGATAGATAGATAGATAGATAGATAGATAGATAGATAGATAGATAGATAGATAGACAGAGTATAGATAGATAGATAGACAGACAGACAGACAGAGTATAGATAGAAAGATAGACAGACAGACAGAGTGAGTATAGATAGACAGACAGACAGACAGACAGACAGAGTACAGATAGATAGATAGATAGATAGATAGATAGATCGATAGATAGATAGATAGATAGACAGACAGTCAGCAGAGTTTAGATAGATAGATAGATAGATAGATAGATAGATAGATAGATAGATAGATAGATAGATAGATAGATAGATAGATAGATAGATAGATAGATAGATAGATAGATAGATAGATAGATAGATATTTTCATAAAAAAAATCCATTTGGTTGTATTATATAACAATAATTGTCTAAAGTAAGGGTTTTTGTTATTTTTTTTTTAAAGAGACAATACTATAAGACCAAGTATCCTTTAGACCTAATAGACCAAGAACCTTTCAAACGGAGATAAATTGAACTAAGGGGTAGGGCTTGTCGTTTTGTAAATGTCTGTGTCGTTTGAAGTGTCTGTTGTATGAACAGTCTGAGTCTGTTAAGCTTAAAGCAAACACAAAGCAGCACACAAAGCCTCGAATGAGATCTCACCTATAGCGCAGGTGAGCTGCGGGAGCGCGTCACGGCTGAGTGACAGCCTCATTTCAGTGTGTTCGCCTTGAAGCTGCGTTCGCCCCGCCCCTTTCGAAATTTCGTGTAGCCAATCATGCGTGTCCCCCTCAAACTATCGGGCTGAGGAGTCACGCTGCTGGAGCGAAAGGGGAAAAGACACCCGATATCACTCGCATGGCGCACGGGTAACCGGATCAGTTTTGGGCAGAAACGAGGCGGGGTGACGGACTAAAGGAATCTGAGGTGAAGAATAAAAGCAATGTCTGTTTCCTCTTGTGAAGTGACAGTGGCAGGCGAGATCAAAAAGGAAAATGTAAAGTACGCGGAGCCCCTCGAGAGCTCCACGGACAGTCGGGGGCACGTCAAACTCCTGATTCTGGACACTCCAGTGGCCAACGGGATGCTCGTCAGGCAGCAGCAGACCTCTCCTTTGGAGCGCAAGATGCCCATGGACTCTTTGTCTTCGCACACTTCACCCACAGCAGCCGCGACCTCTTTGGCTTTCTCACCGGAGCAAGTTGCATGTGTTTGCGAGGCGCTTCAGCAGGGGGGCAACGTGGATCGACTCGCCCGGTTTCTTTGGTCTCTCCCGCAGAGCGACTTACTGCGCGGGAATGAGAGTATCCTTCGCGCTCAGGCGCTGGTGGCTTTCCACCAGGCGCGTTACCAGGAGCTTTACAGCATCTTGGAGAGCCACAGTTTCAGCCCCTCATGCCACTCTGCCCTGCAGGACTTATGGTACAAAGCCCGGTACACGGAGGCGGAGAAGGCCCGCGGTAGACCACTGGGCGCAGTGGATAAATATCGCCTGCGACGTAAGTTTCCGCTGCCCCGGACCATCTGGGATGGAGAGGAGACGGTATACTGCTTCAAAGAGCGCTCCAGGAACGCGCTGAAGGACCTCTATAAGCAGAACCGGTACCCGTCCCCAGCCGAGAAAAGGAATCTGGCCAAGATCACAGGACTGTCCCTCACACAGGTCAGCAACTGGTTCAAAAACAAGAGGCAGAGAGATAGAAACCCGTCAGAGGCGCAGTCCAAAAGGTGAGAAAAACTAGAAACCCACAAACAGAAACTTTGTTCAATGAATGAATGAATAAACAGGAAAGACGTTTGTCAAGAGTTTTAATTGGTTTATTGACAAGATTGAGATGGAGGAGACGTTTTAATGCTTTTAAAAATGGTTCATTCTTGTCTGCTTGTGTTGTCACTTGTTACAAGTCTTTTTCAATTTAGACTAATCTTTAATTTATTCTTAATGACTTTGAATTACAGAGAAACAAAAACATGCATTGGTCGAAATTTTAAAAGGCAGCTTCTAAAGGTCATCCAAACATGTGCGTAAAATGTATCGCGTGAGTCATCACACCTCATGTATGTGTGTGTTTATTTTTGAGTGAGTAACTATTCAGGATCCATTGAGGCGTAAGCTTCGACCCACCACATAAATCACTTATCTTTTTACCCAGAGAGGATAGGAAAACCTCCTCTTCAGCATTCGATTTTAATACACACACACACACACAGAGAGAGAGAGAGAGAGAGAGAGAGAGGGAGAGAGGGAGAGAGAGAGAGATGCACTGGTAATACAAGGATTCACTTTGTTTTTCTCTTTGTAAACAAAGCTCCAGCGCACCTGGTTGAAGTGACCTCCCTCCAACACATATATAATTTTTCTTTTCTTTTCACAGAAAGCTGATGTCACACGTTGCTTGAAGCATCTTGATCAGGAATGTTTTTGTCATCAAGTATATTTAATCACTCACGTGAATGGGACAATTTTATAATTTACAGCTGTATTCCACAACATTAAAAAAAAAAGTTTCAGCTCTTATCCTAATAATTCATCGTTGTAATTCCAAATGTGGCAAATATGATAATATGTATAGGCCATGTCAGGCGTTTTTAACTTTTATAGACTCAGGACCCCCATTCAGAGTCTCTGCCAGATATCTCTATAACAAAGATCTGCTCGATAGCATTTTATTATTTATATTATTAACAACAACAACAACAACAACAACAAAAGTACCTTTTAAAGTGATTATTGGATTACGAGTTTAAACAGTTCAGTATATTTTAACTTATATATAAACCTTATTAAAATAAACAACGAGATAATAATTTAACAATACTGAAATATGTTTTTAAATGGAAAACCAAGGAATAGAACGGAACAGTGTTCTCGAGACGCAGTTAAAAACGCGACGCAACGGCCAAAACTCATGTACAGTCAGACAGAACGCACCTTGTGTTTAATCTCCCAAACATGTAATGACGTTATCACTAAAAAAAAAAAAAAAAAAAAAAAAAATTAAATCAAATGCCAAAATCTTTTGGCTGGCTGTGAGAAGGAACAGTTGTGGAAGTCCTGTAGGAGTCACACAGCTGCTGCAGTCATTCACTAAACGCGCCCTTCTCCTCAATCAGACGAATTTATGTTTGAACAGCTGAAGGCACTTTGAAATATAGTGGATGAATCGCGCTGTATTGTACTTTAAAATATCCGCGAAATTTAACCTTTTGTTACTGGCGACCCATCCCCGTTTGGCGAAGGGCACTGTGGTCAGAGAGCTGACCATTTGTGAAGTCATGCTGTGTTCGCGGTGTTGTGTCGCCATAGGACTTATTGCGCCAAATGGTGTGCGTGCGTAAAAAAGAGTCTGTGGTATAGACAGGATTACCGCTGACACATGAAAACTGTGATCTAGGGGGTCCCGCGGTTTGAAGTGGATACTCACTTCTCCATTTGTCTGTGCGCGCTCCCATCTACATCTTCCTGCAACTGCGTCAGCCCGCGCTCATGGACAGTTTAGCAAAGAATGAAAAGTAATAATTAATTATTCATCCACTCTTTCAGAGTACTTCATTGGTACGAGTGTTTAGCATACAATATTGCCAAAAGCATCAACCACAGTGTTAAAAAAAAATTGTAATTTCAATATGCAATAAAAAAAACATCTTTCAGTGAGTTATAGATGTTAATGGACATTTAGACTGCGTTTAAGAAAGAATTCAAATGAATGTGGTCACCTGGATTTGATCTTTTTCAGACAATTTAGAAATACTGAAAGAGGATTAAGAGTTTGTCCAAGTATTTCCCGCTTGTATTTTAAAATATATCACAGTGAAGAAGAAAGTGTGCCTGTCAACCTTACCATCGTCACAGTGAGCACAGATAACATTACAATTTGCTTCATTTGTACTTTAATTTTCCTAATGGAACAAAATGCTTTTTTTCCTAGCTTTTTATGATTTGGTTGGTTCTTGTTCAGCAGTCCTGGTCTGAAGCTGCACTCTGTTTCTGTTCATTGTACATATACATTTATGCATTTGGCAGACACTTTTATCCAAAAAGACTTACATGGCATTCAAGGTACACATCCACATTTTATCAGTTCTTGCTTTTCCTGGGAATTGAATCCATGAGTCATGACCTTGGTGTTGCTAACACTGATTTTGTAATGCCAAAGCATTCTCAGTTTGTGAAATGTTATTAGTTCAGCTGTGTGCAATAAGAAACTGTGCAAAAAAAATGAAGTAGTATTATCAATAAAAAGTGGTTAAAAAATAAATAAAATTACATTTCAATTCAAAAGCAATTCAAGAATTTAACAAGAATATTTAAAAGTATTTAAGAAGTTTACATATACCGAACACAAATCTGTTATAATGAGCTAAAGTGTAGTGAAGAGACAAAAGCTTACAACTCTCTGTCTTTCACTCTCTCTCAGTGAGTCAGATGGAAATCACAGTACGGAGGATGAGAGCAGTAAAGGTAGGGAGTCTCTGTCCCCGTGCCCAATGTCAACGTGTGCTGATGGGACCATGGGTAATGCAATTCTTCCTCTCTGCTCTGGAGCTCTGGAGGCCGGGGTCATTGTCCAGCAGGCTGGAGACAGCAGGACCTCTGTCTCGCCACCGTCCGTCATCTTTAACAGAGTCTCAGTCAACACTCCCACCTCTGTTTTCCACAACGGCACCCCTTCCTTTCTCTCCACCACAGGACATGTCCTGTTCAGTGGCATGAACTTGGGACTCCAGTCCCTAGCTTGCAGATCAACAGCAGATGTGGAGATGGATGGTACAGGACAAATTAAAGGGGTAACAGCAGATCCTGCGCTGGCGTACCCCTCATTTCACTGCAATGGGAATGGGACAGACACAGAGGTGAAAGCAGAGGATGTGAGGCAGGATGTGTCGGTCCAGGACCAGACCACGTCCATTAGCTCAGCATTCACTGTCACCCCATCCAACGGCTTGCAGCTTGAAGGTTACAACTTGGTTCCTGAAGGCAATGGGACCTCGCTACTTAGTAACAAGGTGGCACTTCCTCCCTTGCAACTCTCATCATCTTCTTCACCCTCATCAGTCACACAAGGTTAGTGAGTCTCATCAAAGATAGCCTCATTCCTATGAGCAGGATGAGAAGACACAAGTGTGTTGTGTTTCTTTTGTGTGTCAAAGACATGAAGTTCATTTTGTTCCTATTTATTAATTTATTGAAAAATACATTAGAAGTACAACTCATACACAATGACGTAAATACACTTGTTTTATGATTATCATGTTTTTAATTTCTATATTAAATATATTTAATTATTAAACATTAAATAAAGAAAAAAATGCCATGGTTATACAACTGTCCTGCTTTAAAATAATGAAATTCTTGAAAAGGAATCCTTATTAAGTGCCATAATGTATTGTTTTTGAAAGTATCTTATTTATTTGTTTATAGAAAGTTCTAAAGAACTATATTTATTTGAATTTTTTTTTTATTTTGTAACATTATAAAAGTCTTTACTGTCACCTTTAATTTAATCCATACTTGCATTATAAGTCACAAAATATGACCTTTTATGAAAGGGAAATGTTAGGTCATAAAATGTCAGAATTTTCCCCTTTTTTGTTGTGGTCATTGACCCATGAACCAAATAATAATTGAATATGAACTGTACATCCTTAATATTTGTATACCACTGAAAAAGTTGGAGAGCTTTATCCTCCCTCTCATCTTCTGTCATTTCTCATTCCTTTTTCTGTCAGGCGTTGCTGATGGCAGTTCTCCCACAGGTCTGTGCCACAACCAGGTGGAGAGACAGGACAGGCTGCAGCTGACCCCTCTTGAGTCCAGCACAGCACTCTACAGTCTAAGCTGCATTCACACACTGTCTGCCGTGAAGAAGGAACCTTTGGAGACTCCTGATAGATACCTTTACCACCTGGGTTACAGTCCTGACCCCACCCACAGCTCCCCCACCACACTTAACACCACCATTTCAACCACCCAGCAAGACTACACCACTCTCACAGTGAGCGCACCCTTACTCGCCCAAACAGACCTTACTAGTGAGTTCAGAGGTCATGATGCCCAGATGACCTCAAACCTAAATGGAGACTTCCTATGTGCAGTTTCAGAGGGAGGGAAGGGAGAGATGAGAGAAGTGGAGGATGAAGGGGGAAAACAACTGACAAAACTAAAAACAGTGCATATAGAGGAAGAGATGACTGACCTCTGAATGTGGAGAAGTGGAGAAGGAGGTAAAATACTTTTTTACAGAAAATCACAACATTATTTTGAATTATTGATTGAGGGTTTTTTTATGTTTTCAGCCTCTGAATGTTTTGTATTATTCTGAATTATTTTGGCAAATCTGTCACTTGCTTTGACTCCAGTTTGATTTGGAGAATCTATGCAAAGTCTGGAGAACATTTGGAGAACTTTTTTTTCCCCTCTTTCTCTCTATTTCCATTGTGTATAACAGGGATATTCAAACTGGGGTCCAGGGACCATCAGAGGTCCATGTGATTTTGCTAGGGGGTCCGTGGAAAAATTTACCAAAAATATAGTAATATAAATAAATTAATTACATAAATAAATAAATAAATAAATAATTGGCATCATTATTGTTTAATTCTGGCTGAAAATCCAGAGATTAATTACAATTATTTTATTTTTTGAATTATTTTATTCCTTGTTTCTCTACTTCTAACAAAACTGTTATGTAGAAAAAAGACACAAGAAACAGAGTAACATAAAATAAACTTTTATGAAAATATTTTCCAGATAATATTATAAACACAATTAAAATATATTTATATTTTTCACAGGAGAAACTGGATCTTTATACACAAACATAAGTAACTGCCTTTTGTATCTTAGGAATGGGCTCCCTTGGAAGGGAATAACCATGGGAGTCCAAGGTATCAAAAATTTTTAAAACCTCTGGTATGTAAAAGAAGAATATTTTTTTCATATTTGCCTCCATATCCCTTCCATCAATCATTTCATACTATTTTAAGTGTTTTCATGAATTTTTGAGCTACAGGTACTAGACAGCTTTTATTTTCTCTCTGTCACTCACTCTATCTCTCTTCCTCTCACACTGGGGAGTGTAGACGTATGTGTGTTTTATGAGAGTCACCTGCTAGTTTCTGCCAAGAAGAGTTGAGTTTAGCAGACAGGTGGACATCTGGTCATGTGTCATCTGAGTCAAACCCTTAAAGGTCACCCCGCTATGGAAACACACATGCACAGACACACTTTATTCCCATGCAGATTTAAAATGCTAAATCCATGACAATATTTGTGGCATTGTCATAGTCATTACATTGCCTACAGCTTCCGATTACATTAATAATAGGCAAATAATATGCATTGTAGACAAACAACACCAATATCAATACAAATACAAAATGTTTGCTTATACAAATTAAGGGATGAGTCAGAATGGTTGGTAATCGACTGCTTGTCACAGATGCTGTAACAGATGTTGTACGACTGTCAAAGTTTAGGTTTAGTTTATTATCTGTGCACAAAATATGCTAAGAACTACTTGTTTAATTTGAGATGCAAACCGTTTTGAGACCAAAATATGGGTAACTTAAAACTTCAGGTCATTTAAAATAGTGAAAGCAATTGTTTTCCTAAAGGATTTGATTAAACTCACCATCCGTGTTTTGCAATGAACCATCCCTGCAAGCATACAATGAGAATTTTCTGTCAAACCTGAATATCACCTAAAAAGCAATAGTAAGCAATAAGAAAAATCAAGCTTTTAATTTATACTGTATATTAAACTAAAAACATCTGAAAATATATTAAAAAGACTTGTCAGAACAGTTGTAAATGTAAAAAATAATATATGATTGTGTATGTGTGTGAGTTTGTATATGGAAGAGTCTGTGTGTGCATTTACAGTTGGTTTTTTTTTTCCAGTTTGTTCTTTGTTTGTGCCTTCTTGCTTTCTTAAACTCAGCACTTAGTTGGTCTTCAGGTTCCCTGTTTTTTTTTTTTTTTATTATTGTTATTGGTGCTGGTTTGACATCTGCAGTATTTAACTCCATGATGAAAGCTATGCAGCCATTCTGGGAATGAGAAATGATTTTAAAAAATGACAGATAATGAATGAAAAGTTTCCTAAAGGGTTATACGAAATTAAAAGGATATAGGTGCAAAATGAGCTAATGTATGGCTGTAAATGTATGAGCAAAAAGCAAAACAGCCTTGTGAATAATATTTTAGCATGAACAAAAATGTTCAAGTTATGATATATTTTTCTAAAAAAAAAAAAAAAAGAAGAAGAAGAAGCACAAAGTGTGATTCATTAAAAATTTATACTGGAAAAACAGCCTCAATCGAGTGATTTCATTCATGACTGAAAGATGTTGTAAACTTTCGACATAGATTTGTTTGCATTTACGTGTTATGTCTACAGAGGATGTTAAATATTCAGACGGACAGGAAACATGCGAATAAAAAGATTTAAGTAGCCAGGGAGGGGAGGGAAACAGAGACCTGATACAAAAAGGCCAGGCAGGGTGCTGGAAAATCAGCAGTGATCGTTTGCACATGCCTGGTGGTCTGGAGCTTGTTAGCAAGCTGCTCTTGTCTCAGACTCCTAAATTCAAATAAACAGGAGGGCGATTTCTGGAGGCCCTGCCGTCTCCTGTTTTAGGGCGGTGGGGTATCCAGAAGGAGGTAGAGAAACAGCCAGATAAATTCTCTCTGATTTGTAAATGACTCTTACAGATGGCATTGTGTGAATCTAAGACACAATGCTTCTGGATTAAAGGAATAGTTAACCCTGAAATTAAAGTTTTCTTACCTTTGCATCCACGCTCATCAGTGGATCTTCTGCAGTGAATGGGTGCTGTCAGAATGAGAGTCCAAACAGCTGATAAAAACATCACAATAATTCACAAGTAACCCACACAACTCCAGTCCATCAAGTAATGTATTTTGAAGTGGAAAGCTGCATGTTTGAAAGAAAACGTTGATAAACTGTTAAACCATTGTTTCTGGTTAAAATATACCAGTCCATAATCCATAATAACAATTCCTCCACTTAAAAAGTCCATCCCATGTTGTCCTCTCACTTCAAAATCCACTAACATATGCATTTAGTTGCTTGTGCTGAACAATTTAAAGTTAAAAATCTCTTAATGGTGGATTTATTACACACATCCAACTTTTCACTTCACAAAAGCCATCTCAATTACTTGTGATGTTTTTATCCACTTTTTGGCACCCATTCACTGCAGAGGATCCATTGGTGAGCAAGTGGTGTAATGCTAAATTTCTCCAAATCTGTTCTGATGAAGAAACAAACTCATCTAATTCTTGGATGGTCTGAGGGTGAGTACATTCTCAGCAAATTTTCTTTTCTGGGTGACCACAAAAACTCAAGCTAACCAGCCAAGCAATTTCAGGTCCCAAAGTTTTTCTCTGAAATTTAGCTGAAATAACTATTTTGGATGCCAAACAAAACTGAATATACAATCATCTTAGCAATACTGCTGGAAGTCTTTTAGCATTGTAGTTCATGACTCCTTTAGGGAAAAACAGGACAGGACAAAAGAACAAGAGAGATAATTGGAACAGATTGTATGAAGAAAGGAAATAGGAGCATTGTCATCTGTTCCCAAACAGTCTACGTGATGCTGTTGACATGAGAGATGGCCAGGTATCAGATAACACCAGCTCAAAAAAATAACACTGTGAGAAAAAAGAGTGTTGGTAAGAGTTTATAATGTGTGCTGATTCTGTTTTTGTGCAATGGTTTTATGTCATATTTTGTCATTAACAACATGCAAATAAAAATGTGATGGTGATTGAAACCACTCAAACATACCTCACACTGAGCAACAATAAGAAGCGGTAATAAAAAAATATGAACCTCTCACACTGAGCCTTATTAAAAACTATGACCTTTCACCTTTTGGGGTTTGAAAGGAGGGGTGCTTAACCCTTAATAGCAAACAGAGCTGGATTTGTAACCTGAACCTCCCCCCACGCCCCCACTAATGAGAGGTCAAAGGGCACACGCTGCTCCTCGGCTGTGTTTCATACCTGTGTGTGTGTGTGTGTGTGTGTGTGTGTGTGTGTGTGTGTGTGTGTGTGTGTGTGTGTGTGTGTGTGTGTGTGTGTGTGTGTGTTTCATTTACTGGTGAGGTTTTGATTATATATATGATCCAGACCTACTGTGTGAGTTTGTAAGTGTGAATGTGCAAATGTAAATTTAGAGTGCCAGATATACTTGCAGACAAGGGAATGTGAATACCGGCATTTATTTGAAGCATTTTCCCTCAGTTTGAACTCTAAAGCTTGCACTGAACAGATCAGTTCCAGGAGATGTGCATAAATGCTGGTAAACTAAATAAGAAGTTGAACTTGAATTAAAACTGTCTTCCCATAAACCTAAATAACATCAAATTGTTTCATCAATCTTTCATTCTTTGCCTTCTGGGATATGAGGCTGTCATTCATCTTTACTGAACACTGACCTCTGCAGACTTACACAATTTCTTTGGTATGCCTGCCAAGAGAGAGGGAAGAAGAGGTACAGGGATGATACATACAACAAGTACAACAAGTTTTGTGCAGTTACAGGCCACTAGTAGTTTTCAGATAAACAAAGTGTGTTTCTGTAAACAGCTACAGATTCAACTGGGCAACATTTCAAAAGGATGCAAAAGCATTTCTAGGGTAATATGGGGGTAGGGTTATTCTGGAGTAATTATAATTATTTTTAAATAATTATTTTAAAATAAAAATATTGAAAGTATAAGGTACATCTTTAGATAAATGTGTTTGTGTAATTGAATGGCACAGGTTGTTAAAATAAGAGGATGTTAAGAGGATGCAAGGATTTCAGTGAAACACACACACATACATAAGGGTTAATCTCTGCCCCCTGGTGAAACAGGACCACAGAGGGAGAAAGCAGCTTTTTTTCATTACTTCTTCTGTCCGCCCACACACACCACTCTGTACGAGTGCGGGACAGACATTATTCTTCAATTAATTCAATGGTATTTTATCTTGTCGTTCCAGATTCTGAGCTGAAACCACATCTGCACTGCATAGAAGAACATAAGAACAAGACAGAATTACAGTACTTAACAAACAAAAATAGTTTATTAATAAAGAGTAGGAAATAGATTATAGCCTATATATTTTACACGGCGCTTCTTATAAACTTAATTTGTCCGTTTGTGGGAAAAGCGGATAGATGTCACTGCCTGGCGCCCTCTTCCTGTATACGAATATATGACACTTTGAGTCTGCAGATTGCCAGACTGACAAGTTGTATTTGGATCATTGTACAAGTAATATACATATTTTAGAACTATTGGCATTAAGAAAAAAAAAATCTAAATTCTAAAACAACCCCTACTACATGTTTGAGTAATATTTATTAATTATTATTATTATTATTGTTATTAATACTTATGAATATCAATATATAAATACTATCAATATTATTAATATGTTTAATTATTTTCTTTCTAATTGTAATCTTACAAAAGTAAGATGTGTAAATCAATAATCCAATTCGAATTTAATTTTAAATGTCATCTTCTCTCATCGCCTGATTGTTTTATATAATCCTTAAATGACGCAAACCTTAAAACACATAATTATTTTAAGGACAACGGAGACTGATTGTACTGTAGCCTACTGTAAAATGTTATCGTTACAACAACAACATTTTTGTTTCCATCCATTTATCTTATTCACCGTAGTTTATGTAGGCCTAGCCTAGTTTCTGCTGTATTTTAAATGTTGCTTAAGTTAATCAGTAATTAAATTCAAGTGCAAAAAAGGGCAATGAGATTATCATTGCAGGCTGTGACTGATACCTTAAAAAATTTAATCAGGAACTACATGTACAGTTTTCCACTTTAGTGATTTAAAACTGTTAAATCTGTTTTCTTCGATTTGGCTATGCTATTGTTGTTTTCGCATATTCAAATCAGAAGCAAGCAAACCATTCAAATAATCTCAGCTCAGTTTATGTGCAAGAATAATAAAAGTAAACTATAATGTAGTTTTGAAGGTTTTTGACGTTCTACGTAATAAATCAAGCCACAATATAAACATGTAGTGAGTATGACTGTTGACATCCCATTGAGCCCCACCCCAGTCGGTTAAAACTGTTGCTCCGCCCCTGTCAGGTCTGAAAATAAAACAAATGCAACCAAATCATGTTTAAAGTGCAATCAACAATGCAACTCTTACTGAAAAAAATTGTTGCTGTTTAAAACGAATTAAAAAGAAAAAAAAAACTCCAGTAGTCAATATTATTTTAAAACTTGACCTGGTGACAGTAGTACTGGATGGCTTTTTATCTCTCAAGAGGCTGCAACAACGTCTAATTAGCGGTGGATTCTCCTCCACTCAGTCTTTCATTTACACCTCACAGAAAACTCATAAACACACACTCAGTGAAAAGAAAACAGTTTACACCTTCACAGTGGTGGAGTGCGGACTACTTAACATGAAATACAGTGACGTTTATGTTGCACTTATTGGGATGTTTTGTGTGGGTGTGTGTGCGTGTGTGCGCGTGTGCGTCTGTCCTCACCCTGTGTCTTCACAGTAGAGCCCTTTTGGTTGCGGCGTGTCTATGAGCTCGCGCGCTTCTGTTGGTCCGTAAAACATCTTGAAATGATTATGATCTGAGAGCGGGCACGCCGCCGTGCTGGGGGCTGGTAGACGATCGGGAGGATCTGGTGTGGGATGGAGGAGGGTGCATTGTGCTGATCATACCGTAACCTGAGCTGCCATCGGCCCATGTACTGTTCAGGACAGAAAAGACAGAAAGTTTTAGGCACAAATTGGTTAGAAATTTAAGAACAGGCTATATTCGTGCACAACATAGAATTGGTACTAATACGGGTCACACTTCACATTATGCTGTGCATTTATAAAAGCAATTAATACTAATTGTCCTTATACATTAATTTGTGACAAATATAGCTGTTTGCAAAAACAAGGTGTGAAGTGACAAAAATGCAATATATATAGGCCTATATGAGTTTTGTGTTAATGACTTCAGCAGCAGAAGCTCATATTTATTAATTATTTACAATTCTGATTCTGGTAGAATATTTAGATGAAGTAGATTATTCTAAAATATAACATCTGCTTGTTGAGTAAACCATGTTTGTTCAATGGCATTAATAAACCATTAAGAAAAAAGAGAGGGGCGCAGACAATCGATTGATTGTTTTTACAGGTGTTGAGAGGCCAATTAAAGATTACGCTGATACTAATTAGCATTAGGGAATATTTAAGGTCCAAAATCCTCACATCGAGTGGAAAAAAAAAATAGTGGAATATTTTTCCAAAAAATAAAATAACCTCAGGCGGGCCAGCTGGATTTCCCGGTGTCATGTTACGGATATCTTCAGAGATAAAGAGCTGTGACCGGGAGACTAAGAGCTCCTCGAGCTCACAAGTTATTCGCTAATGGATCGGTTTAGTGTTTCAGACCCAGCTTAGAAAACCACAAGGACCAAATGCTCCAACGGCGGGGCGTTTTCAACAGGATGAATTTATTAATATAGGCTACACTGCTAAAATAAAGATTATTTAATGGATCATATTCAGCTAAAAAAAAAAAAAAAAAATATTAACAACAGAAAACAAACAATAAAATGTATGGTGTTCTTGAGTTTCTATGTGGTTCTTTGGAGATTAAAGAAGTTCTTGACATTTCAGTAAGGTTCTTACTGGAAACATTTTACATTTTTGGGGACATTCTTAAGAGGGCAGGCCATATAACTATTATATACAGTTCATACACAAGATAACTGACAGAAATAAAGTCGATGTAGATTTAAATACATTCAATTATAGTCGATATAATTAGATCCATCAATAAAATAAGATTATTCTCTCTCAAGGTCAAGTAAGTTCAACTGGCAGAAATAAGAGCTCATGTAATTCCCGTATTTCATTCATTCATTTTGACGTGCCATTTCTTATCAACTCATGTAAGGAAATATTTGCACATTTATGAATCATTATAGGTACTGTATAATTTATTAATTCGCAACACGAAGTCAAGAATAATTTATTAGAATACCACAGCCTACTTAATACTTAATTTCTGCGATGTGTCACTGAATCACATTAAAAATATTCAGAAACGTATGTTTTTCTGCACCTCCCGTTTAGTGTATTTGACACACTCTTGAATCTGTCCTCACACGTCCACGCAATTAATAAGCTGTGAAAATGCCACCTAATTAGGAACACACGGTGGTCTTGTTTTTTTTTTTTTTTTTTTTTTTTTTTGAGGGGAGGGGGTGGTGATATGATAAATTAAATAGCTAGAATGGCTTTAACTCAAAGCACTAGTACAAATAATTATAAGTGAAATATAGAAAATATGATAGTATTGAGAAAAACGGAAGGCGATGTAAATGCTGCATGCAAGGCTGTGGAGGTGCTTGTGATAATTTAATAATTGTTTAGTAGCAACTGCAGTGTGTGTGTGTGTGTGTGTGTGTGTGTGTGTGTGTGTGTGTGTGTGTGTGTGTGTGTGTGTGTGTGTGTGTGTGTTCAAGGTCTCCAGTTTCAGGCCTTGACGTCCGTCCTCCGGGGAGGAAACGGAATGGATCTGTAGATGCAGTTCTGCTCTGCTGGCCGGTTTCAGAACAGACCGGGGCGAGCTAATCACGGAATGACGCTGTACTGGATTTCTCTGTCATATATCCATACAGACAAACCGCATCCGAATCTCGCGTGCCAACCCAGAGGGTGACAGTGGTGCCACACCGGCTGACAGGCGGTTACTAAAATTGGAGCTGCATCAACAGATAAACGTGGCACGGGGATTTTTGTCTGAGAACTCATTAGAGAGGAATACCAACAGAGCCTCGGATTAGCAGGATATTACGTGGTGGATTGCATCGGGCCGCAATGTCAATCTTGCCCTCTTTCGGCTTTACGCAGGAGCAGGTCGCGTGCGTCTGCGAGGTGCTGCAGCAGGGTGGGAATCTGGAGAGGCTCGGACGTTTCCTTTGGTCCCTACCAGCCTGTGACCATCTTCACAAGAACGAATCCGTGCTGAAAGCGAAGGCCGTGGTGGCATTCCACCGGGGAAACTTCCGTGAGCTCTACAAGATCCTGGAGAGCCACCAGTTCGCCGCGCACAACCACCCCAAGCTGCAGCAGCTGTGGCTGAAGGCGCATTACGTGGAGGCTGAAAAGTTGCGGGGCCGCCCGCTAGGCGCTGTGGGCAAATACCGTGTGCGTAGAAAATTTCCTCTGCCCCGTACGATCTGGGACGGTGAGGAGACCAGTTACTGCTTTAAGGAGAAGTCGCGGGGCGTGCTGCGTGAATGGTACACGCACAATCCTTATCCATCTCCACGGGAGAAGAGGGAGCTGGCGGAGGCAACGGGACTGACCACCACACAGGTCAGCAACTGGTTTAAAAACAGGAGGCAGAGAGACCGGGCATCTGAGGCAAAAGAGAGGTGAGATATAGGCTAATAATAATAATAATACCACACACACACACACACACACACACACACGCATATGTGTGTGTGTGTGTGTGTGTGTGTGTGTGTGTGTGTGTGTGTGTGTGTGTGTGTGTGTGTGTGTGTGTGTGTTTGAGAGTAAGCGAACTGATATGCAGGAAATAAAGTTTCCAAAAATTAACGCGCAAAATTAGCGTTGATTATTGCAGTCATTGGCAGAGAGAACAACAATAGGTTTGGTTTTTATCGTTATATCAGAAATATTATATTGTCACTCAGATTTAACTGTAAATACGAATCTAAGCAACATCAAGTTAAACTAATTTTATAGTTAGTATATTTGTCATTTATAATTTAATACTTTATATATTTCCTATTTTTAATTTTATAATTCGGTTAAGATTTCTTAAAGTCCTTTTTTCTCTAACGAACGAAACAATAAAAGCAGAAGACGAGGGGCAGATTTTTCTTACTGTAGTGAGAATTTATTTAGGCCTGTATTCATATAATTTAATTGCAGATTTTAAATGTTGGAGTTAATATAATGTTGGTTTACTTTGAATGATATTCTCTAAAATTCTCTCGTTTTTCTATATTAAATCTGTGATGACAGTTACCTTTTCAGTCATCTTGACATAACAGACGACGCTTGCTGTGTGAACAGTTATATATTTTTTTATTGTGTTAAAACCATAAAGTAAATTTAAAGCATTAATTTTTCTTTAGCTGATGTAATAATTATTTTAAGATTAAACTATTTTGAAACCATAACACTAGGCCTTTATGTTAAAGTATATCACTTTCTTAAAGGCTACTATTTAGCCTAATTCTAGGCCTATAACATGTCAGTTATATGTATGTTAAAAATGTAATATTCACCCAACAGAGAAAACAGCGAGAACAGCGGCGTTGGCGGTAAGCAGAGCCAGCGGTCTCCGTTCGACGGAGTGAAGTCGCTCATGTCCAGCTCGGAAGATGAGTTCACTCCGCCGCAGAGTCCCGAGCACAACCCCGTGCTGCTACTACAGGGGAACATGAACAATCCCGGGGCTCCAGCATACCCAATGCCCGGCCTCGGTGCGCAACGTTCGGTGCATAACATGCAAGGACATCCGCATCAGATCCAGGATTCACTGTTGGGATCTCTAACATCCAGCCTTGTGGATTTAGGATCTTAGGACGTCTCGTTCACATTTTAAGCGACAAGACTTAAAAACATAAATAACCAATATGTACGGTGTTACTGCATATTCTTATGACACAGAGGACGCTTGCTGAAATAAACTATTATTGTGCAAATTATTAGAAAAAGAGAGAAAATCAAAAGAGCTTCTCTGAGATTTTGGAATTTTGGCGGACAAGTGCGTACATTTTGTAAAACGTGAGGCCAATATTTAAGAATATTCATTTGATGCATAAAACTTTAATAATTTATGATGTTTTAATCAAGGATTAATTTATAGAAATTGTTCTGTATTGGACTACGAAAAGCAGGGATTTTTAATGAGAAAATCATTGGCTTCAAACATCTTTATCTAAACTCTATGGAAACTTTGTTTCGTTCTTTTTTATTTAGTTTAAATGTATGTAGCACTACATTTAATTTGTAGCTTTTTTAAACACATTATTGTCCACATTTTCACGTCAATTCAGCGCTTTGAGCATTTATGTTTTACATGGAAAAGCCTGTTAACCAAAATAAAGAAAATCAGGAAACCACAATAAATAAACACAAAGGCTCAAAATAACAAAAATATGCCAATCCACGTGACGCGTCCGAGCCGGAAGAGGGCATGCGCGTGAAAAATGAGAACGCCAGAAACATAAACAAGAAAAATCGCCCCTTATGCAGAGGGCAGAGAGACGCCAAGAGGCGCCAGGCTGCGCGCAGGGCCGAGTTTGACTTTTTGACCATTGTTCAGTAAAACGAAATATAAAAAAGGCCAAACCGGACACATGAAATCACTTTAAGCCTTGTAACTATAGGTTTGATAAACATTTATTAGTTCATTACGCTGACCGACTTCACAAAAATTAGAAAATGGAGACAGAGGGAGAAAGGGGGAGTATTGCTAATTTTTTTCTGTTTGTTATGTCAGTTCTGGGCCACTGAAAATTGACACGATCCACAAGAGCCGCTCTAAAGACCCTCCACCCAAAACGCCTCGTCCACACCATAAGACTACAAAACATTGTCAACCCAATTGTGAACTTTTGTTTCTTTTTAGCGAAAACTCCAGACACTGACAAGCAAATGAAATTTTCTACATTTCCAGCTCCGCGTATGAAAACCAACATTTCTGGAATATTCGGCAGTGTGATCAACATGAATTCGCCTCTTTCTGTCTCTTTTACGTCGATAGTCTCGTGTCAGTGTAAATGGATTTGAACAGAGAGCGCAGAGGGTTTCCGGGCCCTAATTAGAACCATTCTCCTCGTTTAGAGGGGCTTGATTGCAGGAATGAGGGGGACACCCTTCCAGCCTGGAGCCACAGGGTGCTGCACAACAATCTATCTATCTATCTAAAGCATATTCAATATTCACTGTCCCTTTTAACAATACATAAACACAGGCGATTTTTAAAATACCTTTAGGATTGGTAATAAATATCATATCATGCCTGACTTAAACTGAGGAACTCATTCTTCCCCCAAAAAGGCAAATGCTGGGCATGAAAGTCAGCTGTGGTTTTAATCAACAGTCTAATTATATTTTGCACATATAAACATTCCTTACATCTGCTTTCCTCATATTGGTAATTGAGAAATTCAAATAGCAAAATGGTTTCTTTTGATTTTTCTGCTGATGTGGCCAGCTCTGTGTTTTGTCAACCATTTGGTAGACCATAGATTGGTAAAAAGAGTATGAATCAGCTTTGATTTGTTCATGATAATCAAACCCCTGCCAAAGTGTCATTATTAAACATCTTTTTGTTTAATTTGTCACATTGAAGTTTCTTTCACATTGAGAACATAGGATAAAAAGCATCCTTACATTCTTACACAATAAATCTCAAACAATCGATTGAGGTACATTCTTTTTTCATCAAAGGTCAGAAATTTTTTTTCACATTGCGTATTGGTTAGATTATGATGTCATAAGTGTTGTTACTGTTCTCTGGCACAGACAAAATGCTGTGAAATACTTCTGGTGGCAAACCTGTATCTGACAGTCAATCTCACACACTAGGATCTGTTTGTCAGATAGCTTCACCTGCCCAGGTTGTCACTCATCCAGAACTCTCAAGGAAACTGACCCTTAAATGGGTTTTTGGGGGAGGGGGGCCGCACTGAAGGAGCTTTTAAAGTGAGTCTCAAGAGAGCCAGAAGAGGGGTATTTTGTTACCAATGATGCATGGACCTGACAACACTTCAGCCAGCCAGACCCCCGACAAAGACTAACATGTGTTTGTGGGAAAGGGATATGGGCGATACATCAGTTTTGAAATACACTTTTCTGAAGGTCACTGAAACTGAAGCAGTCATTTCTCACTTACAGTAAGCAGGACACACACACATACACACACACATCTCAGAGATAAGATCAGGCTTATATTAAATATCTAACAAGAGGAACTGCATCTGTAGAAACTTGCATTTGCATTTTTGTCTCTCAAATGAAACAAAAAATAATAATTTAAATGTTTTAGGTTTGAAACGTATTTTCATATTTGTACATATGTTTTATTTTATATCCCTTTTAATTTTTACTTTGCCCTTTTCTTCTGTTAAATAAATACATTACACAAACATAAAATATTTAATAACAACACTAATAATAATAAAAATACATTTAATAATGTTACAAAAAAATTATTTGAATTTTGTTCTTCAAAATTTCTTCATAGCATCTTATATTAAAAAGATGCATCTTTAAAAACAAGGCCTGTCGAAAAAAAGAATTCATTTTGGCAGCTCTTTCTGGGTTGGAAGCATAAAGCCAAAGTTTCACTCCCCAGAGAGAGGGAGAGAGAGAACAGGATAAAACTCTAGATGGCTCCATTAAAGAAAAAACTCAGGAAATGAAAACAGAAATATGATAGCTTCCTGTTTTTCATTGGGACTTGGAGCATTCTCTTTTTGGGGTATAATTACGACAATGAGATCAGTGTGATATAGTTCAAAACCTTAGACACACACACACACACACCCTCATCTTGTAGTGTAATCCAGGTTTCTCTGGCGTGCTGCTGCTGGCTGACATTCCGGTGGCATTTTTTTTTTCTTTTTTCTTTTTGTCTTCCTGGATCGCAGTGATCTAAATTCACATTGATTATGGAATTCCGGTGAAGTCCAGATATCAGCGGGAGAATTGGACAAACTACACAAAACAGTTTCCCAACAGGCATTACAAAAGGGCTTCTCTTCTTTTCTCTTTTCTTATCTTTTTCTTCCCTTCTTACTTTACTCTTTGGCTATGTGAACATTTCTGTGATTAATTATGTAGCTAGTTATTTAATTCAAACAGCATCATAATTAAACATCAACATACAAAATTTCAATGAAGAGACTGATCAATTTTCCTGATAAAACAGGAGGGAATTCAAGAGTATCCGTACACACACTTTTCTCTTATTTGTCCATAACCCATGTCTTGTACACTTTGTTTTGCTAACACAATGGCTCTGTGGTCTTGACTCATTATCTCATTAGCAGGAGCTGGAAAGAATCATAATTACTGTGGTGCAGGGTTATTTACCACAGTGTTTCTTCTGCCCTCTGGTGGTTATGTTAAGCACCACAAAGCATCAGAGAGCAGTGTTTAGACTTTTGTTGTTCTACTCAAAGAAAACAACAGATTACATATAAAAAAAAATAATATTTGTTCTGGTGACAGAAGCTTCTACTTCTACTAAATATATAGTAGAAACTTAATTTTCTGTAAAGCTGCTTTGAAACAATTTGTATTGTGAAAAGCGCTATACAAATAAACTTGAAAACTTGAAGCTTCCAGTATGCAGCAACAACACGCAGATAGTAATAAAGATATGTGAATTAAATACACACACACACACGCAATTTTTATGGTAGGTTTATTTTAACAAATAGAGACAGAATATCAACCAATACGTCCAGAAAAAAACACATTATATAAAGGTTATGAACTGATTTGCATTTCAGTGAGTGAAATAAGTATTTGATCCCATACCAACCAGCAAGAATTCTGGCTCCCACAGATTGGTTATGTGCCCATGTGGACCATCCTGTCACTTTAAGAAGTTCCTCCTAATGTCAGCTTGTTAGGTGTATAAGACACTTGTCCACACAATCTGTATCTTCCATTCCAACCTCTCCCACCACCATGGGCATGACCAAAGAGCTGTCAAAGGATGTCAGAGACAAGATTGTAGATCTGCACAAGGCTGGAATGGACTACAAGACCTTCAGCAAGAAGCTTGGTGAGAAGGAGACAGCTGTTGGTGCTATTATTCGGAAATGGAAGAAATACAAAACAACTATCAATCGGCCTTGGTCTGGAGCTCCATGCAAGATCTTGCCTCATGGGGTAAAGAAGATGATCATAAGAAAGGTGAGGGATCAGCCCCAAACTACATGGGAGGAGCTTATTAATGATCTTCAGGCAGTTGGGACCACAGTCACCAAGCAAAACATTGGTAACACACTACGCCACAATGGACTGAAATCCTGCAGCGCTCACAAGGTCCCCCTGCTCAAGAAGGCACATGTACAGGCCCATTTAAAGTTTGCCAAAAAACATCTAAATGATTCAGAGAAGGCTTGGGAGAAAGTGCTGTGATCAGATGAGACCAAAATTAAGCTCTTTGGCATTAACTCGACTCGCCGGGATCAGAGGGAGAGAAATGCTAACTATGACCCCAAGAACACCATACCTACAGTCAAGCACGGAGTTGGAAACATTATGCTTTGGGGCTGTTTTTCTGCTAAGGGTACAGGATAACTTCACTGCACTGAGGGGCAAATGGACAGGGCCATGTACTGTAAAATCTTGGATGAGAACCTCCTTCCCTCAGCCAGAACACTTAAGATAGGTCATGGATGGGTCTTCCAGCATGACAATTACCTGAAACATACCACCAAGGCAACAAAGGAGTGGCTCAAGAAGTAGCACATTAAGGTCATGGAGTGGCCTAGCCAGTCTCCAGACCTCAATCCTACAGAAAATTTGTGCAGGGAGCTGAAACTTTGAGTTGCCAAAAGACAGGCAAGAAACCTTAAGGATTTAGAGAGGATCTGTAAAGAGGAGTGGATCAAAATCCCTCCTGAGGTGTGTGCAAACCTAGTGAACAACTACAAAAAACGTCTTACCTCTGTGCTTGCCAACAAGGGTTTCTGCACCAAGAACTAAGTCATGTTTTGCTTGGGGATCAAATACTTTTTTGACTCACTGAATTTGCAAATCAATTTCTTACCTTTATATATTGTGTTTTTTTTTTTTTTTTTTTTTTTTTGGTTGGTATTCTGTCACTATACATTAAAATAAACCTACCATAAAAATTACAGACCCTTCATTTCTTTGTAAATGGGCAAACTTACAAAATCTGCAGGGGATCAAATTAATATTTTCCCCACTATACAAACAGAAATAGACAAAATCTGTATGTACAGCTGTGGTATATAGAATAGAATAGAATAGAATAGAATAGAATAGAATAGAATAGAATAGAATAGAATAGAATAGAATAGAATTTACAGGAAATGGAATAAGATAGGTAGTATTAAGCAAACAAAGTGGCATTGCACATCTTTTTATTGAACAGTAGGGGAGAGCTTTTAACTGTTCATGAGTTAGATTACCTGAGGGAAGAAACTTTTCTGGCAGTCCTGGCATTTGGAGCTCTGTAGCACCAGCCAGATGGGAAGAGCTCAAAAAGGAGAAGGCTTGGATGTGAGGAATTCAAAGTGATTTTCTGAGCCCTTTTTCTCACTCTGGATGTGTACAGTTCTTGAAGATTGAGCAGGGGAGCACCAATAATCCTTTTATTGTCTCAATGACAGCTGAGTAGAACTGTGTGAGCAGCTCCTGTGGCAGGTTTAACAATGTGATTGTCCCACTTCAGGTCCTGAGAGATGGTGGTGCCCAGGAATCTGAATGACTCTACTCCAGCCACAGTGCTGTCTATGATGGTGAGTGGGGGGAGTACAGGGGAGTTTCTCCTGAAGTCCACTATCATCTCCACTGTTTTGACCGTGTTCAGCTCCAGGTTGTAAAGATTTCACCAGACAGAAAGCTGCTCAACCTCGCTTCTATATGCAGACTCATCATCATCCTAGATGAGACCGATGACTGTAGTGCCATCTGCAAACTTTAGGAGCTTGAATGAGGGGTCAGTAGAGGTGCAGTCGTTGGTGTACAGGGAGAACAGCAGTGGGGAGAGAACACATCCCTGAGGGGCGCCAGTGCTAATGGTGCAGCTGTTTGACATTCATTTCCCCAGTCTCACTATAGCTGTTGCCTATCTATCAGAAAGCTGGTGATCCACTGACAGATAGAGCTAGGAACAGAGAGCTGGGATGATTGTAATAAAAGCTGAACTAAAGTCCACAAACAGGATCCTCACATGAATCCCTGGTTTGTCTAGATGTTGTAGGATATAATGTAGTCCCATGTTGACTGCATCATCCACATGATCCATAAGCAAACTGCAGGGGGTCAAGAAATACAAGAAACAGGAAAGAAAAATCCCCTTGGAGATACGAACAATTATAGGAGGTTTCTCTGTATAAATTCTTTGAGGGCAAAGCTTAAAATTTGAGATATTGGTGCATGACCTGTAGACTGGCTACAAATGAACCACTTCGTATATTATGTGTCGAGAAGCCAGGTATTTCTATTTGTCTCCCCCTAGCGACTCATTGGAGTTATTGCATTATAAATACATTGCTACACATTTGTCAACACTCTCATACTCATTCGACAGTTTTATCCAACGTTTAATTCCGCTAACTAATCTGTTGTCATATCAGTAACGTAATCTGAATGACACTGATGTGACATTCATGATCTCAACATGTTTACACACTTGAACACACACCTGATGTTGAATAAAACAGCATTTTCTAGAGCCTATGTCTAGCCTTCATCTTTATTTTGCCCTTAAATAAAACTCATTTTTCATATATTATAGATTATGCATTTATTAAACACAACGAAAGGCTTACGTTTTAAATATGCTATGTATAGTTGACCTGCAGGATTCTGTCGAAGTTTTTGAGTTTCCATCATTGTGCACATTTCAGTGGGTTGATATGGTTTGTTCCAAATACTGTTGATCGACTTGTTAAGTGAAAAGCACCCTGCTAAAAAAAATAAAAATAAAAAAAGATAGCTAAAACCAGCCTAAACCTACCCAGCCTTGTCATAGCTGGTCAGCAGGCTGGTTTAAGAGGGGGTTTGGTCACTTCCTTAGCTGGTCAGGCTGGTCTTGGCTGGTCGGGCTGGGAGACCAGCTGGAACATTTTTTTTTTCCAGCAGGGCAATGATGTTATTGTGTGGTGTATTTTGGACATATAATGCTCACTGTCATTCCTGCCAAAAAAATCAACATCCGAGGCTAATATTTGTCAAAACAAAAGGTTGAAAGGTAGTTTTGAATCTTGCCAAACTGAGAACGCACTCTGATTATGGGGTTGTCTGTAAATATCAGACAAGAAACATACATTTTAACTCAGGGCCCTTAAGAACCTTAAATGAATAGGCCAATTTATAATTATGAAATGTTCATGAACATTTTGTGACGTGGAAAAACTTTTTGCAGACACTTTTATCCCAAGCGACAAGTTAGTAATTAATTAAATACATTAGCACTATAATATCGTGTATCGGCGATCTCACAGGCTGACAATAGGACGATTTGAGTAGTATGGAGCATATAGGCTATCGCCCAACACAATGACAGAATTGTATTTTTTGAGAACAGATTTAGTCATTTACGTTTGCTTAGGATCGTGAAGTAGATTTGAAATATGACAAAATGTCGTTTTAATTTGATTTAAAGTGGTTTAAAAAAAATACATACAACGCAAGGCCAGAAAAGTGTAAATTATGGTCGAGAAGATCGTTCCTGTCGTGTAGCTGTCCACGGTGCTGAATGGCGCCTCTTTCACTGAGTGCGATTTTGTTAATGACTTAAAAAGCAGAACATTTATTTGTGTGAGGATTTCAGACACATCCAGAGTCTGATACTGTAAGTTTAAACCACGATTTTATTCTGTCTGTATAGCTGGACCAGCGTAGACGCAGCTCTTCCGTGCACACTTTACCCATAACTCCCTCACACACATTTATAGTTTATATTTTTTTATACAGTTTTACAGTGCCGAGTTATGATTCTTGATTTATGGTCTTTGTTTCAGTATGATGATGTAGGCAAATGTCCATCTAAAAAGGCCACTGAGCAGCTGTAAGTCATGCTATAGGCCTACCACATTTAACCACCAGAGGGCGCAGCCAAAAGGCAAAAGAATAATATATAAAAGCAGGAAGTAAAGGTGTATAAGACACATTCTACAACGTAAGCATGTATTTATGACAAAGACAAACATATGAAAACATACGAACCCTATACATTTCCAAGAGCTTCATATATGCTTTAAAGATTGTACTTATTTTATATTTATTCGTTTAGCAGACGCTTTTATCCAATGTGACTTACAAATTAGAATAATAGGCCTACATGAAGGAGCGATTAATCCAGATTAATCCATACCACATCAAAGTACCACATTTCAGAGTACATTTGCCTTTAAAAGCATACATGAATGTGTATATAACACATAATTTTCTCAACCCATGGTTTTCACCAAACACTTAATTAAACGTTGATTAAAATAGTATATTTTAAGGCTTATTTTAGAATTTTCTCTCCGCTTGCAAAAGGATAAACCTATTCTGTGTTCAGTTCCCGAGTAACTTTTCATGCTCTTTGTTCCATCAAAATAAATCTATGTCTATTTATGATGTAAAATTTAGGTTTATTGTTTTTTTTATTGTTATTATTTTAGGCCCATACTTTTAGACAGAGAATTCCTCAAATAAACGTCCCAGAATGTCACACACTCACTCAAGAAAATGAAAAAAGTCAGGATTTCTATATAACTCTGGCAACCCGGGAGGTGAGTTTTCATGCTGAGGCTTTGGGGAGGGGAGGCGGGGTGCTTCTTTGTTAGTTCGGCCCTCTCCAACTCGTCATTAGTGCTGATTACCGTTGACCAATTTGACAACCTTATTGACTGCTAAAAAGACTTTTCATCGTCCCACCCTGCACTCCCCGGAGCTCAAAAGAAACGGAAATTTTCCACCATTCTCTATCCAGTATTTAAATAAAGCCGTGCTCCTTTCCCTTCCCTTGCTTTGGCTCCTATTTTCTCCTTTTTCTCGGAAGGAACACTTGGTTTGGCCCCGCCGTTGTTCGGACTGAAAGAAGATTGAAAATACAGCTTGTGCTTTTTATTGAGAGCGTTAATGAATGGCGCGGGTTAAACCCAGGTGCGCGCCGTGAATCTTCAGGCAGTTGGGAAACAGAGGCTCCGTGTTTTTGCGCCTGCTCCTTCACTCATTTGCGGCATAAACACCATACGCAGATATGAACGCTAAGAAGAGCGTGACCATGCTTTTAAAATATTCCATTTACAAACATTTATTATCCAAATAAAAATAAATATTTGCAAGGATGTAAAAAAAAAAAAAACATACATTTTCTCCTTTTCTTTTATCGTTCTCTGGCTCTTGAAAAGGTGAACAAATCTCTGGTTTTGAAAATGAGAAATTACAAAAACGATATGTTTAAGGGAAAAACTGCTTTGTTGTGACTATAGCCTAATAGTCGAATAATGTAAGTCTTAAAGATACAAGGCATTAACCCACTAGATTAGCCACGTGTGAATATCTTGTGAATTACATATTAGTTTAATAAACAATCCTGCGAATTGACAGAAAATCATTTTTTTTTTTTTTTTTTCAATCAGCAGCATTGCCAACCACCTTTGATAAACTAATTTTCTGCAGCTTGCTTGGGCCACTAGTAGGCTACGTTTTATTTAAACAGCAGATCACAGCTTGGGTTGTGTTGACATCCGGGAGAGCGTCTCGGCCTTTCGCTGAACCTGTGCTGTCAGAGCGCATTACACCACGCGAAGTATTTTTGCCAATTACTGCTCGAGTGTGAGAGAGATTGAGCTCGCAGAGAGGCATTAAAACATGCAACATATTTGATCCCCGTCTGTTCTAAATCTGTTCTTCAGCATGTTTACTTTCGGGTAGACACATGGGTTACAATAAAAATAAACATGAAATAAAACATATTGCACGGCGCAATTTCACACCCTGGAATAAATAAAAGAAAATACCGTTGTGATTTTGCTATCGTTACTTCAACAGTTCAACAGTGATTTTATTTTTTTAAAACATGGTTATCTTTTTTCCAGAAATTTCACGACGTGCAGAAATATGCACAACGAAAATAATAAAAAAGCACACAAATAAAAGGCCTAGAGGCCAATGATATTTAAATAATTAAATAAACATTGTTTATATATTAAAAAGACAAGTGAACATTAAAGCATTATTCAGTCTTTTCATGATAAAGCACGCACACATACAATAACAGGTTCGGCCCTCAAAGACATTAAAGATTTTTTTCAAAAACTCCCACCTGTCTTCGTGAGAAGTACTGCGCATTTTTGTTGATCACATCAACGAATGGAAAATGAAGTTGTGTGACGGATTTTCCATCCTTCATTTTAGCCTCTCTCTGGGCCAGTTGCAGGCACTCAAGTTTTTGTTGTTTTTGTTAGATTGTCTCTTACTGATCTCCTGTTTGCTCTTTTAAAGCCTGTCACGTTAGATGTCACATTCACTGTCGCTGGAGGTGATGGAGATGGCGGAGGTGGCGGTCTTACTCGTGAGACTGACTTCTGGGCTTGAGGCGGGACCCAGACGGTCTACTGTGGTGTCATCGTCCCCCAGTGATCGGTCCGAGCCACCGGACAGAACCTGCTGCTGTAGCCTGCAGGGGTCAAAAAAGACCAAAATGTCAGTGAGGGTTACAGCTTACAGTCGAGACAATGGAGAGAATCTGAAATAAATGTCCTCAGCTCTCTGATGTATTACAGTAATATCTGGTTAAGTTCATCTGTCTTGGATAAAGACTGAATTGTAAATCTATATTTACGAAACACCCCTTATTGAGTGTGGGAAAATACTCAAATCTTTTGACGATGATATGCTGTTAAAGCGAACTTTAGAGGTTGTAAGTGCAATTGCATGAACTAAATGAATTACAGAATTTACTGTCAACTTTACAGTTTGTTAAAACGAGGTTTTAAAGGTTAATCCAGACTAAATATATTTTAATTGTTATACCTTTTATTTTGTATTTTTATAATATTAAATCATTCCGGGATGAAACATCTCGAGATATGTAAAATAATTAGTTTTGGGAATATGTGAACAAAGGGAGATTTGCCAATAACTAATCTATTTGGACATTAATTTTAAGTTAAATTTCGCAAGAAACTCCAACGAAATCTAATGTTTTATTTAGTTAGTTTGTTTGTTTTATTTTTATTTTTTAAGAATCAAGATAATGACAGTAAAGTAATAAATAATAATAAAGCGAACATCATATGCACATGATCAGCGCCTTTATATAGTTCAGTGGAAATCTGTATACCTGTTCTTGGCTGCTGCAGCCCGGTCTCTCTGCCTTCGGTTTTTAAACCAGTTGCCCACTTGTGTGGGCGTGAGTCCAGTCGCCTGTGCCAGCTCTCTTTTTTTGCTCGGGTTCGGGTAAGGGTCCTGCAGGTACCACTCTCTCAACAGATGCCGCGTCCTCTCCTTGAAGCAGTGCGTTTTCTGTTCGCCGTCCCATATCGTACGAGGCAGTGGAAACTTCTTTCGGACGCGATACTTGTCCACGGGTCCTAACGGACGCCCACGGAGTTTCTCAGCCTCCTGGTAGTGCGCCTCGAGCCAGAGCGCCTGCAGCTTCGCGTGTGAGTCCTTGGTGAATTTGTGGTTCTCTAGTATGTGGTAGAGCTCGCGGAAGTTACCCCCGTGAAAGGCCACGACAGCGCGCGCGCGCAGGACAGACTCGTTCTTCCCGAGGACTTCGCAGGCAGACGGCGCCACCGGGAGTGACCAGAGGAAGCGGCCGAGCCTCTCCACGTCGCGCGCGCGCAGGACAGACTCGTTCTTCCCGAGGACTTCGCAGGCAGACGAATTCAAGATGGGCAACTGGAACATGGAGACTGTAATCTCTCTCTTCTTTTGGTCCTCCTGTCTGGTTCTGCTCCTCGTCGGTCTCGTCCGTCTTTTTGTTCAGAAAACGGCAAAAGTTAACAGCTGTGTCACAAAACGAGCTGAGGAGCGATGCCGTGCGGCAGGCTCAAGCAGCCTGAACGCCAAAAAAATTTTTTTGATTGAGTGTGAGCATAAAAAACTGGAAGCAATGTGTTTTCTGGGGAGCAAAATAAAAGAACATTTAGCCCCTGCTGCCGATATTCTATTGGGCTTGTAAGATTGGCTGCCTGGTTGCCATGGACACACGTCAATCACTGTCAGGTTTGCCAATCACGCGTGAAGCTGCACTAGATTTCAGCACCACCCAGCGCGCAACAGCGCCTTTCACTGAAAACGTCAAAGCGTCATTTTGACCTTTACGATTGTGCTCAGAGACGCTGAATGTAATGTTGTCATCTGCTGGAAATCTGGAAGCAACCCCCTCTGAGTCGTCGATAAAACGATAGGAAGGGGTGTCTGTTAAAATACAGAACACACTATGGGCTGAAAGACATTACTAAGACTTTAAAGCATATGCAGTATAAATAATTACAAATGATTGCCTATTCAAAAGTGACACTTTTTGTAATTAAAACAAACAAAACAAAAAAGAGACATGTTTCGAAACCGTGCCTCCAAACAAAACGCATAATATTTCAGTGACGTTTACATGTTTAGTGCCAAACCTGTGATCACTGTATAATAGACTAAAAATGAATTTTAATGAAGAAAATGTGCTTATTAAAAAGTAAAACAAAAATGGAAAATGTCACGCGGCATACAATTCTATGCCAGGACTAACTCACCACGTCAAACTTAAAATGTATATAATATGGATAGACTAGCCTATCCTATCCAGTTTTCAGTACAGCTGTCCTCTGTTTAAAATCACGCAGTTCATCTTGTTCTCGCTTAAGATGAGGTGGTTGTAAGTGTCCGGTCCCATTAAGGCATGCCTCGTTTCAGAGGTAAAGTTCAGTCTGACGGAATTCTGATATCATTTTCACAGATACACAAGTTCAACCGAAAGTGCTTTTTGCACGTTTTATATGATGGAGGATCCAGGCAGGGTTAGGCAGGAACTTGTTTTTCTTTTGCCGTCTGCACTAAAGGGGGCTGTCGTCATGATGCCTCTCGCGCACATTAATCAGAATGCCAGTTAGATTTTAATGCACCTCTTTTATTAATACAAAATATGCGTTTAACGTGTTTAACATTTAGCGTGGTTGAAAAAGTGCAACGTTTCGATTTTAATGGTTTGGCTTTTTGTTAACAGTGAACCTAACGCATGTCGCTCCTTCATTACAAAATGATGGAATACAGTCACATCAGGATGACAGATAATAGACCAAAAATAGACCACACAAAGATATCAAGCCTATAATCTAGGCGGAGGATCCTCTGTTGTTTGGTAACAGTGTTAATCAATTATCCATAGCCTATAGGCCCGAGCAGGTTAACGCCATAATGGCGTGACAGTTGGCCATAATGAGAGGTAGACAAAGTAAGATGATTAAAGCGTCAATTTAATTCCATCTCATTACAGTTTTTAACGCCGACCAGTAAAATCACTAAAAACAAAGGATTTGCGACGCCATGCATATATGCGCCATGGAGGCAGCTTTGGGAAAACCACTGGATGAGCAGCAGTGCTAAAATATTAAGAGTTCTGTAAATATTTCATACACTATGACATACTGTAACCTCAACATAGGGAATATTTTTCTACTAAGTCACCCACTAAATAACACATGGCTTTTGATACATGGGAGGCGTGTGGGGGGTCAAAAGATTTTTATTTGTTGTCCAACAATCCATTACTCTTAAAATAACTGTCATTTCACATTGTCAAACGAGCCTCTCCACGGTTTCAAACTACTTTAAAAACAAAATGAGACATTTAGGCATGGTAGTTACCGCGGAAATAAAATGAGGAGACTCGTTCGTTCCGCTCCTCGCTTTTGCACCGTAACTTCAGTGGCGAAATGACACTATGCGTCATGGCAAAGCGCGAGCCCGGGAAGGAGCGCGCACGAGCTGAATAATAAGGATTGCACACATAATGTAATGCCTGACACCGCTATGCCTGAACGACTGAGAGAGAGAGAGAGAGAGAGAGAGAGTGAGTAAAGATAAGGAGTGACACTCATACAAAGAGTTCTGTTATCTGCTACAACACATAAACACACAAATCAGGCTTGATAACACATACATTGTATAAATTCTTCATTTTAACCTCCACGAAATAAAGCTGATGCTTTTATTCAAAGTGACTTTCAAGGTTGTATTTAAGATATAGATGTGTGTTCCCTGAGAATCAAACCCATGACATTGCTCCTGCTAGTGCTGCTATTTAGATACAGGATTATTTAAAAACAAGAATATAACATGAATAACCTAAAATATACAACGTATAAAACATAAACATCAATGATACCTGATTATGTTATTCCCTTACAAACCAAAAGTGAACATCAGATCATTAGTTTTAAGTTGAGATGCTTATGTCTATACTGATGTCAGAATGGAGATGAGAGGCAGCAAGTGTTAACACATACCATCCCTGTGAAAATCATAAAAAAAAAGTACTTCCTCAGATTGTCATTGAAGAACCTTCTGGAGAACCTCTAGGTACACTTTAGGGCAGGTCTAAAGTTCCAGAAGCTCCCTGCAAGAACTCCCCTTCACAAGAGAAAGACTTTATTTAGCAAGAATGCATTAGGTTGATCTAAAGTGACAGTAAAGACATTTATAATGTTAGAAAATATTTCAATTTCAGATGCTGTTCTTAATTATTTTTTATTTATTTTATTTTTATGTTTATATTTATCATGGATTCCACAAAAATATTAAGCAGCACAACTATTTCATAATGTTTTAAAATAAATACTTTTAATACTTTTATTCAGAAAGGTGACAGTAAAGAGACATTTACATTGTTTTAAAAATAATCTATTTAAAATAAATAATTAAAAATGTTTCCTATCATATCAGAATATTAGAATGATTTATGAAGTATCACTGAAGACACTGAAATAATGGCTACAGAAAATTCAGCTTTGTCATCACAGGAATAAATGACATTTTAGTACATGTCATGGTACATGTTATTACTGACACCATTCTGCTAACCAGAGGTCTTTTGCACTGTCAAACTCTGGTTTACTTTAGACAGAATGCACGCACATACATTAGAGAAATGCCATCCGCTTTGTTGTCCTCTCAGCTGGTTGAGGCCGAATGCTGGATGGCTCCTAAACGCCAGGGATTTACTTTCTAATTAAGATATCATGTTCGGCAGAGCTGGAGTGGCTTGCTAATACTCCACTGGCCCAGATAATAGCCAACGAATGATGGATTCAATTAAATATAGTCTTTGCTAGCTTTAGTACATAGACAAACCAGATGAGTTACAGAGCTCTGTGAGTGGGTGGGCGTGTCCTTATGACAGATCAGTGTCCAGCCATGGTACTGTCCCGTTTGGATGTAATCTGGGATTTAAGGTAACAGAGAAGACCTCTTATCCTATGTCCCTTCTGGCTTATCCTGCTCCCTCTCTCTCTCTCTGTGATCCAGCAGCAGGACATGGATAAGCAACATCCATTTCCGAATGTTGTTATTCGGTTTGTCATTTTTTACTGTGTTATGCTATAAAATATATTGTGACTATAATTGCAAAATAATACAGTCATGTGACTACATAACAAAAGTCTCCAATCTCCACCATTGAAGCTTCTCTCATTTATTTTCATGTACACATGCCCAAAATGCAGACACGAGCATAGACTCTTTCATGTGTGCAAATGTATTCAGATTGGGTGCAAAAAAGTGCCACAAACAATGCACAACAGTTGCTAATGTTACTAACTAATACTGGAATCCTCCATTAGCATTTTGATTTGCATTAGAAAAATTAAACACCAATAAAACAACAACCCTTGGCTTTCAAACCCTACAATGCAATATGTAGTCCATCACAGACACAAATGAGACAGCCATTTTTGGTCTACATTAACTGTTACCTAGCAACCAGACACACCAGCACTGGAGATGCACCGCTTATCCCTGATCTGAAAACCACTGCTTAATCACAACGCTTGTATGACTTATGGTGACGTATGGCGTCCTCATATCTTTGCTTTTGTCTTGATATATATGAAGGATTTTTTGGAATCCTAATGGAAAAAAGTTAATGATTTAATGAAGTTAATGAATTTAGACAAGCTCGCAACAATACATATGACTCTAATTATGCAAAAACAGACCATCTGATGCACATATAGTATAGAAATATTTTATCTTATTATAACTGTTCATAGGGACTGCTGCAACATTATTTGAATGTTTTCCCCATGGCTGTCTATTATTGTAGTCTTTCGATACCCAAAATGTAAAACAAATAAATATAAAATACAACTACTAATGATACTATTAAATGATACTATTAAATGATACTACTAAAATACTAATGATAATATGAAAAAAGTTGTCACATAAAAATGAAATGGCTAAATAAAATATAGTATAACAGTTTGTTTGAAAACCACCTTGTGACATGGAAAACATTAATACATTGTCCAAAGCATTTATATTTTCTAAGATGAGAGGTGAAAACTTTGCAGATAAGTCACTGCACTGCATAATCTCTAAAAAAATGAATTTGATTAAACAGCGCAACATAACATTCAGATATATGGATGTCAGAGAAATAAATAATCTCTGCCTCTGATGCCATATATGCTGAATGCCTTCTGACAGTGGTAAACAGATTTTCTGTTGCTGAATAAGCTCAGCTTACAAATAAATTACAGGAGTGTGTGTGTGTGTGTGTGTGTGTGTGTGTGTGTGTGTGTGTGTGTGTGTGTGTGTGTGTGTGTGTGTGTGTGTGTGTGTGTGTGTGTGTGTGTGTGTGTGTGTGTGTGTGTGTCAGAAGGATGTTTACGGGTGGGCGTGATCTCTGTACTCGGGGCGTATGTCAAATGCCAACCTGACACTTTTGATTTTCATAAGAAAGATCTAGGAACTACGTGTGTGTGCAGGAGAGCGACTCAGACTTGGCTGTCTTAAGGCAGATCATTTACTGGTCATTGGTGACAGGTATGCTTCCAAATTACTGAGCTAAAGGAGAAGAGACAAAGAGAAACAGGTTACCTTTCTAAGAAATTTCTATGTGTGTGTGGCAGTGTTGATGCAGTGATTCTGACAACTAGTGACAGCAGAGAATCGTCTCACTTTGACTCCCAGCAGGCACTCACACACAGCACTGAGTAAATGTGGCATGTGGCTGCACTAGGTCTTCTGATCGTCTGCTCTCTGTCCTCTGAGAGCAGTCAGGGGATGGTGCTGTGCTGTGATACTCTTGCAGTGAGTGACTCATAAATCTGAGATCAAGCCTTAAGCCCTGGAGCAAGAGAACAATGTACTAGATTTAGCTATTCTCTGTCTCACTCTCAGTATCTCTCCTGTACATAAAGAGAGGGTTGGTCTTTAGTTGAGTGAGTTTGTCCAAGACAGTTTATCCTCGTAAAGATACACAGGTTAATCTTTTTAGCCAATCAGCTAAAAAGACAAAGCCACCTGTTATAGGCTTATTTTAAAGTTCAGCAATCACTTTATAATGCCATTACCCACACATACGCATGCTTGTTTTTCTTTCATGGCAGAGACTTTCCATTGACTTCTACTGAACCAATGATATTATCTCCTAAACTGACTCTCACATAAAAAGCGAGAGAGTAAGAAAAAAAGAACATTATGAGAAACTGAAGTTACAGGTGGTTGCAATTTTATGGATACATTTCACAAATAAATAAAAATAATCCAAACCTATCAAAGTGGGGGAAAATAAACAATCTAACCCCCTCTTCCTTGGCCCCCATCTGTCTCAGAAAGTTTTTGGTCAATAAGATAATTCAATTAATACTTTTATTCAGAAAGGTGACAGTAAAGACACTTAAATTGATTTTAAAATAATCTATTTAAAATAAATGCTGTTATTTAGAACTTTCTATTCATCAAAGGATATTGAAAAAATGTATCACGATTTCCACAAAAATATTAAGCAGCACAACTGTTTTCAACATTGATAATAATAAAAAATGTTTCTTGAGCACAAATCAACTTATTGATTTCTGAAGGTCATGTGACAAGACAGGAGGAATGACTGATGAAAACTCAGCTTTGCCATCAAAGGAACAAATTACATTTTAAGAGACTCACAAATTCATTTATTTGTTTTTATGCAATGCTCCATAAGAGCTTGCTGATCTATTTATCCTTTGTTAAGTGCCATTACCTATATTCAACACTAGTGCATGGAAAAAAAGATTAATGTATAAAAAAATAAAAAAAAGTAGACAACCAAAATTCAGGAAGAATCTGGAGAAACTAGCACATCTATAATAGTTTGTCTGGGTCTCTGGGACAAAGGTGAGTTCTATACATATATGTGAAAAGTGATTGAGCTTTCATTCAGAATCAAGTTTAACAAACAATATACAATTTGGTGGTGATGACCCTAACATTATTCTGGTTCTGTTTTCCTGTGAATTTATTCAGTCAGTAAAACATTTCAGAAAGACAGATTTTAGCTTTAGAAACTGGTCCTAAATTGAGCACTTGTCTGTCAGTCACCTAGCAACAAGTCCTCCCCACAAATGCACCATCCTGCTGTCTCTCACCCAGCTCCCGGCCTGCTGAGAAGGGTCTGAATCTCTCTCTGTGTGTGTAAGTGTGTGTGGAGTGTTTTGGGGGCTGTCAAGTTCAGGGTACTCTACTCCCTATTGACCAGGAAGTCCTTTCTCTGAGCAACGCACAATACCAACAAAGACAAAGCTGCCAGGAAAGAGGACAGTCCCTGAAAAACACTCACACACAGAGTCTCTCATAATAATACGCACGCTCTCGCGTAAGAGGCATATCCCAAGGAAACACACATACACACGCACAAACAGCAGGCCTCCCTAAAAACACGGGGGGCTCTGCCTTTGTCTGGCAGTCTAATGAAAATGATGTTCTTTTTCTATTTGGAGCTTGTTAAGGCTCACAGATTCTTTCACTTTGCTCCCGCTCTCACTCCACTCCCCCACCTGCCCTCCGTAAACGGAGGTGAAGGCAAATACTGCGGAACAGATGAGGACGCTTCCTTATGTGTGTGGGTGATGCTTTTTCAAAATAAAGCGTTCTGTCACAAAAAGGAAATATACACATCGAGATCAGATGCTGCGAAACGGCACAATTTAGCCGAGCGCGCCTATAATCGCGTGCACATAAACAGACACGTCAAGAATGTCAACGATAGGCCTACTTTTAGTTTCAGTGATTCACTTCTAACGCATACAATTACAACAGCTCTCTTAGTCTCTTAAAGATGCGTCCCCTTCCATTCTGGTGAGAGTATCAATAGCGTGGAGAGCTTTCCTTTACATGGTCGATGCCTTTGCATAGGAATGTCAGTGGCCTGTAGCAGAACCACGCTTTATTAAAAGAAAAAAAAAAAGTCCATCTGGATTCTTAGAAATAAGTAACCTTTCTGACTTATAGTATTCACGCTCTTCGTGCGGCTTCTGACCTTGACTGTCCGCACCAGAATACGATTTCACTTTAGATTTGCTGTCATTTTGAGCAGTGACCCACGGAAGTACATAACAGAGACGGCATAAATGGCAATGAAAGGAATGTTTCTGAGGTGAAGGCCACTCAGCGTAAAGGCAAAGCTATAAATGGTCAGTTATGGGCCTTTGATAGACTGTGAAGACATTTTAAAAGAGCGTGGCTGATGGATGTTTTTTATCCATTACATAAAAAATCCATCTGTTTTGGATCCATAACAAATATTTACTACAGAGATTTCTGAGGCATCTAAATGGGCACAAATCTGTTGGGCAGCTTTGCGTTGATGATTTTAACACGTTTAGGGTCAAAAATGGGAAGACTTTGTCACTGTTTTAATCTGGGTATTCCGAGACAGATTTAATCCCTATAACATTCCCGTCATACTGTTTCAGAGCTCACTGGCTTTATAACCAAGACGGCTTAATTAGAGAGATTAGATGTGAAGCTGTTTCTTCAGTGCAGTGTAACAACACCCCTAACAACCCTAAACTTCAGGGTAAAACAGGCTACATCAGGGTAATCTTAACCACCGGGTAATATAGCCACGTCAGAGTAACCAATATCCTACATCATAACTTGCAGGATCAAATTCATCAGTGAGTCCTAAAACTGACTTCTGGGTTCTATTTAAAGGTATAGAAACTATAGATTTGCACGTAGGCTACTGTAATCCGTCTTGCGCATCTAAATAAATATTTGTAAGAAATCTGGAAAATCTTGTTGATTCATAAATTGTTTAAAATGTAGTTGGTCAAATTAGTGTAATTTGTCACGCATGTCAAATAGTACTGCCGTAAAAACGATTGAATAGAGAGGATTTTATACAATTTTAACCCTGAGACATTTTCTATCTGACATGTCAGCATTAAAATCACCCATAACATAGACACAAGATGAACTATTCTCCTCTATGAATGTCTGAATAAAAGCTAACCTGTTCAAAAATTCATCCTCATGGTCATATGATTCATACGGTGTATAAACATTTAAGACAATAAATTTCTTTTCATTAAAATTACACACTAGCCCTATGGCCCAGTCAACATTTAGGCGCACCATGAGTCATATTTGATGTTCCACAATATTGCTACACCACCAGCTATCCTGCTGAATTTTTTGATGAAAAAAAAGGGGACTAGGCTACATAGAATGTTCATCTACGACCTAATTCAATTATATAACTAAATTATTATGCAACAACATGTATTGTCTAAAACATGATTTCTTACCTTAACAACAAACTGGGCTTTCACTCTTCATACTTAAATACAGAAAGTGCTTTGAATGTGCATGTCTGTTTCACTCAGAATGGTAATTGGAGGCGGTTGAACTGCGAGCCGTAAATCAACAACCTTCAAGTAGAAAAACGTCCTTATCATAATTGGGCACCGAGCTATTGTGGGCCGCGGGGGTCTGTCAGACCACCCAAAGCAGCGCTTCCTCCCTCCGGGCTGCTGTGGGACAATAGCGGGCCACTCGAACCGGCCACGCACGGGAACACTATAATGGGGCCTGACAAGAAACAAAAAGTCTGAAGTATTTGCCACTTATTAAAATGTTTCAGCAGGGTCGTGTTGTGAGCGGCAGATATTTATTTTATTCCCTTAGTTAAAAAGTAGCCTATGTTTTACACGGTATTTTTTGCCACTTATTAAAATGTTTCAGCAGTGTATTTTTTTGGGGGTGGCTAATTCGTACGAATTCGTACGACCACACTCGTACAAATTCAATACGATTTTTGTCAAATCGTACGTATTTTACGAGTTGGACATTCGTATGAATTTGTACGAATGAACTACACCAAACCCCGCCCCTAAACCTACCCGTCAGTGGGGTCTAGCCAAATCGTACGAAATCGTACGAGTGAGGTCGTACAAATTCGTACGAATTAGCCACCTCGTAAAATACGTACGAATTGGTCGTGAGATAGCGTTGGTATATCCCCTTAGTTAAAAAGTAGCCTATGTTTTACACAAAACAATTTATTCTGACTGTTAGTTCTGTTTTTCAACTTTGGTGTTTCTGGAAAAGTTTAAACCTTTGAAACGATTTTTTGAACTACATTATGTGTCTAAAAGTGTAAAGGTCAGAGTGATTTATACAGAAGTATTTCAACAAACTTTGATTTTTGAATCAGACATTCTGGTAAAAGGTTTTCAATTTGAAATACATCTTTCTAAACTATTTGTTATCTTTCTTAATGAATAATTAATCTGCTTCATGAATATACCAAAAAAAAAAAAAAAAAAAATTAAAAACACTCTGAAAGATGTAATGTGAGGTTTTTTTTTTCTCCTCACCAAACATTCCAAAGTGAAAAGCAGAAGCTTTGCTGTGATTTATTCCCAGCAGGGAAATTAAATCAACTTTGACTATGAGAACATTTTCTAAAAATTCACATTCAAAGTTGGTGAATTGAAGGTGAAGGTGTGTTCACCTCCTCTTATGTAGCAGTCTTTGCTCTGTGAATCTAGATCCATTAAAGTCACATCCCGAAATCGTTTTTGCCCTTTTCTATTGAATTCTAATTTTATAGTATTTGCCTACCGATTAAAACAAAACAACAGCGCTTTGAAGAGACTTCAAAAGACATACAGTACTGAATGTACATTTAATAAGGAATTAACAGTGTCGTTACATCTATAGGGCAAGGCAAACAGTGTGTCAGATTAATGAATGTGTGTCCTTCACCTTCATGCAGGAGAAACAGAGATGCAAAGAATAACATTGAGCTTCACTGGTTCATGTGACCAGCTGTGTAAACTGCATATGAACAGCATTCAGAAAATTACATTAACCTGGAATAAAACTTTACTAACATACAGGAGATCTGATAAGCTACTTCTCAAAAAAAGCGGGCAGTGACACAACTTGCCCCACAAGCTGTCACATCCAAAATGGGGAAAACGTTTGACTTCTCAGATATGTGATTTAATCATTTATTGTTATTGTTAGACAAAATTATTCAAGATTTTATAAACTTCTTACCAATATGCATGATATGTTTCAGACCCATACAAATTTGCTTTTGACAACTTATTTTAGCTGCTATGTAGGACACTCACTTTGACAGGAAAAAGTTTACCCTTTTTATCATCTGTCTCTCAGTCACAGGAAGTGGTGAACTATGGGTTCTTCTTAAATATTATTTTATGCAGTAAATCACAGGACCACAAAACTTACCCACTGACTCACCTTATTAGCCTACTCCATTCTTTCCTATCAAGTTCTTCTTTTCAGTGATTTAATGTCTATTTTATTATCCATAGCATAAACCATAAAGTATTCAGAAACTTGATTAATATTACAAATTATATCTTGAACTCCAAACATAAGAGGATTTTTAATATCACTACAACTGTATTTTAATTCAAACTTATACTTCTGTAAGTTGCTAATAGCCTTTAGAAAAGCATCAGCTAAAAGACTAATTAATAATTTTAGCTTGTTTAGGTTAGAAAGCAGGGTTCACTTCTTGTGAATTATGAGAGAATTAACTGAATAATAAGTATAATACAAATACAAATTATATCTGTGATCATTTTGTCATTTGTGTTACCAACATTTTATCTGCAATCTATTTTGTCCATACAGCGCCATTAAGCTGTAAATGTTGCCCTCTCTTCTTATTTTTTACTTCCCTGCAGTTATTTTCTGAATTACGTCTTTGTGTCTCAGTTGGCTCAAGAATCGTGCAAAGCAAGATGTCTTCACAGTGCACAATTTACATATTTACCAACAAGCCCTTACGGTCGATTATATAACGCCAAATCAACAAGGGTGATGTGCCAAATATTCTCTCCTATTTTTTCCTTCCCTCTGCCCCATCCCTTCTTCCAAATGGCAAACGGAAGCAGAAGACACCCCACTGTGGAACTGAAAGACAAACTTAAAGCACCATTGCACCAAAGAAAAAAAAAACACAGACAGAGGGAAGCAGAGAAAGGTAGGTAGTCTCATACAAAATCCAGCAAATGTATGAATCAAGAAGCATTATGATTCACATCAAAATCTATGAAAGCTCATTTAATAACACAGTCTGACGGGATTCGCCTCGCTCATATTCTGTCTTTGATTTTGTGAGAGACACTTTCCTACAGCCATCAAGAATGAGATTTGTGTTATCTGCAACTGAGAGCTCATATATGGAGTCTATGTGTGTGTCTGCCATGACATGCCACGATGAGGGAACTTCACACCTCAGGGTGTCAGTAACACTGAACAGTGACCTTTACTGAGAACCACATTCACCCTGAGAGTGATTGTGTGTGTGAGTGTACTGTAAAAAAGAAAATATGTGCAGTTGTTACCTTAAGGATCTCTTTCTACCTAAAATGACTCCTAGAATGACTTTAGTTTTGTCAATATAGTCAGGAAGACGCATAATAAATAATATTGTGACAGGATTCTGTTTTTAAAACTTTATTAGTTTTTTTTTTATATATATATTCAGCACCTGAAGGAAGAAAGACAGTCTAAGCAGCTCTGACAATCTAAATCGAATAAGTCATGCCTTGACCGATTCTTGAGACATGGGGAGAAAAATTGGAAGTTACAATTTTGTTCAACATGTTAGTATTTTCTTTATGTGCAATCTCCTGCTTCTCACAAAGAGTGTTTTTTCTTTCACATCAGGTAATATGGATCAAGAATTTCTGAATAAAAGTCAAAAAGTGTCAAATATTATCATAAATATTGAAAAATCTAGCATTCACTTCGATAAACTGAAGAATTGAGACTATTAAATTCTTACCAGCTGTCAGGACTATGGACTTATCTGTGTGTGTTTTTGCCCCTTTGACCCAGTTTCTTCCTCATGTTGATTGTGTTAATTTGATTCCAGGTGTGTCTCGTTCCTCCCCAATTATCCTACCTTTAAAAGCCCTAATCCTTTCAGTTCTTGTTTGTCGGGTCTACTTGTTGGATGTCTCCCTGGTTTCCTGTCTCTACTTTGGAGCATTAAAGATTTATTCATGTTATATCCAGCGTTTCCTCGTTCCCTCCTAGAGGGAGATTGTGACACCAGCAGTGAGACAAAAGCATCATGTTTTGTTTATTACACATTAATAAATGTATTTAAAACATTAGCAATTTTTTCGGTGTTACAACATATTAACGATGTTTTAAAATGAAGAAAAAATATCAAAAATCCAAAACAATTATTACTTAATTTCTGATAGTTGTGACAGAAAATTAGCGAAATATGAGAATGATTTAAAATATATAAAAGACAACAAGCCTGTGTGATGTTGTTAAACTATACACGCTCTTGCTTTTTCTTTGTAATTTAATGGCAGGTCAAGTACGTTTTGTCCCATGTCTTAAAAATCATTGGCCTTTAAATCAGAATATGACTTGAATGAGAAATTGGAACAGTGTGAGCCTCCATCTGCACTAAAAAAAAAACCTGAATCAACATGACGGCCATCCACTGCTCTAGCTGAGTTATAAAATCACACAGCTGGATCCATCTGTGGCCACCCTGTTTCGTGGTAAAGTAACTGAATCCCTCTGAGGTAATCAGTACCATCAGCACCATTGAAAAGCTCTCTAAGGAGTTTCACTGTGGACCAGACCCTTCAGAAGCCCCACATTTCTTCTCTGATGAACTGTGGTGCCGTGTGTTCTCATTACAACAACTTGAGGCAGCATCGCACCAAACTCCTGCTATCACACTGGGCAGTACTCTGCCTGTCGACCTTGTTTCATGGTCTATGCATCATTGTTCCCAGATTTATGTATTCCTTTTGGACGTTAGATGCAATAAGAGGGCTGTTCCACACTTCATAGAGAGGGTAAATCATTATAAAGAGGATTTTCTTTTGTTTTCATGGTACAAATCATAGTATGTGTACCATGAAATAATAAGCAAAAAAACAAACAACATGTTACCACACTGATATAATTACTGATATAATAAACATTTAGTTAGTTTTTTGCTTAAGTTTGCCCTCTTTCGTCCTGCACCTGAGCCCTATGTTGGGTTTGTGGGATGTGCACATCTTTTTGTTTTTTTTTCCCATAAAATAAATCCTTTTTTTTTTTTTTTAATTTAGAAGCTTTAAGGATTTACAATACATTTGTTTTACATGAAGACCCCAAAATTTTGGGGTCAGTAAGATTTTTTTTAAAGAAATTAAACTTTGCAAGGATCCAATAAAATGTTACAAGCAACAGTCAAGACATTTATAGTGTTACAAAAGATTTCCATCTCAAATAAATGCTGTTTATTTCTTTATATTCATCAAAAAATCCTGAAAAAAGTAGCATGGTTTCCATAAAAAATATTAAGCAGAACAACAGTTTTTAACAATGATAATAATAATTAATGTTTCTTGAGTACCAAATCAGCATATCAGAATGATTTTTGCAGCATCATGTGACACTGAAGACTGAATAATGGCTGCTGAAAATTTAGCTTTATTATCCCAGGAATAAATAACATTTTAAATTAAACAGAAAACAGTTATTTTAAACTGTAATAATATTTCATAATAGTACTGTAAATACTATTATTGTACTGTTACTACTAGTAGTGTTAAAATACAAACTCAGCACCCGGTCATAGCAAATGCATACAAATAAAAAACACTGGCTGGAAGAGAAATGTACATCTCTCGTGCATCTTATGAAAAAAAATAAAAAATATTGCAAATTCCTACAAAACTCAAATCTCTACTGACTATAAGAAACTCACCCCAAGAGATTTTAATAAGGTCCTAATGAAAATAATTAATTTAGCTACATTGTTTTACACAGCGGTGCTCTCCAGTGACTGAGAATGACAGAGGAAGAAAGAGAAATACACACACGACTGCATACAGATGAAAAAGTGTGAGCTGTTGAGAGATGTATTAGAGAATATGAAAGAAGAGATACAAAAGAGGACAGAAGTTTAATAGCAGAGTCAATATTATCTCTCTGTTATTGGCTGGCTGAACTGTTTTGTATGACTGTGATGAATCCGTGCGGCTGCAGCAGATACAACTCTCCCTTTCAAACAAAAACTTGCACATACACCATAACAGGAAAAACAATAAGAGGACAGACTGCATCAGGTCAACAGGCCTGAAAAGTGTTTGTAAGTCCTCTAAGAGAGAGAAAAAAAACAGGGAGGCTGTAAACCCCGCTGTGCTGAATAGTGATCATTTCAGGTTCATTTTCTGCAATCTACTCCTCTTTATGTATAATTACGTTGTGAACAAAAATGCTGTATACATGCACTAAAAAAAAATCTAAACTCAGCATAGCACTTCAGGCTGTTGTGTTCTGACCTGACTGAGTGTGCTTCTTTTTGGTCAGACTTCATTTTCTGAAGTCTGGAATATACTTTTTGCCCTGATTTAAAGTCTGGAGGAGTTGACACTAGTTGCTGAAAGTCAGAGCCAGTCTGCAGATTTTGGGAAGTTTACAGATTTCACAGAAAATCATGTAGAGTATGATGGATATAGACTATGATTATTTTTTAGCTTCAGACTATGATTCCGTCTAGTCAGAGGATGTCAAACACCCACAACACTTTTCATTTGTCATGTGCCTCTTCTGTGTTAGTTTGTTGTGTTCAGAATGACTTGAGAGTCTGTATGATGTCCAGGTTTTTCGCTGTTACCATTTACTTCTATTACATGGAAAAAGACTGAGACATTTCTCAAAATATCTTCCTTTTGCATTCCACGGAACAGATTTGGGACGACATAAGGGTGAATACATGGAGAAAGAATTTTCATTTTTGGGTAAACTATCACTTAAATACAATTCTGTCAATTACAATTGAAAAATCTACCTGAGCAGCGTACACATATAAAATTTAAATCTAGAGTTATATTTATGGATACTTAAAACCGCCCATTAGATTTTCGAGAGGGTCAAAAATTTTAATCCATTTCCATTTTGCTAGAGCTCTTTAGTTTGTTCTAAACTGACTGACTTTGGTTTTGACAGTGGCTTCATTTCATAGTCTCTTCCTTTTATCCAACTCACACTGCCCCCACCTGGCTGCTTAAAGATTCTTTTCAGATGTGGAAAAAAAACAGATGGACTGACACTAAGGATCACCCTTAACTCTTGTTTCTTGCTTTTTCTGAAATGCATAAAACAAGTGTCACTCATCATTAAAAACAAAGCACTTATTTGTAAGACTTCTTGCAAATCTTTCCACTACCGACCCCCTTTTTAATTTACCATTGTAAAGTGCCAAAATTTGTTGCACAAAAGATGTACATCTGCTTTGCAATTTAAAGACTGATGTCAAAATGAAACATCAATACTCACAAATTAATCAACATATGAAAGGTAAATAAAAAATCTGTTAAATAGAGAGCAGCCATTCAGCTGTAAAATTAAAGTTTTAATAACTTCTCAAGGACATTGAAAAAATCACATTGCTGGTTCCTATGAATAAAAGGGGAAAATATTACATTGTGAATGAAATGCTGCTAGCCATATGACTCATATTTAGGATCTCTGTTGCTCTGAAATAAACTGTATATTTTAAATAAAATGGAGCCCTTTTTCCTACACCTGAATCTCATCTGAAGCCATCTTTCTTGATTTTTTTATTGGCCTCTCCCTTCAGAAACAAGCAGCCACATCCACCTTAAATCTCAGAACACAAATAAAGGTCACATTACAGCTGCTTTTACATTTACTTTAGATTATGGGTCTCAGAATCCCAAAAGCTAGTTACAGATGACAGAATTAAGTGCAGCTTCCAAGCGCAAATCCTGGATCAAACTGGTGGTCAATGTAAAGATTTGAAAGACAGAAGAAAGTTTTGTGTGTGTGTGTGTTTGACAAGTCCCTGAAGGAGATGTTCACCAAGGCTTACATTTATTTGATCAAAACGCAGTAAAAACAATAATATTGTGAAATTTCATTACAATGAAGAATAATGGTGGTATATTTAAAAATATTTGAAAATGTCATTTATTCACGTGAAGGCCAAGCTGAATTTTCAGCAGCCATTGCTCTAGTATTCACTGTCACATGATCCTTCAGAAATCATTCTAACAATAAACATTTCCATCTGAAAACAGTTGTGCGACTAAATATTTTTGTGAAACCATGTTACATTTCATTTTTCAGGATTCTTTGATAAATATAAAGAACAATTTATTTAAAACCGTCTTTTAAATTTATTTACTGTCAATTTTGATCAATTGCATTGATCATTTTTGATGCATCCTTTAAGTATTCATTTTTTTTTTAAATAAATAAAATGAAATAAAACAATTAAATTAAACCTGGTAGTGAATATTTCCCAGTCACTGCTTTTAAAACATAAACACAAACCTTTAGCAGAATTTCTATTAAGCATATCCTTCTTTCATTGTGAGCTGTAATTTCATATTTAATTGTGACATCAAAACAACATACAAGAACAGCCCTTCTTGTAATAAAGGCAACATAAAATTAAAATACAAAAACTTCACACAATTTTTATTTTTTCAAATAAAATAGGTTTATTTCCAGTCTGAAAAGATTAAAACAACAAAAATGGACAGTGGAACAGTTAGAGGATGACCAGTGGGTCACAGTGGGTTACAGGGAGGAGAGATTATCCTTGATTATTCACTTCATTTTGTGTACATATTTATAAATGAATACAAATATACATATCAATTGTTTAACAAAAATATCTTAGCTTATGAGGACAGCAGATGACTGAAATCAGCAAAAATAATCCTGTTGGGGTAGGAGGTGGGATTTCACGAGGGTAAAATACCATACAAGTGTCTATGAGAATGTGTGAGGCCGAACCACTGAATTACACACCGTGCTACAAAATTTAGTTCCCTTTAACACAAAATTGTGGTGTGTTTCTGTACAGAGCTCTGTAATATAAAAGCCCAAGGGTTTGGGGGTGGGGTTTTGCAGGAGGCATTAAGGCTGCATTAATCACTTGGTTTGTACATTAGAAGGCAGGTCTGAATAAATCAACTGAAATGAGCTACCAAGTTAACACTACAGAGCTAGAGACCACGGAAATAGGATTTCAGAGCATAAAGCTAAAATTTGGGGCATCATACAGTTTATGACGCATTTAGCAAAAGATAGAAAGTCTTTGCTCTGTTAACAAATGCAATGGTTCATGTGTCATTTAAATTCCTTGCAAAATGCCCTTGTCAACTTCAGTGACAAGATATAACTTAGTAAAAACACATTCATAAACATCTCTATCATCTATAACTGGACTTGTATGTTTCAGTGTAAATCGTTACATAACCTCTCCCCACTTAATAGACCTGTGGTTATGGCCATCTTGCAACTACAAATTCTGTATTTCTGATCCAAAAAGCATCTGGACGTCTTGCAAACAAAGGAGAATCTGTATAATAGCAGTCCATGAATCTCAAAACTGCATATACAACAAAATTCTTTTTTTAAAATGAGTCACATAATTTGTTAAAGATTTTTAAGCACATATATAACCAAACTGGGGGTTAAGCAATCCAACAGTATCCTATTAAGAGTCGCCGTTCCTTGTGTCTACATTCCTAAAGTGAGTCCACGCAGCTTTGCGGATGCAAAAAATCCCCTTAAAGACACATGAACATATCCTGGCCTCTAAGACATCCTAAAACGTCCTGTTAATTTTAGATTCATTTTGAAAATCCTCCTGTTACACAACATTCCAGCTTCCACTGGGGAAAACACACAGTTCACCATTCCACAAACAAACACAATGATCTTTATGCCAGTGTTATAACACAAGCTGAAAGCACAGAGGATAAAGGGAGATTTTTCCGTTTACATTAGCTAAACACTGTTAGATTGTCATTTTGTTACAATATTAGTTTACTAAATCACCCTGTGAGGTTCACAAAAATTAAGAGATCATTTTACCTACCTTTTTTCCAGTAGGCAAATATACAGACTTAGACTAAAAAAGCATTTAAAACTCATTTATATTTATCAGATGCAAGGGAATTCCTGTTCATATAATCTATTCCATACATAAAATTTAGTTTGGGAAGGTAAGCACAAAGGGGGTGATTTTACCATGTCACGTTTTAGACAACAGTTCAAATGAATTCAGAACTACGTTACATACAGCATTGGGGGAAAAGGTGCAGGAGAATATAAACTAAGAGCTTTCAAATGAATGAAAGAATGATTCAATCACACACTTTAGCAGCAAACAGTACTCTGTTGCGCTCCCTATTGGTCAGAGGAACACATGCAGGCTCTGGCCTAAACCAGGTCAGCTCACTGCATCACACTGTATTTGTTCTTTGAAGAGAGAGAGAAAAAGGAAAATGAAAAAAAAAAAATCACCACATCCAAAAAATAAGAAACAGATAACATTTAAATCAACACCAGATGAAGTGATTGGTTTATGTCAAAGAAAAATCTGAGAGATGAGTGTTAATCTCAGAAAGCATTCACTCATCGCTCTCTCAGCAGTGCAGATGGGTGATTGAGCACTATAGCCAAAGCCTTATATATTTGTGTCAAAAGCCTAAATATCCCCATTAAACCCACATCATTTTAAGCACAAAAAACATGCAATCTCACACATCCATTCAGACCATATGCACTGACAACCAAGCACATACATAAACGCACTTAATAGGGCCTGTCCCAGTTCTGAGTACTTCTTAACAATTCCTTTTTTTCCAGCAAGTGCAGGGGATCCTTTAAGATGCTCCCAGACCAACTTAATCTTAAAAAAAAAAAAAATCAAGAGCTGCGGTAGTGCAGAACACTGTAGAGAAGAGTCCTAGTGTTGATGATAAGAGAGATAATCAGGGTTAGCGCATCAGGTAAAAGACTCTCACACGCACACACAAAACTTGCACTATGGATCAAACATGCATCCTCTTACACACACACACACACAAAACCATTGATTTCTCATAAGGCTCACTCATTCACACACACAATTTCAGCTTAGATTAAGTAAGTTAAAGCGGTTTCCTCAAAAAAGTAAAATAATTAAAAAAAGTAATAATAAAAAATAAAATACCCACCCCACCATAAAAAGAAAAACAGTAGTACTGAGAGAACATACCGATTACTGTCATCTGTGCTGTGAGATTTACGAGAAAGCTTACTGTACTGTGCTGTGAGCCCATATCATTTACCCGTTTCACTTAAAAAGTAACAATACAAAAAGTTATATTTTGTTTAAAAAAAAAGAAAAAAGGGAAAGGAAATAGGGAGGCAGATGTGTTGGGCTTCAGCTGTTGGAGAGGAAACTAAAGCAGGCAGGGCATAAAGGTGTGCCATTTTTGTCTTTTTTCTATAAACTTAAAAATCAAGCTGCATTTGATACAGGCTTCTCTTTGTACAAGACAATTGCACTTCACAGAAATAAAAGCTGAAATATACAAACACACAAGGAAATGTGAATCAAATTAATTACACCAAAAAAAAAAAAAAAATGATATTTATATGGCGGAAATGAAAAAAAAAAAGTGTTGGATTTTTTTTAAAGAGGGTGATGTTAAGGATAAAAGGATTTGGGAAAAGACTTATTCGGGACAGAAGAGTATGCAGAAAATTTCCAGAAGGTACCACTGCCTAGCACTGAGAGGGAACATTATATGAACAAGGGGAGGGAGCCCTCATTCCCTTCCTCTTCTTCCTCCGAACAGTCCAGAGCAGCTGAACTGGGCTGTAGTAGGGTTCTTGTGCAGGTCCTGTAGTAGTTGAGGGTTCTTGTGCAGGGTTCTGGTGCCGGGTCCTGTAGGAAAGGTTGTTGTGCAGGGTTCTGGAGGGTTGTAAACTCTGTGCAGTGTTTAAAGGGGCAGGGCTACCACATGTCATCCGTGGATGCAGAGTCCTTGAATGGAGAGAGGAGGAGAGCAGCTTGTGAGATCCTGCCAAGCTCCAACCGCCAACCACTCAGGAAAATGCATGTTTGTATGAGACACAGAATGAAACAGAATGATTCTAGGAAATGTTGATGGAAATGATGGAGGGATCCAAATCTTGGGTTAAAATGGCCAAACTGATGCGCTGATTGCAAATGACAGAAATTACAGCACTTGATGTTGCTTGTGTGCCAACACGCTATTTGGGGATTTTGAGGTGCATCGCTCATTTGGTTAGAATGGCAACCTCCAGAGATAAAGTATGTGGGTTAAAGTATGAGCTGTAAGTATGAAAAGACTAGAGACATATTACAGATAAACATGTAGAACACAGGATTAGTTTTTTTTTTAAATATTAAATAATTAAGCTAGTGTCTGTGATGCCTGAAGGTAGGCATTTATTACATAAAATTAGGGTTGAGCAATAAATTACATAGCTATGATTCACAACAGTTTCACTGATTCTATAAACTACCATTGTTCATCAGAATCAAGTGCTTAGTACTGATGTAAAGAGCATCGAGGTGCCTGATTTTCTTACACACTAACAATCCAGTCTGTATGATACAAAAAAAAAAAAAATGGATACACGGAGGATTTGTATTTTTTTTTTAAATTAAATAAAATCAGGCACGTGCCACTAGGGATGCCAAAAGTATCATTAGCAAGTAAATATTAAAAAAAGACCAAAAAACTAAAGACAAACCAATGCTTTAAGATGCCACATTGTAAAGAGCAATCACAAGACAAATGCAGCTATGTTCATAAACATTAAAATGCACTTCTTGGTCAAAATGCTTGTGTAGTTTTATTTCTATTGCTTGTCCTTTACTTAAGTAATTACTAAGTAAAAACTTTAAAGATGACAAAACATGACTACATGAACTAATGACATTAGACTTTTCAGATCAAGAACTCTAGAACTCAAGAACTATCAAGAACTATAATTATCCAATCAATCCATGACAAATTATTCAATCAACATTAAAGTTTTTCTTTTAAATGCAAAATCCGTTTGTTAAACAAATTTGAGGGGTTCCACCCTGCACTAAACCAAAACCCTTTTCAAAGCACAGCTCAGCCTATCCAGCACTGTTAGATGAGAGCAGATAATATGGAACAGAATAGAAACATGCACAAATGAAAAACAAAAGTTTGGAACACTTAAGGTGACAAAGAACAAAAACCATGCAAGCAAACTTCCCAGCATTTATACCCACACAGGGTCAAGCTGATGTACTCACTGTATCCTCGTTCCTGTATGGGTTAAGTTTGTTGTATACTGCTTCAATTACACTCCGCCTATGACAAACACAGAAACAGGTATGAGCTTCTGAGAGAAGAAACAGAGGGAAAGAAGCATCACCTCTTTTGCAAAACCTACTGAGCTGTCTCATTTAAAGCAAAATGGAACTTTATATGCAACTTTTCAAAAGTAGCAACTAGAGAGATGTTGGCGCAGACCAAGTCACTTTGATGTCAGAGTTTGGTTTGCTTGGAGAGCAACTCAAGCATGCACTCTTTTTCCTGAAAATAATTTATACTTTTAGGGCATGTTCACACTTGCCGTCTTTTTTGACAAGAAAAAGCTGACAAGGCCATTTTTTTTTTTTTTTGTAAAAGCTGGCAGCATTTTGGTTACAAATGTCAGCCCATGGCATCTACTGTTGCTATAACAACAGCTGCAACAGTAGCCTAGTGCTTTGTGGTGCAGAAATGTCGACAAAAGGCTAAACTAGTACGATAAGTCCACCTACTGGCACCTTCTACATTTTTTCATTTTGTTATGGAAACTACTGGTCTCGCTACTCGCTTGTCTTTGGTAAGCAGTCATAAAAGCGCTTGACGTAAGGCTTTTTTTTCCTGAAAAGTTTTACTTTTTTTCAACTTGAAAAGACACTATGAGCTGCAGAAAAAGATGTTAGTGCTAACATACAAATACACTTACTTGTAGGTTTAAAATTCTACGTCACATTTATTGTCCAACTACAAATATTTCAGCAAAATGTATATTTTAGTCAGAGTTATTGCACTCTTATTTCATTGAGCTCTGTCTGTTTGGCGCGGCAGCACTCGTTCTAAATGAAGTCTGTGGAGTGAAGCTCATGCACAAAATGGAAATATTTCCATGGCTTTTTTAACATTTACAGATGGAGAATATACCTGTGAAATGTAAGTTATGCATTAAAAACAGCACATCTCAAACACATTAAACAGCACGTCTCTGTCAGCCTCACACGCAGCCTTTCTGTCAGAGCATATGACGGGGCGAGCCGCTTAAACTGAATCTATAAACTATAGGCTATTAAGAGAGAAATAAAATGCAGAAATTATTTAAATGCAAAGCCCCCCCCCCCCAAAAAAACGCTCTGATTGGTTGAACTTTTCATTTTTTTCTGTTGCTTGTTTTGAATACTGTGCGTGGACAGAGGCGTCATTAGATTTTTGTGTAGTTTAGAGTGACATATCATACCAACGACCTTTGAGGTCAAACTGCGTAGCCGCTATGCAAAATACATACAGGTTGGCAGGTCTGGGTTTGCATTAAGTAGTAATTTAGTAAGACAGTGATATTTAAAGGCAAAATTCAGTATACAGATTATTGATGATGCATACTTTGTACAGGCAAGCAGATGAACCCAGAATACAAATGCAATGCGCAAAGTTTAATATTAAATATTTTCCCATAGAAAACCATTGTAAAGAAGATGCTTAACCATTTAGCGCATTGTGTTCATATTCTGGGCTCATTTGCTTGCCTGCATAAAGCATGCATCATCAATAAAGTGTGTACTGAATTTGATCTTTTAATATCACTGTTTTAAAGGCACTTTAAGTGTCACATTAAACGTTTTAGAATGTACCGCTGTTTTTAATGATTGAAATATTGCGGCGGGTGCATTTTATAGATTTCTAATAGCCAATACATGCATTTTGTTCACATATCCTTGTTTTATTCTTTTGAGAGGTGGTCTAAATTTTTTGGCTTGGAACAGATAGAAAATTGGCAGGCTTGTGCTGCAGTTCTATGGATGTTTTGCATACCAGGTCTTTGAGCCAGACACACAAAATGTTGGACTGACAGATCAATAGGTTTTGCAACTAAGTAAAGAGAGAGGGAGAGATCGTGTGGTACTCACTTGCTGGCCAGCTCTCCTCCAGGTGGTAGGTTGGGGATGCTCTCAGATGCTAATGTGCGCATCACATGTACCAGGTCCGGCACACCTTCGTCCCCCTGCCTCTTCAGGATCTCTGTTATACCAACAACAATTCAGATCAATCAAGTTTGGCTCAGCTGAATTACCAATTCCATTTAATAGCATAAGGTTTGTAAAGGTTAGCTCATACCTTCTACTCGGCTCTCTAAGTATTTATCAAGCTCAGCTTCCCTTTTGACAGCTTCAGGGGAAACCTTCGGTGCACTGACGAAACACACCAACACAACACTCATGTTGTCACGACTTCCCTATCCAAACACAGAAGGAGGGAGGGTTTCATCAAAATTTAAACCAAATCAAAATGTAATACCCATGAAACACCGTGGAAAAATTGGAAGATAACATGTAAAACTTGAAGACTGTTATGAACACTCGCTCAGTGTAAAAATGTATTCAGTACAGAGTTACATATGTTCATTGCACACTAGTGAAGTAATAAAGCTACTAAAAAATGAAATTAAAACTAAAAATCTTCCATTACTCTAGACAACATTTGTTTTCATCATGTTAAACTTCACAAATTTTCCTCATCTTAAATTAAAAACACTGAGATGCCTCAATAAAAGATAAAATAGTAATGCTGTGAAAAAAAAAAAAAACAATTTAAATGAATGGTTTTCTATTAAACATATTTACAAAATCAGTACTGTAATGGTAATCTGGAGTCATTACTCCAGTCCTCAGTGTCACATGATCCTTCAGAAACCATTATAATATGTTGATTTGGTACTCAAGAAACATTTCTTATTATCAATGTTAAAAACAATACTGCTTGACATTTTTGTGGAAAGGATGCTTTTCTTTTTCAAGATGCTTTGATGAAAAAAAGTTTTTGTTACAAATTATCATTTTTGTAGCAAGTCACTTTACTGTCACTGTTGATCAACGCAACCTTGCTGAATAAAAAAATAAAAAAAATAAAAAAAATCTTACTGACCCCAAACTTTTGAACAAACTTTGTAAACTATCAACAAGTGTGATTTATCTCCAGACTGTAATAATTTTTTTTTTTTAATAGACAAAAGCATTTAATCTAGCTGTCTTTTAAAATTCTTTTTATACTCACTTTATACAAACAGGTATCCACAATTTCATTGCAGACCCTCTCCAGATCATCAGTGACCTCCAGTCGTGAACGAACAAAATCGCACAGCTCCTCATTGGCCATCACATCCCAGATCCCATCACAAGCAAGAACAATAAACTCATCCTCCGCCTCCGACCGCTCGATAGCATACACCTCAGGCTCTGGTGACACCAGCTGCTCCGTGGGACCCTTACCATGCACACACTTATAGTCAAAATCCCCCAGAGCCCTAGACACTGCCAGGGACCCATTGACACGCTGGATCATCACAGATCCTCCAGCATTCTGGATCCTCTCCTTCTCCAAGGGGTTGCTGGGTTTGTGGTCCTGTGTGAAGAAGTGCACAGCCCCACCGCGGCTCAGCAAACCCCGCGAGTCTCCGCAGTTGATAAAGTAGATGTGGCGGGGTGAGATCATCACACCGACAGCGGTCGAGCCACTGCGGTCAGCACCACCGTGTTTCTTCTCCGAGATCTGCCGCATGTGATCGTCAATCTGCAGGAAACCAGTACGGATTCCAGATTTCACGCTGTCCACGCTGGGCTCCACGGCTGGACCCCCTCCTCCACCTCCACCCTGGAAGTCAGGGTTGCTGGTGATGTGCTCCAGGAGGTGCTCGCAGCAGTAACGTGCCACCTGCGATCCTGCATGCCCGTCGTAAACAGCGAAGAATGACCAGGGGTCCAAGCCGTTGGGCAGGCCGATGACAGCGGTATGCGCATCCTCCATCTCTACACGCCAGCCCTGCATGCTGCTCAGGCCGTAGCACAGGCCGTTGCCTTCACCATGAGCGTTGTGCTTCTCCATCTTTGGCTTATCCAGAAATGCACCCATCTCTGCGGCTTAGAAATCTAGTACAGAAAAGTTTGAGAATGATAAGCAATATAAAAAAAATTGTGTTTCATTTAAATGCCACTTACAGCACCAAAATATCTGCTATTTGCGTCCCAGCTGGGCCAGATATATGGCTGCACTATTCATCAAAACATTAATTCTGTATGGGGTTGTCACGGTACCAAATTTCAGTAGCCAATACCAGTAAAAATTTCACAATTCTCAAAAACCCTTCAAATTAGATACCTGTTACCTACCAACTGTTTTAAAACACTTCTTTATTTACAAAGTTAAATATCAATATAAATACGACTACAACTACTACTACTACTACAAATAATAATGCACAATTTTTTCAGATAACCACAACAACGATAATAATAATAATTATTATTGTTATACTCATTTATAAAAAACAAATCTCAATTTTTAGCCGAATTGTGCATGCCCACAAACAAGCACAGTAAACCTGAGTTTTTGTTTTTTTTATATCTCATTTTAAATGACAATTTATACCCCCCCACCCATACCAATCTTTTTAAAGCCTTCTTTTTATCATGTAGAATGATTTATAGAGATGATCCAATCAAGATTTTTAGACATTTATCCAGGGCCTGAATTTCATTTTTGAAAATGAATTCCTCTCTTAGGTGACTCTTGTGAGAGGTTTTTTTTTTTTTTTGGGTGGAGGGGGCCATTTTTTCAAAAATATATATTTATCTCACCTAAATGTTTGATCATGCACTGTATTTTTGTTTTTAGTGTAACTGTTGCACAATAGCTTACACAGCGCAAGCCTGATTTTGTGAGGTGAGGTTCACAAATACTCCGTTTGCAGTTTGTATGTAGTCCATGTGTGGTACAGCACGGACTGTGCTTTCACACAGGAGTCTGCTCCTGATCTGTGGCTGTTCACCACAAACACAACATTTATCCACTATTTTGATTTTAAACCCAAACATTGTTACTTAAAATGCTTTTTCAACATTGTGATTCATTTTTTTTACACAGTACAGTAATACAATCTTTCATTAATTATTCAATGCTTTTTACTTTTGCATTTACTTTAAGATTTATATATTAAGTTGCTAAAGCAAAACATTTAAACTATTTTTCTTACATTATCTCAAACATCCTAAATTAAAACTTAACATTGACAGAAACAGTCAGCCCTACTGCCTTTTCTTTTGCATTTAAATCTTTATTACAAGCAATCCTGCAGTTCATAAAGAACTTTAAAATTATTGCCTTGTTTATGTAAAAGTGCTCTTTTCCTTTAAGTCTAGCCAAAAAAAAAACATAGCCTATGTGCTGGGTGTGAAACACAGTTGACTTTAATTATATGCATTTATGGTGTAATTACTACATTTTTGTGTCAATGCATGTTCATATTTACCGCAAACAATGCGCTGTAACTTTAATTCAGCGCAGCAAAAAAATAGACTCAGTGCGAAACTATCTCTGCATCTCATTCCAAACCTCTCACGGCAGGCGCACCATCAGCTTGAGATCGGTTTTATGAGATCGGCCGTTTTAGAGACCGCCGATTAATCACCCCAAAACGATTATAGGCCAATTGTGATCAGTAGCCGATCAACTGGAGCACCCCTATTTAAATCTATCAGCCGAATGATAAGCAAAATACTCATTTCAGTCAAGAAAAAAAAAAATAGTTATATAGTGTAGTTCTTGTATGCAAAAATTTAAGCCAATTCAATTTAGGTTTTCAATCCGAATAAAAACAGGAAAAATTACATTTCCTACTCATCTTATGATGACATTAAAGTTACAACGAAACAGGAGTAATAACAGATTTGTGGTCATTAATAATTTGAGGTACAATCGAGTGAAATGGATTAGAGAAAAATAGGTAGGGGGGAACTGATTCTATTCAGCGGTTGTTGATTGATGGAGACATACCTGAATGCCAGCATGCAGTCAGTTGTACAAAAGGGGCGGGGTATCAGCGGACTAAATGATTGGAGAAGCCTGGCATACGTCACCAAGGACAAGTCTGTACTTCGCCTGAAGATTATGCATTAAGGGTTAAATTTTCATTTCATGTCGACTTAAAACGATTGTTTACTTGAACGTGTAAAACCTTTAATGGCAAGTTTAAGGCTAATCCGAATCAAGCGTAAACACACACAGCACAAGGACACTATTTATAATTCATAATGGCCGAAATTACAAAAGTCTCGTCATGCTAGTGGTCACTTCAGAAATAAACTATGGCATGCCAACACGCACAAGAAACAAATGTAAACACACACACACACCCCATCAACAAAGGCAGGCAGACACACGTACAGCGGGTTCCCAGCCATGTATGGCTGTCAGCTAACGCACTGCTACGCACACTACACACTCGTATACTAAAAATAGACAAGTACTGAAGCATTCTGACCATTGTTCACCACTCACATCCATCACACCTCACTCTGGACACAAAACCAGTGCAATTTATAAAAAACAAACAAACCTTGAACCCTGTATTCGTTTGCTGCAGACTGAGTTTACTGCTAGAGTACATTCGGCTTTTACAGTGAGATATCAGCAATCAATGTTCTTTGCCCTTGTTAGTGCTGAACAGCAGTGAACTAAAAGTCTGCGGGTGCAGACCTGCCGCATTTTCACGCGCCTTTATTCCGCATTACGTCACAGTGTCGCGAGCAGGTCGCGAGCCTGTTAGCACGCTAGCTCCATGCTAACACTGACGTTTGGGTGCCTTCAGTTTGACTGAAACATTCAAACAACGTGAAATTGGCTAGTGGATCTAATCGGGAAATATAATGAGTTAAGAGTTTGGCAAAAACCCACTGTTAAGGTTTGAGGTCAGACAAACTAACGAGCTAAATGCTAACGAGAGGCCAATGTGAAGCCTCAGGCTTGTCTTGTCAGACCCGCTGCCCTCAGCGCACCATGCGACGGCCACATACGACAAATCAACCCGCCGAGCGCACACAACACCCGCCTACTCCCTTAGCCTATATGCTAACAAGCTAGCTCTATCATTCACATATTACAAGAGCACAGAAACTTACCCACTAAAAACGAGACCTGGAGAGTTCTGTAGTGGAGGAGGTAAAACCCAGATAAAAGAGAAGGACGAAAAGAAAGAGAGAGATATGAACTGAGCGCGGCGGTGGTGAGAGAGAGACAGGCTGGCGGATTGTTTTGCTCTGCATTCAGTCTGTGAAAGAGCGGATCACCCTTATCTGTTTAAACCAGGGATGCATCATTCCCATTTATTCAGCGACCTGAACGTTGAAAGTGTCGGGGTTGACCGCTGTTTTGGTCCGCTGTGTTCGGGACCGAATGTCTGCACACCAGCAGCAGCACAGGACCCGGATGTGGATTCAGCAGGGCTGCGCACTTAAAAGAATGACATCATCACCTCTCCATCAACATCATCCCTCCATCTGTATATATCATTCTGTCAGTACCATCGCATCCTTCCCTCGCCTTCGTTCATTCATCAATCATCAATCCTGCATCCTTTATCTCTAAGCACTGGTCATTTTTTAACTTTAACATGTGTGAGACTGAACAAAATGCCACATAATAACAGAAACCCCTCTTATACACACTTAAATGGAAGCCAATATGTTAAGTGAAAAAAAAATGAGAACAGATGTCAAACAGTTAGTATAGTAGGCTAATGAAATTATATCTATTACCATATGAATGTCTAATAACACAATCCGACCTTTGATTTAACATCTATCTATCTATCTATCTATCTATCTATCTATCTATCTATCTATCTATCTATCTATCTATCTATCTATCTATCTATCTATCTATCTATCTATCTATCTAAAGCAAGTGTAAACACGTCTGAATAGATAGATAGATACATATATATATATATAGCCTACTGTATGTATAGGCTAGATAGCTAGATAGATTAAAATAAAAGTGGAGCTGTTGGAGTGTGTTCAATTAAGACAGAAGGTTACCCGGAAGGCTTTGACTCATACAGTAGCTCCTGCCGGGTCGTTTGTTGAACTTGGTGCTGGTGCAAGAGATTGAAGAGAAGCAGTTACAGCATGTTGTAACACAGACGGATCTGTCAAGCGCTCAGCTTGCGCAAGACTCACCACTGCGTTCAGCCACTACTCTGTAAAATAGCTACTTTTTGCGAAGCTTTTGTGCAGAAATGGCGGATATATGCTGGCTGTGTGTGCTTCTTGCTGGGATCGCAGTTTATTTACTAACGCAGTTTATACGCTTCGTCTTCGCCGACGCTGATCTGACTTTATTATGGGCGGCCAGGTTCGGCAACAAACCAGGTAATATGAATCAGAATCTATAGGCATATACATTTACCCACTGAAATAGGCTTGTATTTATACAACAAAGTCAAGTGTGACACATTCCTGCAAGAATGTGGAATTTGCACTCTGTGGTTAACTGTGACTGTCAGTGCTCTAACAACCTGCAGGTGTGCGGAGGTCACCATCGCTATATGTGACACGTAGCCTGCTACAATATAGTAAAGTTATTATATTTTTAATAAGAAAAAAATGATAAACTAAAGTCTGTATGAACTGTGATATTTATAATCTAATGTAATATTTCATATTTTTAATAATGGCGTTAACTTACAGCTGATGCCAAAAAAAATTTTCAGTGTAGGCCTACACAAATGTTGGGTTTTCATGCTTTATGACGATTTTCCATAGATATAAGTATTTTTGTACCAACTCTATAATCTATACCCTATCCCTAAACCTAAACCTAAATCTAACCTTCACAGGAAAAAAAAAAAATTCCTCATGCAATCTCAGGAAAAAAAAAAGCTGTCAAACCTTTTCAAAAGGTATGCTTACCTTATTAACCCATAAAGGGTGCATTTTAGTATCTTAAATGTACATATTAGTATACCTTTTGAAAGGGTACTGCCTCAGTGACTTCTTTTTGACTTTTTTCTGAGTGTTGGAACTAAAAATAAATAAATAAAACAAGCACCTTGTAGTTGTAGTTGCACACAAGCCAGGTTTACTATCAAATTAAATGTAGAACTGTCAGAAATGTTACAATGAACCATTTCTGAAGTCACAATTATATCAGCATATATGAAAATGTATTGATTTAGCTTGAGATTGCACAATTTATTATTACCTAAACATATTTATCTTATATAATGTTTAAACTTTTACAAAAGTGTTCTTCTCTTTGAAAATGCACCTTTTCTTAGACTGACCCATCTACTGAGTTTACAGTCCTGCTCTGTTGAGCATTCCTTCCATCACTGTACCTTATAGGCTACACTGTTTCTCATAACGTATAACTCAATTATTAATTAAATAATAGGGTTATGTTGTAGATTTATTTTTTTCATTTTGTAGAATCAAAGTTGAAAGGCAAAGTGGTGTGGATTACCGGAGCCTCCAGTGGCATCGGGGAGGAGATGTCCTATCAGCTCGCGGCATTCGGTGCTCGGCTAGTGCTGTCTGCCCGCAGAGAGAATGAGCTGGAGAGGGTGAAGCACACATGTTTAGGTATGAACAGTCCCAAGAAACACTTGAGAGACAGGAATAAACACTTAATTAAATACACTGTAATTCATGTCTCTTCCCTCAGAGTTGCAGAGTGTGACCCTGAATGTGTGTTCACAACTATCACTGTTGTCATTACCTGACAGATATGTACTAAAAGCAATCACACCAAGACCTACTAACACAAAATACACTGTTTCTCTCCTTCTATTAGAGCGCTCCTCTTTAAAGGCTGAGGATATTCTTGTTCTTCCACTTGATTTGTTGGACCGTGCATCACATCAAGAAAAAACTGCTACAGCTCTGAAGCACTTTGGTGATGTAAATGTCATCTGTATTTCATATCCAATCTTCAGAGAGTTTCTGTTATTGTTTCTTATGGATTTTTATTTCAGTAATGTTGCTGACACCAAGAAGTATAATTTTCAGAATACTGACCTTAATTGAATTTCCCTAGCGTTAACACCTAAGAATTAAAGTATGCACTGGTTAAAGGAATAGGTCACCCAAAAATTAACATTTGCTGAAAATGTACTCACCCCCAGGCCATCCAGGATATAGACGAGTTTGTTTGTTCATCAGAACAGATTTGGATAAATTTAGCATTACATTACTTGTTTACAAATGAATCCTCTGCAGTGAATGGGTGCTATCAGAAGGTTAGTCAGGCTGATAAAAAAAACATAACAATAATCCACAATTTATCCATACAACTCCAGTGTGGAAAACTATTCAAAATAAAATGCACCAGTGAGCCAAAGTTCCTACATATCATGACAATAAAACATGAAAACTTAATATGTTTGTAGAGACAGGTATGTAGAAAACAGTAAATAATCATCTGAAAAACCTGCAAATGCTAGCATAGCACAGTTTTTCGTCATGAATGTCTCTGCTGACATTGGGACAGCTGCAACAGACTAGAAATGCCATTTTGTTTCTTTTTACTGTATGTCATCATCTGAGTATCAGTCAATTTAATGCTAGTTAGAATGGTCATTAAGTAGGATTCCCACTAAAAATGTCTTAATTTTTTCTGTATCTGCATTTTCAGATAGACGTGTTGATAAACAACGGAGGCCGGACGCAGCGTTCTCTGTGCATAGAGGCTGATGTGGATGTGTACCAGGCGCTTATGGAGCTCAACTACCTTGGCACCATATCTGTCACGAAGCAGGTGCTGCCCCACATGATCCGGCGTGGTAGTGGTATCATAGCAACTGTCAGCAGCGTTGCAGGCTTTGTAGGGGCACCCCTGGCAACGGGCTATGCTGCGAGCAAGCATGCTGTGCAGGTGAGAGCAAATAGTTGACAGAATTCCCCCTAAATCTACCTAATCTTACGCAGCATTGTCTGGTAAAGGAAAATAGTCATAAAATATAGAAAAAGTTTTGGATTTGTTGTGTTTCTGCAGGGGTTCTTCAACTCTCTGAGAACAGAACTCACTGATTATCCAAACATCACCATCAGTACCATCTGCCCCGGACCAGTAATATCTAGCATCGTTCAGAGCGCGTTCACCGAGGAGCTTGGCAAGGTACCTGTACAATGTTTTATTTTTTTAGTTAAAGAAAAGTAAGATGAAAAACTTAAAACTAAACGAATGAATGGTGTTTAAAGGTGAAGTTTTTAGTTTCTGCGCTACTAGTGTCACCTAGCGGAATTACAAAAATAAATTCAAACAATTTTAATATGCCCTTAAGATTATCCTTAACATTACAATATCTTACTATTTTATCTGTGGCTTGACTGTAAAATGTGTGGCAAAATCGTGACTTTTAGCTTACCTGTCGAGAAGAAACTGCAAATTCGGCATCTCGATTCAAATAGTGTAAAAGCACCGCAAGTCTTTTGGCTTGCACTTCTGTAATAATCTGAATTTCTTTCCCATGTAACAGTCAGTTTAACACCCTCTGGCTCAGCCGGCTACAGTAGCCACGCCCCAAACGCTTGCTATTGGTTGATCTGAGTGGAACCCTCTAATGTTTTGAAGGTGCCTTGGACGCTCAATGGTTACACTATTGGGGGAGATAAACCCATGAATGGCATACCTATAGTAGTTAATTAACAATAAAGTGGGCTAAAGACAACCTACTTCAACAAAAAATCTTCACCTTTAAACTGAAGTACTAAATAAAATAACTCAAAAATAAAACTCAAAGACAAAAATGTAAACTATTTAGAAATAAATAAAAAAACAACAATAGAAATAAAATGACTTTTATTAAAGAGTTTAAATTTAAAAAAGCTATTAATAAAAACTAAAACACTATATAAATAATACTTAATTTTTGGGTGATCTAACCCTTTAACACTTATCTGCACTCAGTAAGCAAAACATCAAATCCAAATACTTTTGCATTTGCTTAACTAAAAAGTCCTTGTTGTTTTCTCTTTAGCCTGTGGATACAGCTGGTGATCAGACACATAAGATGTCCACAGAGCGCTGTGTTCACCTCACCCTGGTAGGTCTGGCCAACCATGTGAAAGAGATGTGGATCGCTGAGCAGCCCTTTCTACTCTTCTGCTACTTGTGGCAGTACACTCCCACTCTGGCCTGGTACTTGACAAATGTTCTGGGTAAAAAACGTGTGCAGAACTTCAAAGCTGGACTGGTGAGTAGTGGGACTTTAGTGTAAACAGATCCCTGAACTCATTTATTTATGCTACAATAGCACTAATATTTTTTTTCTGAATCATCTAGGATGCAGATTCTGCATACTTCAGCAAGCCAAAAGTCAAGACAACTTGAAAATCTAATTTCAAGAAACACCAATTTGTGAATTTCTTACCAGAAGGAACCGGGAAAGTCACAGTAGAATGTCACCCTATTTCACTACGTCATCAAATAAATATATAACATCTTATATTTTGCACGCTGTATCAATAAGATAACAAAAGGCAAATCTTAAAAAAAAAAAAAAAAAAAAAAGGCTATGCAGTTGATTTATGTATTCTGTGTTTACTGTATTTAAATGTTAATTAGTTATAAAAAGGAATTAATATTCTATAATAATAAACATTTTAAGTTTGTGTGAGAAAAAAAAAAGAGAGTAAAAGATTTATACAAAACATTTGTATTTCTTCTATACATACAATTACACAACCATATAAAGACCCAAATAGAATGAACAAAGGGGCCAGAGACAAAATTTATAACACCAGGTGGACACATGAAAGAAAAAAAAAAAAAAATTCATAACCACTGAAAATAGTAACCAAGGCACATCCTTGAGATCTGACAAACAGGTTCTCTTTTTAGGGCTCTTGACAGATGCTTGACAAAAAAAGAGGAAAAGTGCAAAAATAGAATACAATTAAATAAAAAATGTGAAATGGAAGCTCAGTGTGAGGTGAGATTCAGTCAAGGACACCCAAGGGTTCACTGCTGAGAAAACAGTGTACACTTTCCAGAGAAGAAAATAAATCTGGGCTCTGTGTCTGAATGAGTTTACAGTATTATTGTGTGGAGAGGATTTTGCTGGAAGGATCACATTTACTTCGTCCCAGCTGCTGAAGTTCATGAATTCATGCATTTCTTCCAGAAGCTAAATGTCACTACAACAGTAGCAATTTTATGTTTTCATACGTTCAATAAAATATTATACCGTATCCTGAATGAAGAAGAAATGAAATTTAAAAACTTCTGACTGGGTGAAATTCATGTGCTGGCAGCATACGTGTGTGCTGATCTCAGGATGGTTGTGGGTAAACAAATGAAGGTGATTTATTATCATAAGCAGCGTAAATGGATGGGTGGGGATGAATAGATGGGGTATCCCAGAGGTGGATCAGCTGCTTGAACAGTTAGGTTCCTCAGCATCACAGGATGTGCCTGAATGCTGTAGCGCTCCTCGTCGTCATTAGTGGCATATAGTAGCTCCCATGACAGGTTGGCCCACTGGCCCCTCACACTCTCCTCATTCAAAACTCCAACTTGGACTAGATTCTCTTGCAGGGACAACACACGGCTCGTATACGTCCCCTATGAAAAACAGAAAATGTATTACACAACTGCAAATGATCATTTGGCATTTTTTAAAACGCATGGATAATAAGAATGCATGAAGAGTAGGGGTAGACCACTGATCTATATTATAGATCAGTGGGGTAGACCAATATTTAAAATCATGTCAATACGGACAAGTTATTTCCATGTAATCGCCTGTAATAAATGACCATTATTAAAATTCTATACCATTTGATATGAATAAAAACAGAAAGAAAATCACTTGCCAAATGCTAAATGGGAATTTAAGCATCATAACTATAAATGTATGATATGAAAAATGGATATTCATTTTAAGATTTCCTAAAAAATTACATTTAACTGTGTAATTAAATTATAATCAAAATTATAATTATATTAATACTGAAATATTAACATAATAATTAAATAATTAATTAAAAATTTGATGATGGCAAAAATAACCTGAATGAAATAGGGTAAAAGCAGCATGTACAATTAAATATCCTATACTGACTGATACCAATAAAAAAAAAATATGGCCAATATGGAACAAATATGTTTTTCAGAATAGTCTCAATAAAATACAGTGACCTAAACATACGCAAAAGTAATTAGTCTGTATGTATGTAATTTGGAATTCCAACACAACATTACACAATCACAAGACAATTTATGTGGAGCATGATTTTGGATAAATGAGATTTCGTTGTGAGCAGGGCCTATTTGGCAGAAATAGGGGAGGAAAAAAACATCACATACATTATAGTCATGGCTAGTTATAGCAAAAACTCATATATACTCAGAATCACAGCTAGATATGAGAGCATTTGGTAGCAATGGTTACATTCCAATAAATGTGGTGTTTACCATGGTGAGATCGTGTCCGAGAGAGAATAGGAAGGGCTTCTCTTGTACAACACTGTCTTGCCAACTGCGGTCTGTTACCAGGCCAATGAACCAATTGTCATGGTAATCCTGCAAAGTTGTGAAGAGCTCATCCAGACTCTCTACCGGACCAAGAGATGCCTGGTCTACCAGGAGTTTTACACTGTACCTGCACACACCAAATAAAACAACACCTGTCACATTTTAGATAAGCGAGAAAATCTAGCTGATGTAAAGCCATTTTTTATTGGAAAACTTGCTAAATCTTGCTTGTCTTTTACCTGAAAGCCCTGAGTGTGAGCTGATGCAGCTCTTTATTGGCTCGGAGCCACTCGAGTCCCTCAGTCCAGGGGCCGTCCCCACAGTACAGCCTGAACAGCAGATTAGGGCTGAACACCTGAGGATCTGCCCCCAGTGCCACACAGCATGATAGCACCACTTGGGTATAAAGCTCCCGCAGGGCACGGTCCTCCTGCAAACCCAGTATCACCTGCGCTAAGTCTCCCTCCCCGAAGCTCTCCACCACCAGCTGGGACAAACAAAAGTAGAACCAAGCCTCTGGGAAGCAAGGTTGCAGAACCTGGAGTTTGGAGGAAGCCAACTGGGCAGTCTGCCATTCTGTAGGCAGAGAGAAGAGCTCTGAGTGAGGGCTTGTGAAGTGGAGAGGCTGAGAGATGCTTGGGATGGTGGTCAAAGTTAGTGCAGGCATGTTATCTTTCCCTTTATCTACAATGGGCAGGCCGAGCCCCAAACCCAGTCCTAGAGGTCTAAGGGTGGGGAGAGAAGACAGAGCCATGCTCTCGTACAGGCTGTGGATTTCTACAGAACCTGGAAGAGACACTCCCAACCCCAACTCGGTCTGTCCTTCATTTGTCTGCACCATCATTCTTATCGGCCGCCGTACAGAGACTGGACCGAACAAATCATCCTCATCGGACCAATCAGCAAAGGATGAGAGACTGGAGCTGTCCTGCCCCCGAAAGTGAGAAGATGAGGAGGACTCAGAGTGAACTTGAGAGTCCATGGCAAATTTAACCACAGCCGGACCTGGCTCTGAGGGTACGGCATGCTGAGAGCTTTGCGACTTGCGTCCAGAGGTCTGCAGGGATTGACCTTTTGTCCGCTGAGCACCAAGTGTCAATTCCTGTACACAGTAACGCAATAAAATCCAGACAAGTGTTTTAAGGAAGTCAGAGTTGAGTTGGTGCAGGTGATCAGGTGAGTCAATAATTCCTGTTAGAACGTTCTGGGCGTCAGAGTAAACCCTGATTGGCAACACAGAGCAGGGGGTCAGAACATTACCCCAGTGAGGGTTTAATAGTTGGAAACACTGGCCAGGCCGCTCTACATGATCAAACGCTCCTTCAAAAACCTCATCCACACGCCGAGCCTCCACTGTGTGGCATGATGTCTCCTGTAGTTCCAAACCCTGTGGTGAAACATGACAGGTAATGAGAAATAACACACACAGGACAATCATACAACTGGTTTTCTGTAGACAGCGCAAAGGCAAGAAAGCAAGTATACCTTAATGTTGATAGTGCAATAGCCATAGCCCCTCTCTAGAACAGAGATCCAAAGAAGACGACCCTGAAAGCGGCCAAGGTAATGAGACCCAGGAGTACAGGAACCTTTAATCAGATGAAAAAACAAAGACTTAATAGAAACTCCAGTTTGAATTTTATTATCATTAATTTTATATTTTTATTCATTACTGATTATAAATAAATGTTTTAATGAATTAGCTCTAATAGAATTGACAGCCTTAATAAATACATGTCATATACTGTAACAGTTCATAAAGGCGGCAGTTAAATGAGTGACAAGAATATTCTGAGCTGAGACTGTACTAGAGATCAGGTATGACATTTTTCAGTTGGTCTCACTCACCAAATGCGCCATTAGCAAGTGCAGGTCTGATTGCGGATGCCAGTCTTTTGCAGAGCTGCTGGTAATATACAGAATCTGGGCAAGGGCAAGCGGTGCCTGGGGTGCCCGGCCACGAGCGCAGCGGCCTGGGGAATCCCACCAGGAACACAGGTAGTGTGAAGAGAGGGAGAAGAGGGGCAGACAGAAGGGCAGAGAGAGCCACGACACCTAGAAGAACTGGGCACAGAGCAGCACTGATTGCCAGCAGAGTTCCTGCCGACTGACGACGCTGTTTACTCTCTGTCCAGGACGTGATCAACACCGTAAGAGCAAAACTCAGCTTACATACAAACTGAGATACACGATTCACAACCAGAGAGACCTGCCAGAAAATGGGATAGATAAGAAAAATGTTATTACACAAACATCCCTGCAATTTTATTACAGTAAATGCATGAAGTTATATTTGGCTCACCAGTATCAGCTGCACTGTAGAGCCCAACTCATTCCAACATGCGACTCTGTGTCCCCCTGCAAGTCTGATGATCACCACCAACACCATCTGCAGCAAAGCAGCCTCAGAGCTCTGCCACACCTGCCGTACAAAGGTCAGGGATCAAGTCAAGGGGGTATTTTAGTGAAAGAGTGCTTTTCATGTCCTAATAATGCTTCCAGATGGTGTAACAATTAAATCTCATACCATCCTGAATGCCCGTGTGAAGCCAATGGCGAGAGAGGCCGTGTGCACCTTCTTTAGAGATTCGTCTACAGACAAGAACGCTATCATCACCAGCGGACTCACTGTGAAGTCAAATACGAACATTCACATTAAATGACATATAAAAGAATTATGTGTTGGCAGAGATGCACTAATATAAAAGTTCTCATCATTACTGATAAACCAAACGAATAATATCTATCTACAGTGGGTATATCTCCACCTTTAAATTCACAACAACTACTCTTCTCCAACAATGACTCATGATTTTGAGATCCATCTTTTCACACTGAAGTCAACTGAGGGACTTATGTGCAACTATTACAAAAGGTTCAAATGCTCACTGATGCTCCAGAAGGAAAAATTATGAATGGTTAGAATGGTGGTTGATTGATGAGTGTGTAATTGGGCTTTTTCAGGGTAAATTGTATTTTGTCTTCTGGGAAACATGTAAGTATCTTCTGCAGCTACTAAATGAAAAAACTAAGATATTATAGCAAAATAAGAAACATTCTGTTCAAAAGTTTTCACCCCTGGCTCTTGATGCATCGTGTTTTCTTCTGGAGCATCAGTGAGCCTTTGAACCTTTTGAAATAGTTGCGTATGAGTCTCTGAGTCTCCCAACATCTCCCTGCAACAGACTAAAAGATAAAAAGAAATATGCAAAGAATTGTTTGGTTGGTACAGTGCAAACATCTCCTCACCAAAATTCATTAGGATCCTGCGGATTATCCCTGCGACACGCAGACCCCGGGTCTTTTGCCTGAAAGCCTGGGCAGTCGTGACCCGTCTGGGGTACAGTGGGTTGAGCATAACACCTCCCAGCACGCACGCCCCCTGGAGCTCTCTCAGCAGACGAGTGAGGAGAAACAGAGCAATAAGGAGCCAGCCAATCACTTCCTGTGGACTTGAAGGTACGACAGAAGACTCCCAGTACTCTGTAGAGTTCACACTCAACGTTAGATTCCCAGAGTTGATGAAGTAAAGCTGATGAAGGAGTCCAGCCTCAGTCAAGGCTCCTATTATGAATATTAGGGAAAGAGGAAGCCCCCACCAGCCCAAACCCAAGGTCGGAGAGGCACCCTTCACCAGCACCATCAGCTGGGTCAAGTCCTGGCTGAAGAGGTAACCCATGGCAACAGTGAATAGAACCACACCCAATGAGGAGGGAATGAAGAAGGTACAGATGGCAACACAAACAGATGACAGAAACATCACCAAGAGCCTGAAAAAAAAGAATAGGTGAAGTTAATAGTTACAAGGGTCACAAACTGGAATTTTATACAACAGAAGTCTGATTAAAGAGTGCACGTCTTCACCAGAAAGGACTGCAATGAAAACCACACTTTATGCAGTTAGTCTGGTTATATGAGACCAGTAAAAGAAGGATTCATTGCTCACCTGATGTTGGTGGACATGGCTGACCCACCCAGGCCGTGCACTAAGGTCTGTTCCATGGCCCAGAGCAGAAGAGCGTCCAGCGGAGAGAGCATTCCCAAAGCCCAAAGCACTGGCAGAACCACAAACAACACATGAAGCACCTGAGATGCTACTTGCAATTCTACCACTCCAGAACCTGAAAACCTGAGATATGAGGACAAGAGTACATCAGACTCAGCACTGACTCTTGACATTCATACTCAAACAATCCTCATAAGTTTAGGTTACACAACAGAAGTCTCAAAGAAAACACTCAAATCAATCTCAGCATTTATACTTATTTAGCAGATGCATTTATCCAAAGGAATAGGAAATTACTGAGGAAAATCACAAGCAATTCAGATTTTAATATTTTGTGGGGGGCATAACGATGGTCATGAAAGGAAAACCTTATTAAAAGAACAAATCTCGAAAGGAAACGTCTTATGTAGTTTGGGAAATTATGTCTCTGAAAAATATGTTGATATACACTATGTGTATAATGATGTACAGTATCAATCAAAAGGTTGGGGTCGGTAAGATTAAAGTATTTAAAAAAATTAATACTTTAACATTTAATATTCTTCCTTGATGAGTATAAAATATAAAAGTAATTTATTCATAATACTTTAATACTTTAAAGTAATTATTACTTACTAATAAGTAAAGTGATAATGTTTTACTTGATGTTTACAAAAGCTGCTATTTTTAAATGTTATTCAATTTAATTTATCTTAAAAACTGTGAACAGACTGCCTTAAAGAAAATAAAAAATAAAATAAAATAAAAATAAAACACAAAACCAACATGAATACAAATTATACATTTCTAAGACACATTTTAAACTAGATTTTTTTTTTAAAGGGTTGTTTCCCTTTCTTTATCATGGACAGAATTCTTTGTTATTGACCTATATGTTGTCTGAGAGTAGTGGTGAATTGTGGGATTTGTACCTTAGAGCCAGGTCCACGGCAATGAATGCAAGTATGTAGAGTGGTCTGGTGAGCGGCGTGATCTCGTACGTGTCCTGTGGCTGAAACGTGGCTGTTTCTGTAGCCGTGTTGACAATGAGCGAATACTCCCCAATACAGACAGTCACCCAGCTCAGAGCAAACAAAGGCACAACAGCTCCCAGTCCTGCACCCGTGTGCCCATACAGGCTGCTCAGTCTGTCTGGCAGCAGGTACCATGTGGACAACCCGCATAGTGCTCCAGCAAGAAAAGTGTGTAAAACTACATTACCAATAAACTTCTTCCCAGGCACCACAAATCGTACCGTCTCAGGAGCCACGCAGTGAGTAAACTCCACCTCCTCCTCATCTGCAAGGATGTTATTGGCAGCAGGCAGCCTTTGGACCATTCCGGTCCTACGTGCCATACACCGTGCCAGTCCCTGAAGAGTGGCACCGACACCCAGCATGAGCACACCAGAAACAACACCTGCAAAAGCTTCATCCAGCACCCTCAGCTGGTACAAGAGGGTCCCGATGCCTCCCAAAAGCCATGGTGTCAGAAATAACACCAGCTGGTGCATATAGACATACGGTGGGGCGCAGTAGCCTAGTTTCAGCCTAGGCCCCCCCAAGACAGTCTGTGGGAAACGCTTCCAGAAGAACTCCTGCTTGTAATCGTTGAGCAGGGGCACATCAGGCCCCATGATGATGAACACAACACGGGAGGGACAGACTCGGTCATCTCCTCCCAGCTGCTCCGGAACACACACACATGTCCCGCTGACAGTGAGTCACTGGAAATACACACAAAAGCATACTATTACCATATACATTAATATTTCATAGGCCATTGATGTAGTAGCAGTTTATTGCATGTCTTTAACATTTAATGACCAGAATAATGTAATATTTTCAATAATAATGATATCTTTATTTGAGGGAGTTTTTCCTCAGCAAATTTCAAAATGCAATAATGCAAATAATTCATTTAATTAATCAGTATTTAATGTACTTAATCAATTTAAATTATGAATTAATTGAAAGTGCTAATATAAGTGTATACATACACAATACTAAATATACTAATTTATTTACCGTATAATAGTTTATATAATATTTAATAAATTATTTTAGTATATATTATATAAGTATATATTAATTATAGCTATTGTTTTATAATGTATACATTATATAATTATAATATATACACATTACGTATATTTCAGAAATATATAAATGTATTCATATTTCTCCTCCTTATTTAACATTAGAGATGAGTGGACAGTGTTACTTGCCAAGCAATTGTTTTAAAGTTAGACGAATGGAAAGAATATAACCTCCAAAATAAGTGTTTATTTTTATTACACATGATCTATTTTTTCTGTATATCTTAATTACAATAAATATCTTTATAAGGCGTTTTCTCAAAATATTTTTTTTTCTCATGCACTGAGCCAGAAATCTTTACTTAACGAAACTTTACAGTTTTATTCCTACCTATATTCTGAAGTTTCTTACAGAGGGGTTTGCTCATATATCATTATCAACTGATTTATGTAACATTCCATTCCTTAAAAGACGGTGAATTTTTTTTCTGGCTGTTGACAGAATTTTCTGATTTATGGAGTGATTAAAATAGAGATATCCAAAATCCCCTCTTTAAAAACATTTAACTCTTTAAATATGCCAACAAAATGAAACAAGAATTTTGAACCTGGGTTTATCCAATGTCTGAAATGTATTAAATTTAGTGCATATTTAAATTGAATGCATAATTTCCATATTGAAAAACAACAATTCAGTAAAATACAAAAAAAAAAATATATATATATATATATATATATATATATATATATATATATATATATATATATATATATATATATATATATATTTTTACATTTGATTCGCAGTTTACCTGTTTGTTGATGTTACCCGAGAGATGATTATTGCCAAAATAAACACACAGCATAAACACAGGAGGAAATGTGTCAATCAGCATCAGCGACTTCGCGGGTTTATCCTGTGAATTATGTGCTCTTAGCTTTTGATTTGTGGCTATAATCCTCAGATTTAAGATTTTAATGCAGTCTTGTTGACTTGTATGCTGTGAAAGGTTCACATGCTAACACTGCAGCTATGACAACAAGAGACAAACATGAACGTGACAACTGGTTTACAGACCATTACAATAACCAAACACACAGCTCTTATATCATATTACATTATAATATCGTCTTGGTTTCCTCCAAACAGCCGACAAAGAAGAGAGGCGAGAGAAAGCTATTAACTGGTTAGCGCGGCTAGCGTTAGCAGCTCGTGTTTGGGCTTAGAACGCGGTTTATTTTTCCACATGGCAAAATTTTTAAAATAGAAACACCGTTTTCTTTTTTTAAACATCACATACCTTTAAATGAGAACAGTCGGAGATGTGCTGAAAGGGTGGGTAGAGGGCTTGTGTGGAAATAAAACGAACCCGTTATCCATCATCGCTTCTGCTGATGCTGCAGTTGGGCGATACGGTGTAGTGCCGAAATTTGCACCCTGCCAGATTATGCACCCCCTGGTATTGGTAGGTTTAGGAGTATCTAACCTTACATCTATTTTCCTCACAGAATTAGCCATGGAAATAAAAATGCCAAAACTGCAAATGGTATGTTGGCATAACTATTAACAAGGTCATTCTTGTTATGCATTAGCCTACCTTTGGAAAAAATAATATGCATGTGTTGTAATTTAAAGAGGTATTAGGCTATTAGGCAAAATATGCTCAAGCTGTGGCATTTATATTTGATTATTTGCACAATGGAAAGAATATTAACTATTTAATGATACATTTAATTAAACATTTAATAAAAAAAGAAGAAAAAAAAACACTTTTAATATGCCTTGATCATTTTAGAACTTGCAGCAAAAATAGCAACATTTAAATCAAGGCAGTGAAATGAATGAAATTAACCCCATTCTCACATAAATCTAAAGATTATGATAAAAGAAAAGTAACTAATATGATTTCCACATTTTATCTATTGATTGTTTTATCTAGTAGGCTATAATTAGACATGGGGAAAGGATAATATAAACCAAATCAAATCAGACACTGGATTTTCAAAGCATCTATGTGGCAAAAACTTTTATTTATTTGTTTGTTTGTTTGGCAAAATTAAATGAATCACTAGGAGGTCACACTCCAGCAACAGTTTATATCTACGCATCTGTTAGTATAGGAAAAGTAGAAAATTAGAAAACTCTACTATGTTTAGGGCAAAGAAGAAAGAATTTGAAAATGCTTGTGTCAAAGATACAATTTAGAAGCATGGAAAAGTGAGCTAAAATTAATTAATTTAATAATTAACTACTGGCAAGTCTGACACACATCCCTGCATGAGACCAATAGCAAAAGACACATCAACTGAACAAGAGGAATGTTCCTGCTGCTCAGATTTATCTCTGTATTCCTTTAAGCAGTGCTTGGACAACACACTGTGCTCTGTGTTATTTCCACAGCAGGTCCACCATTAAATTCAACAGCATTCATTCTCATTTTCTCCACATTTTAATATATCTTCTTTTATTCTGTCAGATTTGGTTCCCTCTCTGTGTCTCTCTTCTTTTGCAGCCCCCAACCATTATACTCCAGAGGAAAACAGGAAGAGAAGTACCCTGAGCTGTGATAACAGGTTTTTACTGAACACATTATGTGTGTGATTGCCTTTGAATTTCTCCAGACATTGGATTTTCAGCTGTGCTGCTTAACTGCCCTCACAATACAGCCCACTGGAAATAAACACATCAGACTAAAACCTCTGCTCACTTTTCAGTGTCAGAGTCTGACACAAATCACTGTTTGCCATAGCTGTAACGAGAACTATTCCATCCCAGAATGGGCTTTTATTTCTTAGAGAAAAGTTGATGGCAAAACTCTGAACCGTGTGAGATTTTTGCAAAAGTGCAAAGCTGGCAATAGTTGAAAGCATGTATGTGTGAGTATTATAAATTAACAGGAAATGGTTTTTATTAGTGATCAATTATGTACAAATTACATTATTCTATAAAAATAAGAGTATTATTATTATGCTTGTGTACAATTATGTACAGACTGTATTATACCATAAAATAACAACAAAACTATCATTTCTATTATTCTCTATAGAATAATATTAATAATGTAAATGTACTATTATCAGAATCAGAATCAGAAAGAGCTTTGTTTGCCAACTGTGTTTACACACACAAGGGATTTGTCTTGGTGTCAGGAGCTTCCAGTACAGAAAGTATAGACATAGTGCAGACATACATATAATTTAGGGTAATGCAAACACTAATAATAAAGAGAGTAAACAATAAGTTATAAATAACAATATAGTAATAAAATATAGAGAAAAATAAAATGTCAGTAGAGAGAAATGTGAATGTGCATATGTGGTATTTACAGATGAAAGTTTTGATGAGTTATTTACAGATGTACGGTCCTATTATGCACTATTATGCTTGTGTACACGTATACAGATTGTATTATATTCTAAAATAATAATAGAAATAATATAAATGACTATGCTTGTGTACAAATAGATTGTATGTTTAGGATAATAATAATAATACAACAAATACATTATTATTATTATTATTATTATTATTATTATTATTATAAAAGTGACATTGATAACTATTCTATTCTATTTGATCTATATACCACAGCTTTACATACATTTTTTTGTGTATTTTTTAATTTATTTTTTTTATTATCTGTGTGTCGTTGATATCCCTGTGTACTGGAAGCTTCTGTCACCAAAACAAATTCCTTGTATGTGCAAACATACACTCTTTCTGATTTTGATTCTGAAATATTAAAATTTTCATTTTTAGTACTGTAATCAGTTGAAAACTATACCAGCCCTCTGGGACCCCTCAATGGACAACTACAGCAACTACAGTTTTCAAGAAAAATGTTTTTGACATATGTTTTTTATGAACTTTTATATTTGAAGTGACTTCATAACTATCAAATACAATTAAAAATAAAACCAAACCTCACAGAGAGTGAAAATGATACATGAACAAAGACTTAAGATAAAGGACACCACTCTTGAATAGTTGAATAGAATTTAATAGAAAATATACATGTAATATCTTTGACACTGACACAATTCCAAATAAATAAACAAACTGTTCATTGATGTCCTATTTAAGATCCAAAGATGAACAACAACACACAAGACCAAAGCTAAAATACACGACTCACACAGTGCGTCTATGACTCTGCTTTAGAGAGGAGGAGAAGGTCTGGGTACACTGTGACACTGCTACCTGTGGAGAATATCAAGATTACCCCTTGTGCTGTGCTAAAAATCCTAATTTGGTGTTCCCAGTCAAAAATGACCAACCATTTAAAAAATGCTTATAAATCGTAAAACTGTAAATTATGCTATATTATCACCAAACCTTAAACTTGGATTGAATCTTTTTGTCAACTTGTTTTCTTTCAATTAGCACAGGTTTTGTGTTTCTTTTTGGAACTGCCTGGTCATAGGCCTCACTGATTGGAGCTTATGCATCTCAGTTTTTGAGTAAAAAAGCATTATCTTTGAATAATTTTGGCAATATTCACTTAACATCGGAGGTGCATAAGCTCAGATCAGTGAGGCCTGGGGCCAATCAGTTCTAAAATGATAAAATAAAGGCAAAAAAATAACAAGAAGTTGTGTTTTTGGGAAGTTGTTATACCCTGTGTGAGCAAAGTCAGTAAGTTTTAGTCCAATGGAATAATATTAATTAGCAGTTTCAGGAAAAGAAAATCCTCTCCTGAACACAACATGAGGGTTAATACACCCTCTTACGCTTCAACATCACATAAAGATCTATAATGTATGTGTATATGTGTGTATATTCAGACCTGGTCTCAGGATCGGCGTCAGGGAAAGTGGAGAGAACTCTATATCCGATCTGCTGCAGGGCTGTCATGTAGTGGCTGGATCTGCCTGAAGTTGATGTCACTGTGAACCCCACGCAACAGAGAGACAACTGCCTTTTGCTTCTTATCTCAAAATCTACATGAAAACATGTACACGGTGTGCATTTGTGTTTAACATACACATTTGGTTTGTGTCTGTACTGTATGTATATGTACATCTGCTGGTATCATGTGTGTCTTCTTGGTGATCAGGTATGAGTGTGTGTATGCCCATACCTCTTAAAGGAGCTGGTCGGGTCACCAATGGTACCAAACTGGGTAAAGTCATTTCACCTCCTAAACTACTGCAGAACCCTATACACATGCACAAGGTAATTGTATCTGCAGTATAAGTTCTATTTGATCCATTCATTTGATCTGGATAGTAAGCATGAGCTACCTGTGCTTCATTATTTAAAAGCTCTGCTCTAGTTCTTTCTTCAAGGGTGACTGTCATGCCATCCAGAACCTGCAGTGTAGACAAATGCAGTACCACTGCTTGTCTGTGCAGTAATCGCCGTGCCACCTGTAACACACATGCTTGGTATGTCGTAGTGCAGAATATCTCTTATTAAAAGGATATTCAGCCAGGTAAAGAGGACAGAACATACTGTATTTATTCAGAACCAGAGAAGCCATTAAGTGTTATACTGTGTGTGTGTGTGTGTGTGTGTGTGTGTGTGTGTGTGTGTGTGTGTGTGTGTGTGTGTGTGTGTGTGTGTGTGTGTGTGTGTGTGTGTGTGTGTGTGTGTGTGTGTGTGATAATGGTTAGTTTGTAGTTCAGCCAAGAGCTCAATTTGAAAACTTTTCATCTAGTGTGTGTGTGACTCACTGGGTTGCTCATTACAGACAGTTCTATGAGAGAAGGAAGCACCTCCAGTTTCTCCAGCTCTAAAATGTCCTGTATATATACAAACCCGATTCCAAAAAAGTTGGGACACTGTACAAATTGTGAGAAAAAAGGAATGGAATAATTTACTAATCTCATAAACCTATATTTTATTCACAATAGAATGTAGATAACATATCAAATGTTGAAAGTGAGACATTTTGAAATGTCATGCCAAATATTGGCTCATTTTGGATTTCATGAGAGCTACACATTCCAAAAAAATTGGGACAGGTAGCAATAAGAGGCCAGAAAAGTTTAATGTACATATAAGGAACAGCTGGAGGACCAATTTGCAACTTATTAGGTCAGTTGGCAACATGATTGGGTATAAAAAGAGCCTCTCAGAGTGGCAGTGTCTCTCAGAAGTCAAGATGGGCAGAGGATCACCAATTCCCCCAATACTGCGGCGAAAAATGGTGGAGCAATATCAGAAAGGAGTTTCTCAGAGAAAAACTGCAAAGAGTTTGAAGTTATCATCATCTACAGTGCATAATATCATCCAAAGATTCAGAGAATCTGTAACAATCTCTGTGTTTAAGGGTCAAGGCCGGAAAACCATACTGGATGCCTGTGATCTTCGGGCCCTATAGACGGCACTGCATCACATACAGGAATGCTACTGTAATGGAAATCACAACATGGGCTCAGGAATACTTCCAGATAACATTGTCAGTGAACACAATCCACCGTGCCATTCACCTTTGCCGGCTAAAACTCTATAGGTCAAAAAAGAAGCCATATCTAAACATGATCCAGAAGCGCAGGCGTTTTCTCTGCGCCAAGGCTCATTTAAAATGGACTGTGGCAAAGTGGAAAACTGTTCTGTGGTCAGACGAATCAAAATTAGAAGTTCTTTTTGGAAAACTGGGACGCCATGTCATCCGGACTAAAGAGGACAAGGACAACCCAAGTTGTTATCAGTGCTCAGTTCAGAAGCCTGCATCTCTGATGGTTTGGGGTTGCATGAGTGCGTGTGGCATGGGCAGCTTACACATCTGGAAAGGAACCATCAATGCTGAAAGGTATATCCAAGTTCTAGAACAACATATGCTCCCATCCAGACATTGTCTCTTTCAGGGAAGACCTTGCATTTTCCAACATGACAATGCCAGACCACATACTGCATCAATTACAACATCATGGATGTGTAGAAGAAGGATCCGGGTACTGAAATAGCCAGCCTGCAGTCCAGATCTTTCACCAAGACCTTGCATTTTCCAACATGACATCTTTGCGACCAAGAAGACCTAAGACAGTTGAGCAACTAGAAGCCTGTATTAGACAAGAATGGGACAACATTCCTATTCCTAAACTTGAGCAACTTGTCTCCTCAGTCCCCAGACGTTTGCAGACTGTTATAAAAAGAAGAGGGGATGCCACACAGTGGTAAACATGGCCTTGTCCCAATTTTTTGAGATGTGTTGATGCCATGAAATTTAAAATCAACTTATTTTTCCCTTAAAATAATACATTTTCTCAGTTTAAACATTTGATATGTCATCTATGTTGTATTCTGAATAAAATATTGAAATTTGAAACTTCCACATCATTGCATTCTGTTTTTATTCACAATTTGTACAGTGTTCCAACGTTTTCTGGAATCGGGTTTGTACATGAAATACATATACTGCATCTAGACACTAACAAAAAAAGAAACACATTGACTATTATATGCTTTTATATACAGTATATAATTTTTATATACACAAAAGTTTGGGTAGTAGGATTTTTTTGTATTATTTTTGAACTAAGTCTCTCACGCTCACTGTGAGCAACTGTACCTTTAAGCTTCCTTATTTGTCTTTCACCCATGAATTAGTTTGTATGTTAAAATAGTAGACTATAGTAGTAGAGTATATCAATATAGTATATCTTCTTTATCACAAATATTTTAACAGTTTTTGTTTTTGTCATGTTAACTCCTATGTTTGCTGTATTAAAATGTTTCAAATAAACAGGCATATTAAGAGGGGAATAAACAATGAAAAGGACACAAGAAACATCAAATTAAAGGTTTTTGTTAACATGTCATGATTTCCACAGAGATAAAGGAATGAGGAGGTAAATCAAAAAAGATCAGTGAGTCTCATAAACACACACACACACACACACACACAAACCTCTGACCTTCAATCAATGTAAATACTGCTTAATTGTCCCCTTGGGCTGCAGTGCTGGTGCAGTAATGGCTGTCTGTAATTACTTTATATTCAGGGGCAGGCAAAAGGCAGGGCTCTCACAGGGTCCAACAACACTAATACAAACACACCAAGTGACTGAATTACTCTAATTTAGTAATTACAGTAAAACTGCAGATACACATACAGATAGATGAGAATGGAGAAGTGAATAATGAAAGCAAGCCTCAAGCACTCAAACTTCCACATACACACTCATCAGGGTTTAAAATAACAGTGTTCCTAAGTTGCTTGGTAGTTACTAAATATGCTGCTAATAAAATCATGTGCAACTCTGACCTACAACACTTAAATAATACCTATCATAAGATTAACTATATCTGACAGACTTTCCTGTCTAACTAATGAATGTGAACCAAACTGTTTGCTTGTATTTCATATAGAAATATGCCATGACTCAAATACCAAATTTTAAATTAAATTACTAATTAAACTGATAGTTTGCAGCTTTTTCCAGCATATAACAAATTATTGTCTGTTTCCCACAAGAAGCTTGGAAAAGTCAGTTTTTGTTCTTTGTGGAGCTTGTACCTGTATTTTAGGTAGGTTGTTGAGTATTTTGTGTTGGTGTTATTGTGTACCTGTATTTTGTTAATGTCTCTGGAGTTTAGTGAAAGGCTGAAGTAGGTTCAGTTCACGATTGCGATTCTCTGCCAGGTGCAAATACAGCAGAACTCTCTGTCCACAGAATGAGTTCTCACTCAAAGATTTAATTCGATTTCAATTCAACTCATTCAGTCTCCGCAAACCATCCAGTCCATCTACCTGACTGATATCATTCCTTTAGGGAAAGAGAGAAGGTGCTTAGAGAAGATCTCATTAAAGAATATACAGCATTGTTCAAATGTTTGTGCTCGATAAGATTTTTGGTAACACTTTACAATATGTGTGCAGTAATAAGCATTAATTAATTTTTAATTAATGCACAGATAATCCTGAGTTAATGCATGACTAATTAAGAACTAAACCATTCATTAATGATTATTAAATCAGCAACTAATAAAAAGTCTATCTGATTTGCTATTAATTAAACGTGTCATCATTTATTAAATCCTTTACAACATATAGTATAACTATTAGTCTAACTTAATGTGTTAATTACCACAATGGGTCAAGGCTATGCATTTCAACTTCCAAAAATATCATTATGTTATGACTTTACTTGTTGAGGCACTCATTGTTAAGTAAGATGACATTTTGGTTTTGACATCCACACTAAGCCATGGATTTTAATTTCCAGCCATCTACAACCAGGATTCCACTGTACCAGATAAACTGGCATCCAGTGCCTTGTTGTTTATGGCACAGGAATATATCTGGTTGAAGTTTGAGTTCTGGAATTCAAAAGCAGAACACTGAGGACATGTGGCCAGGCACTGGTATTTTCGTAACACCTTGTCTACATCGGATGCAAGCATTGTGACGCAACCAAAGACTAAACAGTCCCACACACCTCAAACTCTACCATATAGTTTGAAAACCATAAAGAGTAAAACCATAATGACAATTACTTAACAATGAGTTAACTGTCATGTGCCTCAACAAGTAAAGTCATAACATAATGATCTCTTTGCAAATTAATTAATCATAAAGCTGATTAATTAAAACAGACAACTGGAAGTTGAAATGCAGCTTTGACCCATTGTGGTAATTAACACATTTATTTACATTATTAGTTACTATATGTTATTTAGGAATACATGATGACACATTTAATTAATAGCAATTTATATAATACTTTACCTATTCATCAGACTCTTTATTAGTTGCTGATGTAGTAATCATTAATGAATGATTTAGTTCTTAAGTTATCTGTGCATTAGTTAAGAATGAATTAATGTTTATTAGTGCACCAGCATTATAAAGCGTTACCAGATCATTTTAATGTTTTTGAAAGTAGTATCTTCTTCTCACCCAGGCTGCATTTATTTGATCAAAAACAGTAATATTGGGAAATATTATTACAATTTATAATAACTTTTTATTGTAATATATTTTAAACTTAACTTATTCCTGTGACAGCAAAGCTGATATTTCAACAGTCATTGCTCCAGTCTTCAGTGTCACATGATCATTCTAATATGCTGATTTGGTGCTCAAGAAACATTTTATAATATTGTCAATGTGTGAAAAGGGTTACAGTTTTTTTATTTCAGGATTCTTTAATGAATATATAACATTCAAATGAACAGCATTTATTTGAAATATTTTCTGTATATTTCATTGAGGATATGTTTGCAGACAGTGATGAAGAGCTCTACAAGAGAGGTTGTACATACCTCTCTACTGTGTAGGAACAGTGCTCTGAGGTTAGTCAGTCGGCTGATCTGTAGATTAATTAGGTTGGATATACCATTATAACCTAAATGCAAAACCTCCAAACTGGACCTCAGAGGCTCCAGATGATCAGATGATCCCTCCCTACAAACAAAGTGAGGGAAGGGAGGAGAAGAACATTTTCAAAGAAAGTGAGAAGAAACAAATGAGAGGCACATGTAGAGGGGTGTGTGTCATCCAGAAAAGTACAGTTTACTGCATTAATACTGTATGCGGTACAGACAACAAACTTTGCAGCCTGTGAAGTTGTGAGTCCTTCACTGCTTATAAACACAGTCACTGCAGGCTGGGAATCTCTTATTATATGTAATTGTTATGCTCCCTTGTGGTTAGACAAGAAACTACAACATATCACCACAACAGATTATGAGAGTGATGTTGTGTGTGTTTACCTGCTGGGCCTGCTGTTTTGCTGCCCATATCCACTGAAACTGACTTTATGATAGAGAATCTGCTTGTTGTTCATGTGATTCTGAACTTTTTGACATACATATATATTTACATACTGTAGACACACAGTGGCTGATAGTATATAGTGTTATATAGTGTAAACATGGCCAGTAACAAAGACAAAGACAGACATAAGTGTTGCATTTACATTCTGTCCTAAACATATAAATATCTTAATGTTGGGCAGGAAGATGAGATCGCTGAATGAGGTGAGGTTGTTGTGTTCTAGATTAATATTGCGTAAATTACTGAACAAATCAGCAGGAGCAAGATCGACCATCCTAAAACACACGAGATAACAGAAATCATAAAGTGTGAAGTAACTTATTCAGTCCTGTTGTGTTGGTTTAAATTTGACTGTAGGATTGTAGTGAGAGTTCTTGTGAACCTAACTGAGTTGGACTGCAAATTGAGCTCTGACAGGTCTCTGTAGGTGGTACGGCCCAGCTTCTTAGCCACCATATCTGAATAAAAATTCATTAATTGCACAAAGTGATATTCAGATCTATGGTGCTGATGTCATTGTTGCTGACATACAGCTCGGATAAGGACTGTGACCTTTGAAGTCCATGCAGAGAGGAGATGATGTTGTTCTCGACAGACAGGAAGTCAAGGTTAGGTAGCTGGTCCAAAACTTCCCTATCTAAACACTGTAGGTGGTTGCTGTTAATGCTCAGATGAGTCAGATGATGCATAGCACACAAACCTGCCACACACCAAACAAAGAGCAGCTATGAACACTGACTAAAAATTAATTTTAGAGTGAATGAAGACCAGTAATGTACATTAAAAGACTATATAGGGTCAGTTTTGACTTTTGACAATTTTGTTATGCTGTCTTTAAAGTATAGTAATGATGTCATATTGAGAAGATGGAATAAGAAGAGATTATGAATGAATAGAATGATCGCATCACCTTGTGTGAAATATCGTCCAAATGAGTGAACTTACTGAAGCTGAGGGTCATATGCTTTAGAGCCGTAAGTCAAGAAATCTCAGGCAGTTTATTCAGACTGCTGCCATCTAGATTCAGCACCTGTATGACAGGAAATACGTCAATAAAATGATCACAATCTCACTAACTGACCTACATACTACAGAGATACGGGTTTGTGTATGTTAGGTATTGTAAGTCTCACTGTGATCTGACTGAGGACGTTTGTTCTGGTCACTGTCAGTATGGATTTCTCATCTAGACTGAGCAGCTTGGGGTGATGCTTCAGGATGGGTCCCATTTTTAATGCCTCCTCGTCCAAGTCCCGCTCAGTTAGGGACACAGATGGGGCATCAGTGGGGGATGTATGAGAACTGGACGGGAAGTCTGGAGAGGGCCGTGTTGTGTCCTAGAGAAAGATGCCATAAGGTAAAGATGTTTTGATGTCTATTTTCTGGTACGAAATTAACCGGATGGTGTAAATTTGTGAGTGTATACTGTTAAACACATATGTGTTACATACTACATGTCTAAAACGTACTCTTGCAGGACCATTTAATGACTGAACATGTACCACAGTTTCTGCCACTGTCTACAGTCACAGATGTCCGGCAGGCTAGAGGGACCCAGCAAGTCTGACGAACAAAAACACACACATACACACATTGCTGCTTTGACCACTGAAATGCAGTAGCACAGAAATGACAGACAGCACCTTCAAATTAATCTAATTTAAAGGTTCTGAGTAAATCCAGACCATGTCTGAAGGGAAGACTGTCTACAGGGCTACTTCCTGATGTCGAGCAACTCTTCTTCTGCATAAATGTCATTCACAGTCGATCAGACACACTCACACTGAGGGGGACGGCTCTCTCTCTGCCTAACGCCTGAAGGAAAGAAACACACATCCATGTTCAAGAGGTTGGATCCATGTAAAAACAACAGAAATTCATAGCCAGTCCTCACCAGGGTTTGATGTGTTGTGTACCTTATATGCATTACCAGTTTTAAAACCATTTTCTAGGATTTGTAGTATCTCATCCCTTTCATAGGAATGTTCTGGTTCGGGCATATAGAACAGATACTCCATGCAGCGTTTATACTTCCTGTCACACACACACAAATGGTAAGAATCATATCTCATGATCTTAAAAATGTATATGAACTATGAATATGGATTATTAATTCATGAATATAAAAGACAAGCAGAATCTATTTTGAATCAGCCATTTTGTTTCTTGAAGAGACACAGTAAACATCTGGCTGACTCACTGTGAGAAGGGTGAAGGTTCCTGTGTACTTTGTCCTGGAAGCGTTTTCCGCAGGGCTTGGTTATGGATCTGGATGATTCGATTGATTTTAATGTCAGTGATGTGGTGAGATTTATAATCCCACACACAGAAACGAGACAGCAAGATATTGCAACATGACGTGAACCTGAGAGAGGAAGCAGAGAATAGTACAGATCAGTAATCCTGCATGTTGTGTTCTTCACAACAGATCTTGCATGCATACATGTAGTACCAAGGTTCGCTAGTGTTTCCCTCCTCAGAGTGAATGTTTCCAGCTCCAACAGCAAAAAGTGCACCATAATATCCCTTCAATCTGAGGCCAAGGCCACATTATGTTGGTGACATGCTTCTACCCTGTGAAAAAACAAAACAAAACAAAGAAATGTAAGACCTGACAATAATCATGCACACAGGTTTACATAAAATTTATATAAAATAAAAAAGGTTTATATAAAATTCACACTCACTCATCCAGGTACCGCTCCCAGAACTTCAGTTGGTCTTTAAGAGCATTCAGTTTGTGCTACATTCTCTGCTCATGGCTGTGTTCATTATGAAGGTCAGAGGTCAAGTCTTCAGGATCTCCCTTACAAGCAGACTGTATATGAGACAGCTCACATTCCATTTGCTCACAGAGGGTCAGTGTATTTTAAGGTACAAACAAATGATAGTTTAGGGACAAATTTGAGGAGGACTTAATTTAATAATAATATTTTTATTATTATTATTATTATTATTATTTCTGAAAATGAGCAGTGTCTTCGAGATGTTTGCTGGATATGTTATATGTGACCAGGCGTTGCAGGTGTGGCATGTTATATAGGATGTGTATGTAGTAATTTTAGATCAGACACAACGGGTTTGAAATGGATTGAGGGTCCTTCAGACTCAGGGCAGTCGAGCCAGATGATCTTAAAACAAAGATCATACAGATTTTACATAGTTTTTTCTTTCTTTCAGGGATCAGGACTATTCAGGAATATGAATTAATTTTTTGCAACAACAACAGAAAAAGACATTCTGCAATGATTTTTATATTGATGTTTAGTGGTCAAGCCTGACTATTACTTTTGACCATATGTATGGTTTATTCATTTTTTATATAAATGCTGTTTGTTATTGATATTTTGATTTTAATATTTTGTAATTTTTGCAACATCTGGAAATAACTTTTGCCTACATATATGAAACATTTTGCTGCGACATTAAATGGAAGTGCATTAGTTTGCCATTAGAGAAAAGAACCTCGCATATGAGCCTGAAGCCCAGATGAACAGCACAAAAAGCACCATACAAACAGCTATCAGTGTGATGAAACCGTCAGACACAAAGTGCCGAAGCGAGACAGAGGAGCTTTCAATCACTCGACTCACACAAAATAACAAAGGCTCTCATTTAAAGATGTGCACCCCATTCAGCAGCCACACCACTTGAAAATGAAAATATGTATTCTTGTTATTGAAAAAGTATCTCTTTTTCCTTTCGAAAAAAGAGAAACAGATGAAAACTCTTGGATAGAGATGCCACATTACGATAATGATAAGAAGTGAAAAGCAAAAACCTGAATCGTGTGATTCCTGAAATGATTAGTTCTCTCTGTAGAGTTGAGAAAATACAGAGAATGGACAGAAATAACAGTAATCAGATCTATAGTGAGCAGGAGAGGGAGGATGCAGTAATGACATGTAGATACAGGCCTGCAGTAATAACGCCATGAAGGCCAGAAGGAAATTATTACCTAGTAATTTTGGACACAAACAAAAAAACAAAATGGGCTCTACACGAAGGGCAATCCACAATCTAATAAAGAAACATTGTTTTAGGCATCATTTATGTGCGCAGCAAAAACATAGGTATGCCCCAAAGTTTAATACGTAAGTTGCAGACACATTAGCAAAATTTTGGAGACAATAAAGGTCCATTGTTAGAGAGCTGCAGCCATGACACCAAATACTGGAAGACTAATTTGTCATTTCCCTCTGGGTATTTATAATAAGGTTTTCAATTTATAGTAAAATAATGTCTTTGGTAAATATAAATTGACGACAGTTGGACATTTTGCTCTTACAAGCAAATTACACACACTCATACTGAACTTATTTTTAAAAACATATTTTTGTAATAATTAACTACATAAGAACATCTTAGATGTGTGTTCCCGTTTGTCCAGGAAATTTCACTGAGTAAAGGTAAATGTGACTGTATCTTTAAGGTAATGTATTAAAAACTGAATTAAGTATAAGCAATAATATTAGGGCTGCGTGCCTTAGCAAATACTATTAAATTAAATTCAGTTCTATACAATTCATGCCTTATTCATGAAAAGAAACTACTCTGCTATGATACAGTTATTAAAATAGCAGGTCAAATAATGGTATATTTCACATACCTTGAAAGAACTGATTTTGTGATTGATTGAGATTCATTTTAAGATCCAAACTATGACCTTAGAAATAAACATGTTAAATATTAGTGTATCTAGTAACAGATTTAAATGTCTATGTATATTCTAATAGTATAGTACAAAAATTACAAAAATTGTAATTAAATTACAAGTGAAAACAGTGGTAGAGACACAAAAATAATATAATTTAAAATTTAATTTACATTATCTCCAGACATAAACATAGGCTATACCTGTATGTCAGAGATCTGGTTCTTATTAAGCCACAGAATGTGAAGGTCGACCAACATCTCTAGATTTGGGATCTGCTGGATGTGGTTTTCGTACAGAAATAATTTCTGCAGATGAACACAGTTATGTAATCCACAGATTTCCTACAACACACAAACAATACCAAACAGATCAAAATATATAGATTTATTTGCTGATTTTCATTTTAATTAGAGTAAATTAACAATCTAGGCAAAATTGCAGAAAAAGACAAAAAAAATAAAAAATACTGTAATCATACTGAAATCTAATCCATAAAACATTTTTAGAAAATTAAACTAGAAACATTCCAAATCTTTTCAGTAATTTACATTCAGTTTGCACTCCACTACCCATAATTCTTTGAGGAGTGGGCAATAATCCAGACTGTGGATTGAGTTGATGCTCTGGCCTACAACAGTGAGACTGGACAGTGTGGGAAAGAGAGAGAGGCCCACCATGCGCGGGAAACCAGAGAAAAACATCTCCAGAACCATTTCACCACTCCCCTCCTGACACACCTTCTCACAGCAGAGTCCATTAGACACACACTGAGGAAATAAACAATCCAAAGACACTTCAGCACAGACCAACACATGTGGCTTAGATTAGAAAACCACATAAAGGCAAACTGCAGATTAAGTTCATTTATTTGAACTAAAAAAAAAAAAAAAAAAAAAAAAAAAAAAAAAAAAACTACAAAACACACCAGCTCTTTTATAATTTATTCGTCTCCAGTTAGTCTCTGCTATTCGTTCTGTCATGATACCCTTAAAACAGTATTTTTGAAGGCTTATGGGCATTCAATAAATAAAACATTGTCACTTATTCTTTACTAATAATTACTACAACTGTAGCTTCTAAACATAATAATAAAATTTATCTACATTTCTATCCTATAGTTAATACTGAACAACAACTACAAAACATTCAAACTGCTGCAATATGCTGCAAAGACCTTTTACAAATCACAAAGTACACATTTCTAATTTTTACTCATTTTTACTAATGCGTATTTGCACTATAAACTACTCACCAGTGTGTGTATGTCCAACTGTACTAGTCCAGAGCCCAGCAGGTGACCAAGTCAAATTCCTTCACACTTGTGATTTTCCTTTTTATTTTGCGCACTGCAATGTTTACATCAGCCTGTTCCTAAGGAAGTGTGTCTCGCCGGTGCTAAGGAAGCCCTGTTGGAATGAGTTGTTGTCCGCCAGCAGATGGAGTTAAAACACCGGATCATCCACCCGTAAAACTGTATCAAATGTGAAAGTGTTTCAAGGCAATGTACATTATTGAACATGTTTAAATATTTTGATTTAAAATTTCACAAAACCAAAATCCTTTGATTAAACTTTTTTTAATTATTTATACAAAAGAAAAACTTATATTTACATATAATGAAGAAAAATAAACAACATCTTAATAGTGATTCCCAACAGAAATTAAAACAAACGGAAGACAGAAAACACCTCAGAAATCAACACAACAATAGCAACTGGTAAGGGTGGAGCATATAGAAAAAGACAAACGAATCATCACAGTTCTGAAGAAATAAGATGAAATAAAAACAATCCAAAATTCAACCAATTTTATCCCATTTATGCTAAAAATATATTAAGTTAAATTAAACAAATAAACTGGGCAGAGTATAAATACTGGCAATTGCTCCTATAAAATATAAAATATTGAAATAAATCGGAAATCATATAAAATAATGTAATGACTAATCAATTTAGTCAAAAACAATGTTTCTGCAAGCGCAAACAACTAAATTTAGTCATTCCAGGCCGCAACAATTAGGAAAAAGTCATGTTAAGACTGTTTCCCTCATCGCTGGGTGTATTTGTGGAATTTGCGCTTAAGTCTATTTAAAAGCTTAAATGCGTGCGTGTTATGTGTTCTGTGAGGTAGCATGAACCACGCCCGTGGGGTGGAGGCGCGCGCACACGGACCGTCCTCCAACCGGAATGTCGCTCTCCGTCCTAAATCCGTGCCAACCGCGAGCCGCACAGATACAGTGACGTCAGCTCCGAGACACTGAACCAAACACACCGAGCCCACTGGCTCCGCTGCTGCGAGACGGGAAGCATCGGTCAGGATCGGCCATATTAAGCGGCACATCTTTGAATTTCTTCTGCGATCTCACAGAATCGTTCTCGCTTCGAAACAAACTCCCTGCGTGCGATTACTGCAAGCATGTCCGCCAATTCGAGCGAGGGGCCGGGTTTGGATGGGAAATGGTTCGAGGAGGAGGAGGAGGAGAAGAACGGGATGTTTGGAAGCGCAGGGCCCCGTTTCGACGAGATGCGGGACGATCTGCACGCGCCCAAGCAACAATTCCATCCCTTTGAAGGAAGCGGTGTTGCCATGGAAACTGCATCTACAGGTAAATTTGGGCTTTTTATAATCACGCATTGTGTGTGTGTGTGTTTAGCGGCGACATCCGTGCCGGCGATAAAAGAAAAGAAGAAGCAAAAGCTGATGATGATGGTAAATTGGAGATGAAGAGAGACAGACCAGGCCATGGGTGTGACAACGCCTGGATGTCTCTGCATACACAGACGCACAGTGTGCTCCAGGCAACTGTGGTAGTTCAAACAACATGATCAAACAAACGACACACACAATAAAACAGACAAAACATTCTTCTGTTGCTCTCTAATGGTTTTAGAGTTAAGCGATCATGAACTCTTAGGATCATGATGTGTGTTCATAAAGCCACAATAATGTAATCATCATTTCTTTGTCTTTGTGCTCAGCCTGTCTCACTGCCCTCTTTCTCCTCGGCCTGTCTCACTGTTCCTGGCTCAATAATTGGGCATTGTCCACCCCTCTAATAAACCTCTTCATGTAGCACAGCGAGGCTATTAACACTTCTCTTTATAACAGCTCATACAGTATTGACAAAGTCAGACCTAACCCAATCTTTTGAGAAAATGTAACTCTTTTACACAATGGCAAACGTTTTTTGTAAGGAAAAGGTCCACCCCAAACCGAACTTGTCAGTGGGGGGTAAGCAAGCATAGGAATAAAAAAAAAAAACAGAATAATTACAAATTGCCATGAGAGTTTGTTGTCAGCCCTCCTGATTCTACCTGCTGTAGTATACTAAGCTTTTAAAAAAGACATTAGAATTCACACTAATGTTAGTATTTTAATTAAAAGTGCACTTAGTATTTTTTTGTTTAAAGTTTTAAGAAGAAATAAATGAGTAGCACTTGAAAATGATATCCAGTGAAATGACGGCTTCAGTAACATCAGGTGCCTAATCTATTTTACATGGTGCACCATCTCAGGGGGAGGGGGGCGGCACCATGTTGAGATCACATGACCAGCCAAATAGTGCTCATGTTGTCTTGGTAAACCCCTGTTATTGGACACATTTGCATACTGAATAAATTAATTATGGCTGACTGTGTGAACAGCAAATTTCTTTACAGGCATTGGTAACAAAAGTATTGTTGCTTACATGTCAAGCGCGACCATATTGGCCAGTGCTAATGCATAACCAGAAAGACTGAGTTTGCAATAAACTTTTTTTAAAGATTAGTATATTAGAAACTATATGAGAGTTTTCTTGTGTATAGTGTGATTAGTAAAACAAAGAGGCGTTGAAGAAAAGTATCCCAGACTCATATTAGTTCAGGATGTCAGCATTTATGGAAGCATGTTGGGTAAAGTTTGTGTTATTGCTATAAATTATGTTGCTTCAACATTTGAAGCAATAGCTGTTTTGATGCTATGAACAACATCTGATCAAGAAATCAATATCCTGCATCATAAAGCTAGAGTGTTTCTCTTATTTTCTGTGAACTCTTTCTTTCTGAGTATGTCTGAGCTGCTGAACTAAATCCTCACTGTGACCGTAACAAAAAAATAACAGTGAGTTCATTAGATGAGATGGTCTGTTGTTAGCCTGATTCCTAAACCTCAGACAATAATGTGGATTTAGTACCGGACAATAATAAAACATAAGAACTACCTTATCAAGAAGGAAGTGTACATGAGGTACATGAGGCAGACATACAAGCACTCATAGTGGTACTTTAATTGTACCACATGCTGCAGTGTTTAATGTGCTTTTAGTGTTTCTATGGATCGATGTGACAGATAGAGTAGCGATGTATCTATAGAAACCCTTTCAGAGTGGAGATAGATGACTACAGCCTATCACACACATATCGCATGTAAAATACATAAGGTGAAATACAGTCACATGCTTTCATACGGAAAGCCATCGCAGCTCGCTTTCATGGCTTTTTCCTGTTGCTAATTGTCAGTTTGTGCTTCTGCAGGTGCTCCTTGGTCCAATAAGAGTCTGATTGAGTCACCATTATGGCTCAGAGTGCTATTATTAGCTATTGGGGAACTGCATGCACACATACGCCCATGCACAGTCTCTCGCACATGGTCAAATATTCATGAGCCGGGGCCTGAAATCCCTCAGCTCCCCCGTGCACTGGTTAGCTGTAACACAAAAACACAAAGTCTTTCCTCCTCTCATGGACACAAGCCCAAATATGTATATTCTCTTAAATTTATTCAAATGCACTCACACAAAGAGTCTTTCTCTCTGTCTTTCACATTCTGGTTATGGTAAGGTTCTTGTTTCTTCCCTTCCTTCCCCCCCTCTCTCTCTTCCTGTCTTTCATATAATGTCGGTTTGGGCTGTAGTTGGCTCAGTCTTTAGCATTCTCTCTTTTTAAATAAACAGAGGGAGGTCTATTTATAGGCTGAGTAAGAATGAGCCATCCCACAGTCTTTTTACAGTAGCCAAGCCAGTGATCTCACGGCTCTTTAAAAGACAGGCTGGAAATCTGTCCACGTGGTGAGCAGCTCAACACAACAGAAATCCTGTAACTCTGATCGTACCATCAGTAACATCACTCACACATGTCAATATGTCCACCATAATCCACTTCTGACTGTCTCTCTCTTCCTAGTTGTCTCTCTCTCTCTGTCTGCCTGTCTAATATGCTGAAGGGAAAGGCCTAGACGAGGAGGAATGCTGGTGTGTACTGTCTGTCTGTATTCACAAAGTCACTCGGGCATGAGAGAGAGAGGCTGAGCGAGATCAACAAGCAGTGCTGGGTGTATGTAAAAAGACCGTTCCTTCTGTCACTTTCAGCCAAAGGCGGTCAGCATGCAAGGACCACTCGAATAGAGCGCAGCAACTAGGGGCCTCTGTAGAGAAATTGATTGTATAAACCTTTCCAGACAGACCTACTTAGAATTTTGAGGTTGTAAAATGGTGGAAGACAAGTCAGCATGACATCAGCTTAATTCTAAAATAATGTTTTTTTTTCCCCCATCAAAACTCTTTATTGTTTATTTAGTCTACAGAACACAAAAGAAGTGTAAACAACATTGGACCCCAATTACTTTCTTTGTATGGACAACAACATTTTTTCATTTCATTTCATTTTTCACAATATCTCTTCAATTCCACAGTAGAAAGAAAGTCGTGCAGGTTTGGCATGAGGGTCAGTAAATTTCATTTTTGAGCTTACTATAACCTTAATTTCTGTCTAAGAAATACACTACCCATAATCCTCCAACAATCAGAAAAGTCAATGTTACCATGGAAATGTGAGTCTTGCCAAATGGCTCAGCAGTGTCCGCCTACTCCCAGCAAGCATTGCAAATGACATGATGGAGTCACTGGCTGAATTCAGAGTAGCATTCTACTCTTACTATATAAAGATATGGTAAATGGTAAATATAGGATGCTACACTGAATTCAGCCACACCCATGAAACAAATTTTTATCTTTGTCAAAGAACTTTTTCACTTGTGGCCATTTTGGTTTGTATCTTAGAATTCTGTTTTGAAGAAAATATCTATGGGAGAAATGAATGTGAAAAATTCCAGAAGCAGGGTTGCTGAAAAACGGGCTGTCACTGTTTGGGGTTGGCAAGACATACACATTTTTCTGATATTCACACATTTAGTACTCAAACAAGAATGGAGAAGGCAACTCTTTAATGCACTTTTCAGTGTAAAAAAAATCTATCAAAGTTGGTGGAGGAAGCACAAATAAATGTTGATAATAAATGTAAATACTGAAAAGGATTTTTTATGAGACTGTTTGGTCTGACTGGTTTTCCCAATATTTGTATGTGCATTATATTTTTGTATTTTAGTATGGGGAAGTTAGCAACATATTAATGGCAATGCAAATTATTTTTATATTTTTAGTTTTCGTTTTAGTTTATGTTTTGATAATTCTATGTGTGTTTGCTTTTTGTTTTTAAATATTTCTATTTAGCTTTAACTTACTTTTAATTCACTTCGTCACAAGGCAGCATTTCTAATGGTCATGTAAATCATTTATGGTTTTCATCTAATATTTTTTTATTTATTTCAGCTTTATTTCAATCTCCAAAGACGATTTTATTCTAGTCAACAATAACAACACAATAACAACACTGCTTTGCTGCCTTAGAAGACAGCTGTCTGTATAAGCTGTAGACAGCAAGATGCCATGATAGGTTTTGGAATCACATCATTCATTTCCTCAAAATGCAGTTGGGCATTGATCCATTACGATGTTATTTCTTACTGTAAATTTTAGCACACGCTGATGTGCATGTGTTATTGGAGATGTAGCAGTGACAGGGTTCCTTGTCCAACTTTCATTAATCCTCTTAAGACTCAACTGATTTCACAGAGATGGAACAGATGTTTCCAACTGTGTCTCAGAGGGCTGTGTAGTGATCACAGTACTTTCATGTTGACTCTCTGCATAGATTCTTGTTCAGCTCTATTACTTTGTGTCTTTCTCTGTGTAGAACTGTGTCTTTGTCTATTGTCTATTTCTTCACCTGACATTATCGAGTGCAGATGCCCAAATATACTCTAAAATTACTCTAAAACTAAAGTGTAATCTTCTAACCTATTTTATGTATTATTGCCATTATTGCCTTGGTCATCACAACAGAACAGATTATGAGGAAAACCATAATTTTTGGAAGGGTAGGTTTAGAAGTAGTGTTAGTGTGTGTGTGTGTGTGTGTGTGTGTGTGTGTGTGTGTGTGTGTGTGTGTGTGTGTGTGTGTGTGTGTGTGTGTGTGTGTGTGTGTGTGTGTGTGTGTGTGTGTGCCTGCGTTCCTACTTAACCATATTTTGGGGACAAACTGGAAGTGAGCAAAACTTGACAAAACCACCAAAAACCTCCCTTTGAGGACGTCCTTATTTATAAAACTGTCTGTTTTGCAATATGTAAACATACAGCAGGATAAACGGGAGAGGAATTGAGTTCAGTATCAGAAGAAGGGAGACAGATGGCATCAAGTACAGCATTTTACATTACATTATGCCATGTGATACTGTATATAGAGGCATTACCGTGGTAAAGACTGCACATAACTCATCTAAAAAGTTCAGCTACAGCATACAACAGCTACACAAAACCTTATGGCCATGGCATTACTTCATCACACCTTTTGATACAGTAACTCACTGGAAAAATACTTTTACAAACATGGATTTTATGTGAGTTATGCAAGTTAGTTAATGTAAGTGTATTTTCTAACATCACAATTATTGCCTGTATTACTGTAATTATTTCAGCAACAAAGGTCATTTGAAACGTATCTTGTATTGTTTGCTCTTCAATGAACTTATTGTTAAAAGTACTAGATTGAAAGAAGATCAGACTGTTGTGTTTTGGTTATTAAATCAGATGTTCTCAATATATATTACAATAATCTTATGTTTTGTAATAAAAAATGACTATGTTGATTGAAAACATGTATAATTGTAATGAAAGCATGAGATCAGTTTTTAAAAGAATGATTAGCGATGTCACAAGTGTGATCAGTTTGGATTTTTGTACTAAGAGTTTTGAAAATATACACCTTACTTGTGAAAATAGAACCAAAGCAAATTAAAAAAAATGTAAACCAGACATGGGGGTAGACTTTAAGCACAGAGCCACTTCCTGATTTCTAGGGCCAGTCACAATGACCTCAGTTTTATCACCATTTAAAAAAATATATATAAACCCATATATAAAAAAGAAGAAGAAGAATAACTTGTTTTCTATTTACATTTTTTTTCCACACATTGATTTTCATTACTTCTCTCTCTCTCTCTCTCTCTCTCTCTCTCTCTCTCTCTCACTCTCCAGGTGACTCATTATCTGACATGTTTATGAAGTCATCATCAGGAGAGGGTGATCTATACACCTCTCTCCTTTCCTCAAAATCCACCTCCAATCCTTTCAATGATGGTGCCTCTCTCTTCTCCACTGAGGGCAACCGCTCTCCACCTGCTCCCACTGGGACCGACTCCGGCATTGGCATGACCCCAGGTGACCCCTCAGACCATCAGTCAACCTTGCAGGGCTCACACAAGACTGACCATTATAGCTACATGGACATGGGGGATGACCTCTGTGATTTTGGTAGTGTGGGCAATACCAAGAACAAGCAGCAGCCTCCCATGTCTGGCTATGGAGATGACGAAGACGATGAAGAAGATGAAGATGACATTCAGGATTTAAAGCCTAAGATTCATGAAAAGGAATCCAGCCATGACCCTTTCGATCTGGGTCGCTATTTGGAAAAGAGTCCTCTTGGATCTGAAAATACAGAGGTGAAGAGTCAGGGATCAGCCGGTGGGCAGCACATATTTCCATACGTGGAGGATCCTTCAGATGAAGAGATGGCAGATTACCGATCTTACCATAGGATGGAAACGCCACAGAGTGCCAGTCCTGTAAAGATCATGGTTACAACAGAGTCCCAGCCAGTGAAAGTGTCTCCACAAGAGGGCATGTCCGAGAAAGAGAGCATGCTCGGTTTCGGTCAGCAGAGTCTTCCCACAGTAACACTGTCAGAACCAGAGGACGATAGTGCAGCCTCCTCAGCTAACCACTCCCCTAACCACTCCCCTACAGGTAGATCCCTCCCACTTGTGAGGCACTTGCTGCACCGTTCAGAACTGAATTCAGAATGCCTTCTATTTTCAAGTAGATAGATAGAAAATACTGATCCATAGTCTTGATCTTATTGTCTTGCCCCTAATACCTAATCATTTAAATCATTTAAAATTGTGCTATTTATTTCAGTACATAATTAAGAATTATATATTATAATCTTTCTCTCATATTTTAGGCTTTTTAAAATTCTGACATTTCCGTTACTTTCCTCTTTTCCAGGTCGAGAGTCTCCATCTGATGTGCTGTTCCAGCCAGCAGGAATGAAGTCTGTGAGCTCCACTCAAGATTCCAGTGGCATCAGCTCTCATCCCATTCTTCCTGAACCTGAGGATATCAAGAGTTCAGCCAAACCCTCGTCCCCATGGGCTCAAGACCTTCAAGGCAGTGGAGATGAGTCTGGAGATTCAGAAATTGAGCAAGTGACCGAAGAATCTGATTCGCCTATATATGACCTGACATCTAAGACCCCGCCCGCAAAAGGCGGATTCAGCCAAGCAAGCAACCCGTTTGAGCAGACCAGCTACTCATCTGCCACTGATAAGGCTAGTAACCCATTTGACAAGCCACAAACCAACAAGGTCAGTGCTAGTAACCCATTTGAGCTGTCTGGGGGTATCAAGGGGGGCCTTGGTCAATCCAGCAACCCTCCACTCTACAGTCTGTTAAGAGAGGAAAGGGAGGCGGAGCTTGACAGTGACCTGCTAATCGAATCAGCTTCTGAGGAGAGTCCCAAGAGGGAGCAGGAATATTCCACCCCAAAACCTCCTGAAATATCTTCTCCCCTGACCACAGGCGTCACGTCTTCTAAGCCCATTACGACTTCCTGCACCACACCCTCTCCCTTCATTGACCCCCCAGCTAGCACCTTGAAAGTAACAGAGAAAGAAAAAGAGAAGGAAAAAGAGAAAGCAGCACCTGTTGAGAAGCCCAAGCCACAACCAGAGGACAACTGGTCCACCAAACCCAGGCCTGTAGTAATGGGAACATCTACAGCGACTCCAGAGCAGCATTCCAGTCAGGAGAAGGAGAATAAAAGCAAAAGCAGTATTGTGAGTTCCACTACAGAGAAAGAGGCTGATGTGTCCTTGTTCCTCCAAAGCATCAACAGACAGAAAGGTAAGAGGCATTGCTGTTGTTATTCCTACAAGCAACATTATTTTTTAACCAAAACTGAAACTTATTAAAAAGCATTTTTGGTAACTGAAATATAGTGGAAATAAAAGAAAACATAAATATTAGATGAAAAACTTTAACTTTAGCTAATTAAAAAAAAAAAAAAAAAAAATATTATATATATGTATATGTATATATATATATATATATATATATATATATATATATATATATATATATATATATATATATATATATAAATGACACTTAAAACTTAAACTAAAAATTAAAATGAAAAGTGAAAATATACAAATAAAAAAAAATTAAAAATATTAATGGTATGTAAATACTAATAAACAGTTTTAGAGTGTTTGCATTATAAGAGAAACTTGCTCATTAATGTGAGTCAAACTGCCTTTGGGGAGTAAATTAAATGGAAGAACTATAACAAATTGTAAAAACTATTTACCCGTAGAAGCATATCTAGGATGTCTAAGGTTTTTCTTTTTTTTTCTTTTTTGGGAACATATATGTGAGTTTTTCCTCATATTAAGCAACCAAAATGAAAATTCAAGGGAAATATCACTTTGGGTCTACTTTGCATTTAGTGACAGGTAAAATTACTGTCATAGAAACATTTTTTTTTTAAATAACACTGTGATGAAATTAATAGATAATACTGTTTTATATAAATAATTATTGCAGTAACTTTTTTCAATTAGACGGTACACAGAATTAATTTGAAATCCTAACATAGATTTGTAAGCATGGCTGTTTTTAGTGCAACAGCCAGAGAGTTCAGGACTAGAGCAATGGTTCTCAACCAGGGCTCAGCAAACTTCCAATTAAACTTAATTAAAATGCTGGAAACACACACACACACACAAATTCAGACGTAAACTGACATCATATTTATTTTCCCCCTTAATAACTATTATTTCTATTGAAAAACATACAGAATCTTGAATCTTATGGAATCACAAAATAAATCATGTTTAGTTAACTTAATATATTAACATTCCCAGTGGCAACAAGCAAAATGCAAGAGGAAATATCTCTACTAGCCATAGGGGACTTTGGAATATTGTGTTGGACAAAGTGGGGGCCTTGGAGTCAAAAAGGTTAAGAGCCACTGTTCTAGATTATTACAGGTTTGGAACCCAGCTAACATTAGTGCTGTGACGCAGAGAACATCCTCTGCCTGACAGCTGTGATGAGAGGTGGTGAGTGGCATGAACTGATGAAGTGATGGTGTGGGAGTACCAGCTCATCTCCTGTTTATCACCAAATGGCATCTCAAAACATATTCAAAATAAACGTTATTTTAAAGGGATACTCCACCCCAAAATGAACATTTTGTCATTAATCACTTACCTCCATGTCGTTCCAAACCCGTAAAAGCTTCGTTCATCTTCGGAACAAAATTTAAGATATTTTGGATAAAAACCGGGAGGCCTGTGACTGTCCCATAGACTGCCAAGTAAGTTGGACTGTCAAGATCCAGAAAAGTATGAAAGACATTGTCAGAATAGTCCATCTGCCATCAGTGGTTCAACCGTAATGTTATGAAGCGGCGAGAATACTTTTTGTAAGTGAAGAAAACAAAAATAACGACTTTATTCAACAATTCCTTTGTCAACAGTCTCCTCTGTGTCTCTCCATATCACCGTATGCTGTGTATGCTCTTCAGTCGTGCATATCAGCCGTGCTGGTTTTCATCCAAAATATCTTAAATTGCGTTCCGAAGACGAACGAAGCTTTTACAGGTTTGGAAAGACATGGGGTTAAGTGATTAATGACAAAATTTTCATTTTGGGGTGGAGTATCCCTTTAAATAGATGCTATGATCATACCAGCTTTAAAGCAACACAAGTTAACTTAATAATCAGTAGTTTACTTGATGTAGATTTAATTACTGTAGAATTTTTTTCATTTTGCAAAATTGTCATGCCAGACAAAAGGCAAAAGTCATATATTTCACACGAGTGTTGAATGCGAGTTTGCAGTCTGTTTTGAATGTGAAGCAATAAAAAACATGAACCACAAAATAATGACAAGAAATGTATTTCTGTTGGGTTGTGTACTAGTTCAGATTCACAAAGCTTTTTAGTGCTCTTAGCTTTTTAGTGAATCAAACACATACAGTATGGCACAGATAGTGTAAAGCCTGACCCCCAAAATGAATGACACTTATATTTCAGCACAACAAGTTATAGTCTGAATCAATCAGAAACGCTGTATGATTTACAGCAAAAGAGAACATTTCTGTAATATGTTATCAAAACAAACCTTATTTTTTATTGTGTTGAACCCAAAATATTAATTTAAATCATGAGTATCCTGGATATCCTTTGTAATCCACCTCACTGATCTCATTCTTTATCATCTGTTCTTTGAACGCGTAGTCATGACACTTCATAATTCTGCAATGCTCAGAGGATGCAGTGCTGAGGAGATTATTGTCACAGCTGTTGTTTTCCATAAAAGTTTAATTAGAAAAGCCTGCTTATGTTGCAAGGACTAATTTGATTCAGTGGTGGCGAGTCTGAGAGACAATGACTGTGTCCGAAAGCATAGCCTTTATGTAAGGCATTAAAGAACATCCCATTTTTGTGCAACATCCTGTCTACTAAGATGCCTTCATCTGTTAATATTTTGAAAGCAGCATAGATTCATGATTTAATGCATATGATTTGGAGTAAATGAATTCATAAATGTTAAAATTTCCAGGAATAAATGCACATTTTAGTCATTAAATGCTTTTTTATGACTAAAGCTCACTTGAATTTATTTTATATCATTAAACATGACATCATGGTCCCTTGGAAGCTGCTATGAAATCAGTTTCATTGTGAAGTACCTTCATGCTGCTTGTGAAGTCATTGACTCAACCAAGCACACAGCCACAGACAGATCCACTTTATTCTGGGGTCGATTGAGGCTGAATTAAGGGGATCATCTCCCTCTAGTGGTGGGTTTAAACAACTGCACTTTACATAACTTCACAATAACACAGAAACAGCAAAAAAAGCTCAAGTCATGGTGTACACTGACCCAAAAGATATTGAAGATCTTTCAAATTATGCAGGTCATTATTTGTTAAACCCTTTATGATTTAAGTTAAGGCTGCACATTAAAACAACATTTAAATCGAAAAGTAGCTACTGGTGTTGCTCATGATAAATCTTCAGTAGACCCATTAATAAAACTAGAATTCTTTATTTGCATATTCATAACGGGAGTGAGATGATATTCTGTTGTGTTCATGACTCCAGAACCGGAACACATAGCTCTAAACATGCTCATCTCTGAAGACAGTCCACCTTTCAGTGTTTACGTGAACCTGACAGCGGTGGGAGAAATGAACATTTGAACATAGCTATTAACTGTTTTGGATGAAGTGGTTCTCACTAGAGAAGCAGACTCTCTTGTTGCGAACAGTATTTTTATATAATTCTGTTGTAAAATGGGGCAGTGCAGATATGATGCTTCAATCACCTTGAAAGGATTTTATTATTATTTTTTGAAGTAACAGCAGTTGATTATATATTAATTAATTAGCTATTTTGCTCCCTTTATTCATTAGTTTCTAATATTACAAAATTGCAGGCAGCTACAGATAAACTGACATATAGGCTGCATGTAAGTCTAATGTTGTGAATTGCATTTTAACAGACATACAGTAGGCTATATTCCATTCATTGTCTGGTGATTGAAACTGAAGGTTCTAGAATGTAAGAAAAAGAGGTCAACGCCTTTCAGTAGCGCTACCGTAGATCACCTGCAGAGGGCGATAGAGACCGCCGGTTTATGTACACAGCTTTTGGTTTTTATCAAAGAAATTCATTATAACATTCCCAACAGATCACAGTAGTGATAAAGTATATCCTCATGCGAACAGTTTGGGTGTTTCTAATGTTGTGAGTTTAAAACATTAAAACAACAACGTTCTACATCACACTGAGACAATCTGGATCAGCACAGATCAGCCTGTTACCATAGTAACACGGGAGCGAGGGCGCTTAAGCTGTTACCGTGGAGAGCCCTTAGAGAGAAGATGCTGAGGGGAACAGAGGATGATGATGAAAATGAATAAGCCAAGACTGAAACCATCGAATACCAGTCCTACTCACACGTACCGACGCATGAAAGCACGCACGCATTTGAGTCGGCTCTTGTTGTTGAAATACCTTAGAACAGACAGTGTGTTTATTTATTTAGAAACATTATGTTGCAAAATCATCTTCATCATTATGATTATTTAACAACATAAAAAAGCAATACTACATTAATTTACAAACTGTGAAGCGTCCAAACATTAATGTTTATTTAAATATTAAAATATTGAGCTGTTCCTATATATATATATATATATATAGAGAGAGAGAGAGAGAGAGAGTATTATTATATTATTATAATTAAATTAAAAATAAATAATATTTATTTTTATTTATTTTCATTGCTTTATTCTTTTGTTTTTTGTTTTTCTGCAATGAGAATGTTAATATTTGACTATAATTTTCTCCATAATTTTAAATAAATATTTGTTGCTCAGTGTGTAAGGATATATTTTTACATATGTTAGCCTGCTATTTTGTCAAAGTCTGAATGCAATAAAATAAAAAAGCAAGAAATAAAAAAATATATATATAAAAATAAAAAACAGCAGACTCCGCCCACTTTGAGCCGACAACAATGCCAAGAAGGTCACGTGACCTTGCTTATGTTTCTGGATTAGCTTTGTTAGCTAGGGTGGGGACTCTTTGATCTGAACCCCCCCATCACGCCCTGGGCGTTGCATGTGGTACGATCCGCTGTCTGCGGTGGAGGCTGCAGTGTTTACGGTTTCATCCAGCAGAACAGCGCCTCCCTCTCTCTCTCTCTCTCTTTCGTTCCGTCTCTGTCCGTTTCCTCTCTTAGTAGCAGTAGCTCGTCTCTCCTCTGCTCTCTTCTCTCTTTTCTGGCCATTCATGCCGTTCGGACGCGTGAGGTAGTGGGTCTCGGGAAGACATAAGATCTGCGAAAGGGAAAAGAGAAAGACGACAGCAACGAGAGAACCGTCAGAGGAGGGGAAGACATGGATAAAGGGAAGAAAGAGTGCAACTGGAGCGGCTGGAGAGGGCAGGGTACAGATTTCATGTTTCTCTCTATAAAAACCGTATTTTATGGTATTCATTTCACAGCACCGTATTGTTCGTGTGTGTTTTATGATGTGTATTTAAGCGTGTATTAGGTTTTACGTGAAGCCTTCGTTCGTGGGACAAAGAGAAGAGGGGAGAGGCAGCTGTTTTGGGATGAGGGGTGGCAGGTGGTCCGTCTGCTTCATAGTAATGCTGATATGGTAACCCCGCTGTGTCGTTAGATTAGGCTTCGGTTGCCATGGAACAGAATTCAGACTGTTTTTATCTTCAATCGCGGTTACAGCAGCGCTGGATGAGGCTGTCGCCATGGCAACCAGGTCACACCCTTCCTGATTACATCATTCTCTCCAACAGGCATCCATGATACCTGGAGAAGGAAAGAGGGAGGGCATGGAAGACTAAATTGTGAGCTAGGCTTTTTTTAAAAGAGAAACAGAAAATGGTTCTCTAGACTATTCTAGCACAATGGCAGGTGCATTTTTAAATGTCCACCCAGGTCAGTGGTGTTGGGAGGGGATGCAGACACTCCATTTATAGGGATTGCATTGTGTGCAGTCAGTATTTGTGTATGGTTGTGTTTGCTGAAACTACTGTCTGTAACTACATGAAAAAAAATGACAACTTTATGACTGGCCTGACAGTATTCTCAGTATAAGGCGTTCTTAATGGTTTCTAGGACGCTGCTAGAGTATTCTGGGTAGTTGTTTTGGCATAAAAAAGGAGTCCACATGAGGGTTTCTATTATATTCTGTTGCCTATATCTGTGTTCCATTCCTAGCATAATGCATAATTTAACAACACAAACATACATTTTTACTCAGTTTGTCTCTATGCTATTTGTATGGCATCACTATGAAATGATTTCGTGTTTGTTGATTCATAACAAACCCTCTAGAGTCTAGACCCCTCTTACTGCATTCTCATACGCACAGTGACATGCATAAAGTAGCCTAACACATAAATAAATAAAACATTCAGTGCTGTATTTCTAAACCACTCACATGCCTGAAGACAGTGTTTTATTTGAACTTATCCATATACATTTGTCTGTATTAGGAAATTAAGTAATTAAATAAAATGATTGTTCTAATGTGCTAATTATTGGATAAAGCAACAGGGTTTCTAAAGTCAGGACAGAATATTCTTCCTGATTACACATTACAAAAGCGAGTACAGTATGTGTAAAAATTTATATTAACATATATTACCTCCAGGTTTGAATTATATTTGTATCGTTTGGTGGGGCTGGATTCCATTTCCTGTTTAGCTCTGGAATTTGCAGGCTTATGTGTGTGTTGTATGGGGTCTTGATTAGGAGCACAATGTATGAGCACCAGGAATGATGATCGCAGTAGCTCTGGTGTCTGGGTCACCTATTTTTGAGATTTTTGTGTCAGCAGCCCAGATCATTAACCAATAAGCTACCATCAACCCTAATTAAAGCTTCAACTGGCACACAATGTGACAAAAACAACATAGTTCATGTGGATTCAGTGAACACTAAGGCACTGATAACTTGTTTTAAAAAGATTCGACCAAAAACAGAAAATTCTGTCATCTTTTACTCACCTTTATGTTGCTCTAAACCTGCATGACATTCTTACTTCTTTAGAGCATAAAAGAAGGTTTTTCAATACTGTGGAAGTCAATGGTAACCCAAATGTTGGTTTCCAGCATTCTGCATAATATCTTATTTTGTGTTTTGCAGAATAAAGAAAGACATACAGATGAAGACATGAGTAAATGATGACAGAATTTTCATTTTTAACTGTGGTGGAAAGGTAAACAAGGACAGACACTGAGTGGAAATGTACATGGAAAGTCAAAAATAAAGTGGGCTTGGGAATTGTGAGGTTCGGAAGTGCAGAGAAGTTTTTAAAGCAGTCACACATGCTCCCTTCCTGGTCCAAGATGAGTTTCATAGTGTAGAGTTTCATTTGTGAACTAGCTTAGCATATTGTTATCTGATTAAGACAATCTTTTTATGATACATTACAGGAAGATATATCCAGTTGTTCAGCCATTTGAATGAACATTCAGGTTTCAGTCCCAACAGAGTGCTCCCTTTCTCAGCTGCCTTGGTTCCAGAAGCATGTTTCCCGTTCATTTTTCCCTTAGGGATTTTTAAAAAGTCTTTGATTAAAAGTTAAAAGCCATAAATCAAACCAAATAGCTACAAGGTGAATCACAATATTACAAACTTTAATTTGAAGGAAAAAAACTATTTTAAAATAAAAAGACAAAGGTACAAGACTATGTACTGTGTAACAGATTTAATGAACTTCAGTTCCATGGAGCATTGCAAATATAATTAACATAAAAAAAATTGCGATTTTAATTGAAATAAATATGAAATATATGGAGAAATATTGGTTTAAAGATGTTTATTGCGTATATAGAAACAACATATTTTAAGACAGTTGCAAAATATGCATAGGCTATATATAAATATTTAGGCCTAGTTTGAGAGCATAGTGAGATCAGCTATAATTTGCAACTTGGATTTTATGATTTGATTTTTTTTTTGCAGAACCATGGGTGATGTAGTTTTTCACCTGGATTTTTTCTGTTTAACACATTTATTTAAAAAAATAAGAAATAATGCAAGCTATAGTGGCTTCAACAAAAGCATATGCCATTGATTAACAACCTTGTAGCTCACAATAGGTCTGTTTTATAAGCTTTATAAGTTATCGATACACATTGATTCTGATATGAAGAAAATAAATGTGATTTTTACTTCCAGAATTCAACTGCACTCCATACAGGACTTTGACCTTGTCAGTGACCTCTCACTCAGGAAGTGAATGGTTGGATATAATGTTAGACTGGTTGTCAAGCTGGACGTGCATCTCTGATGCTATAATTACACTCCGACATTTAAACACCAGCACACACGCACACAATTACCCCCCACCATCACCTTTTTATTTTAAGCTGGCCCCCTAAGCAATGTGTGTAAGGGAAACTGGAACACTGTATCTATAGCAACCACTGCTGCCCCCTTTCTTTCTCTTCTCACACACACTTGCCACATAGGACATATGAAACAAGGTGGATTAGATTAATTAGGTTCTGTGAAAGGGTCACACATAATTTTCATTTTTGATTGTGTATGTGTTTTAGTCTGAGCTATTTGTTCCCTGTATGCTGTATTAATATGTGTGTGTGTGTCCATTATTAGCCAATGGTAGTATGAGCCGGTCCCCCTCCCTCTTATTTTCTGCCTTTCTCTCTCTCTCCTTTTGTGTGCGCTCCCACTCACTGTCTCTCTCTCTTTTTCTTGCTGTCTGCAGTCATGGGTGGTTCAGGTCAGTAGCTCTCTCTGTCTTCTGTTAGCTTTGGTGTTTTAGCATCAAAAATCAGGGATCTCAAAGACTGTTTTTTATAATGATAGAATGAATTACAGATGTCACTGGTTTTGTTGAAAAACTGAATTAAGTGGTGTTTTATTATTCGTATGTGATTTTACAGCCCATGTTAGGTCACCTAACCACTGGATATCCTTAAACACTAGTATTATACTAGTCTTCATTAGTTAAGTAATATTTAAAGATTTGTAAGGAGAAAGAGTGCCAACGTTGCTGCTTTTAGTCTTTAATTCTATTTAGAGAGTCAGTTAGCAGAAGGAAAGTAGAAAGTCAGAGCAGGAAAATATCATCAGAGCTAATAGTTTAATAATTATGTTAAAGGTTTTTGTATTTTTTGTTTTACATTATTATTGATAAGAGACAATGAGAAGTTATTAATAATAATTGACAGTGTATTCAACTCTCAGTGAAACGATCAGTCGAATCTGAAGTCTGCACTTCATCTTGGACTCGAGCAAAATCTCGATATAAAAATGGCAGATATTTTTGCCCTCCTCTAAGCTCTGCCAGGCTAAATTTAGCCCAGTGGGGCTGATTGGAGAATCACACAAGGGACTACCGATGTACACACTAGAGTGTGACAGACCAGCTTCTGTGAGTGTGTAACAGTTTCTTCTGAAGCCGCAACAAATACAGGTGTTAAAAAAGGAAACACACATAAGTTACAGGGAGCTCTCGCTTGCCGCAGAGACTGAAGAGATGATTCAGAGATCTCAAACTGCTGGTTCTCATGGCAACAAGTTCTACTTGTGTTGTCTTTGTGATATTTGGGCAAAGAAGAAAGATCTGGTTTTCTTAGATACCTGCTTGAAACCTGTCCACCATATCAAGCATTACACCTGCTCAGTAATGAATATCCGAGCGCTTTGAACTTTGATAATAAGAAGAAATGTTTCTTGAGCAGCAAATTCACTATTAGAATAATTTCTGAAGGATCATGTGACACTGAAGACTGGAGTAATGACTGCTGAAATCATCATCATAGGATTAAATTACATTTTAAATATATTAAAATAGGAAACATTTTAAACTGTAATACTATTTTAGAATATTGTTTTTAAATAAATGCAGCTTTTATGGGCATAAGAGGATTCTTTCAAAAACATTTAAAATTCTTAAAGATCCAAAACAGTTAAACAGCAGTGTATTTGTACTATAGCATGGCTAGAACTCTGTATTGACCAATCAGCATTCAGGACTATAACAATTTCTGCATTGCTACTTCCCTGCTAAATATTGTAAGAAAAAGAAGCACATTAAATGAGTAGTACAAGACATTATTTCTTCAGATTCAGTCAGAATCACATCAATAGCAAATACAAGCTCCAGAATGTTTTGCATTTCTGTGGAAGGATTGGCTCTTGGTTGTTGAGTGTGCTTGGTTTTAATCAGTTTAATGCATATACTGCATGTTCACAAAACACTTTCCCAATGAAGCTGTACTTTGTTAATGACTTGTTCCTAGAGAACGGTGGGACTAATTTGTAGGTTTGAATGCTAGTTGTACAGTTTTGTATCTGGATGATTGTGAGATGTATGTCGGGTCGGTAACCAAAAGGTTTGAACTCTACGAGGGATGATCCTTGAGAAATACACTTAACATTAGTTTGCTCCAAGGTCGATTACCACTGTAACTTAAGATGGTACACGTGTGTAGAGACGCTGTAGAAATAAATTAATCTCCAGTATATAGAGTGATGATAATTTCACTAGGTTTTGCCATTTTACATGAATATACTCTACCACATGCCAAACTAAACCTGCAGTTTAAAAGTTGTAACCTTCATGCACCTCTCCATTTCACTGCTTTAATTCTGAATGTACATTAGTATGGTGAAGCCTCATAGCTCAATAGCTCACTGTGTGTGTGTGGTCATTATATTACAGCACTTCTGATAACATGACTATTTGTACTGTCTTACCCAATAGCAATAATTAACCCAGTACAGTGTGTGTGCACACAGATGGTTAGGGTTAGATAAGTTAACAACAGGTGCTGTGAGAGGTAGACAGGTGTGAACTGATAGCCTCAAGGTTGCACATTTTCTCTTCATGCAAAATGCATGATGAATACAAACTTGAAAAGAAAATTGATTTCCAGACCTGTAAAAGTTACAATTATGGAAATGAAGACAACGAATGGAAATTTCTGATAGAGTTTGGGTTCCATTGTCGCCTTCTGGCTTGCTTGGTTGGGTTCTGAGAGACTCTTAACTTTAAGTAATATATCTGTATGACCACACTGACTGACAAAGCCTGAACTGAATTAAGCTGGATGATGGCATTATTGTTTTCTGTAGAGCTGCTTAATAGCTGAATCACATTTTGCAACATTGACACGAATTGAACATAAATGAAATCAAAACTGAACTGATTTTAGATGTATAACAACATTGCCGCCTATTGTAGAACTGCCCATAGCTGATCGATTAACTTCACACTGTTACTGATCTGAACTAACTTAAGCTTAATAATAATGACACTATTGTCTTTGCTTTATGGCAGAATCTGAACTGTCTCCTAAGCAGAGTTTTCATAATTGCTAATCTTTTTGAAGCTGCTTTGACACAATCTGTATTGTATAAAGCACTATAGAAATGAAGGTGTCTAAAATGAGCGACCATGTGCCCGAGGTTAGTAATTTGCAGAAAACATGCCCATACATCTCCATTTAAGGGCTTTCCGCACAACCTTTCCTTTACAGCCTTTCGTCTCCAAAGACACACTCTTGCCAAAGAGCATTTGATTCTCTAGCAATTCCACTTGTGCCATCCTTAAAACAAGTCCAAACACAGTTATCACCATTTATACAGACCCAGATTAGCCAGCTATACATATCTAAGTTTTTATGCAAAGGAACCTTGCAGCTCAAGCAATGACGCACATTTTCTCACTCTTTTACTATGATGAAATATATTAAGATGAAATATTTATGTTTAAAACTCTGTCTTATGTTTATAAAGCCACCCAAAGTTTGTTTTTGCACGTGTTTCTTAATTTATTCGTAATTTAGAAACATTTTTGTACCAAAGTTCAAAGGCATATTTCACGTACAGTTAGTGAATAAGACCCACTGTGTTCATTTCTTTTAGATGAGTTAATGGCCAGTGCTGCTACTACATAGTAAGTGTAACAAATACTAAACAGCTGCTAATATGAGATGGCTATGTAAACTGTTTTACAGAGCAGAATTACTGAGCTAAAATAGAACAAGTGTAGAGAAACTTCCAACATGTGATTGTGTAGATTTGATGCTGTAATTTCTCATTGTAAGATTTGTGTACTTAAGGACTGACATGGTTCTTGTTCTGATCACTTTTCTACTTGTTTTTGTCCCTCTGTTCAGTGGTCGATCTGTTACATTGGCGGGATTTAAAGCAGTCTGGACTGGTTTTCGGCAGCGTGTTGCTGCTGCTGTTCTCTTTAACCCAGTTCAGCGTGGTGAGTGTTATAGCATATCTCGCTCTGGCTGTCCTCTCCGCCACCATCAGTTTCCGAATCTACAAATCAGTCCTACAAGCAGTGCAAAAAACCGACGAGGGCCACCCCTTCAAGTTAGTCCAACACTCAGTTTGTGTCTTTCGCTTCGGTACGTATTCAAAAATGAATCTGTTCTCATGGCTTCTCTCTTTTTCAGGGCTTATCTGGAGGTGGAGATCGCTCTCTCTGCAGATCAGATCATTAAGTATGTGGATAAGATTCAGCTGTACATCAACTCCACCATGAAGGAGCTTCGCAGGCTGTTCTTGGTTCAGGATCTGGTTGACTCCATAAAGGTGAAAACACGCTAGCTGATGAACATTTCATTCCCTAATTTTCTATGATACTATTGCAGTTTCAATTTGAAAGCCTAGAGATAACCTTTAGTATTAAAGGTGCACTCATTCATTTTGTTCCACTTGTTGATACAACAGTGGTCTTGGACTTCTTACTGAAACATATTGGCGTGAACTGTTGCACAAAAGATTTCAGTTACAGATGTCATGGTAGAAATAACTGTTTGCAGGCATATTCGTCACATATTTTGGAACCAAAAGTGGCCAATAATTTTCGAGCTTGCATTCAGCTTATCATGTGATATCAAACCATGAGTGGCGCCCACCCAATATAGAATAAAACGGCAGTAATTTGACTGCTGTCTTCATCTCATGTAGGTTTACATAGTTTTTAAGATATTTAAGTGCTGTTAATTTTGTTGGACAGTGGGAAAAGTTACTGAGTGCCCCTGTGAAGGATTTAAAAGCTGTGAAGATAATTTGACATATGTGTGTGTGTTTAGTTTGCAGTGTTGATGTGGTTGTTGACCTATGTTGGAGCTCTGTTTAATGGCCTGACCTTGTTGATTCTGGGTAAGAAAACAACATAAACATGCACTACCATTCAGAAGTTTAGGGTCAGTAAGATTTTAAAATGTTTCGTAAAAAAGTCCCTTAGCATCACAAAGGCTGCATTTATTTGATCAAATATACAGAAAAAAAGTAATATTGGGAAATATTATTACAATTAGTAAACACTGTACACTTTTTTCCTGCTCTAAACCAGTGGGTGCATAGAGCAAGTTAATGTCTTGGAATTTTTAATGAAAAGTTTGATAAACTTTCTCCTATATCAGTGCTGATTCTTAGTGAAGAAATAATTTTCTAAGAAATGTTCAGCAGTTTCTGTTGTGTTGTGTGTTTGCTGTCTGATTTGCTTCCATATCTTAGGTACACACTCAAAATTCCATGTCACAAACACACACACTGCTGTAGGTCAGGCTGTGATAACCTCAAACAACTGTAATCATATGACACCACACAGCATTCTGGGAGAGCAGCTCAGTTGTCCTGACTGTATCTCTCCTTCATCCTTCTCTCTTTAGCGGTGGTTTCCATGTTTAGTGTGCCAGTGGTTTACGAGAAGTACCAGGTAATGTTTTCCCAGTCCCCACAATTATCTTTTTTTAACGTCCATGTTTTGCCACATTATCAGAACCTAGGATGTTGATTCCTATACCAGTGAAATTCCATGATACTCAATACCAATTTAGAGCAATAACTAATATGCTATTAAACATACACCTTCATTTAAAAAAAAAAAAAGTTGCATTAAATGAAAACTTTTATTTTGAAATTACTTCTGAATTAAGTAAACAATTCAATTAATAATTCAAGTACAGTTAGTTAAAAAAAGAAAAAGAAACAAACAAAAATATTGAATTATGGATGCTTGTCTGCACCACAGGAATTAATACATATATATATATCTCACAGTTATTTTTTTTCTCAAAATTCAGAATTGATATAAACTTATATAGATATAAACTCAGAGTTCAGAGAAAATGGTCAGAATTGTGAGAAAGACACTCGAATGTTTGACCTTTTCTCAGAATTCTGAGTAAATATCTTGCAATTCTTTTTGTTTCTGCCACAGAATAAAAAGTTTAAAATTTGCTGTTACCTTTTTTTTTTACATCCCATGTCAGAAACAAGCTTCTATAGTGAATGGCTTTCTTTTGGCATTGTTTTTGTTTAAGTATCGATTCTTTTGGTATCAGTATTGTGTATGGTGAATCCTCACACTCGTTTTCTCCCTTTCAGACACAGATTGATCAGTACTTAGGACTGGTGCGCACCCAGGTTAACTCGATAATGGGAAAGTGAGTTCTATATAAATATTATTACAATTTCAGATGTATTTATTTATATATTTTTTATATAATCAACCTGCTTAATTTTCTGTTTGATTTTCAGGATTAGAGAAAAGGTTCCTGGGGCCAAAAAGAAGGAATAAACTCTTTGCTTCTGTACAAGTAAACACTATAGCCAGTAAAACTACAACTTTGCCAGCACTGAAGGACCCCAACTACACAGGAGGCCAATGTCACCTCAGAAACTAAAAAAAAAAAAGCATAAACAGAAAAAGATCATGTTAGTATAATGGCACCAATTAAACCCCCCACTGTTGCCAGTCACAGGTGAATTCCTGCATAACTAACACCTATTCACATAAATAACACCTTGTGGGCAGTCGTAGAGCTATAGATATACCAGAGGGACACACAGCGATTCTCTCTTCCATTGCTTCTGATTTAAGTGCATGAAGTCCAGTCTTGAGTAAATATTTGCTATCTCTGCAGTGCTCTTCCTCTCTCTGCTTTATTTTGCAGTGCATATTTCCTGCTATAAAATGTAACATGAAAATGAAAATCATGCCCGTCATATAATCTCCTGCTGCCATCTCGAATAATCGCTTCAATTCACCGTCACTGGTAGAGTGGTTCTGTGTACAGACATACTTATTAATATCGAGTTGAATTGTGGATTGTTTTTTTGTTCGTGTTCTTTTCTGTGTATTCGAGCACAATGATAATTTGAAGATGTTATTACTAAATGTGTAACTGTAATTTTTGCAGAACTGTAGGGATACATGTAGGTGTTTAAAGACAAGCTTTGTGGTCCTTCTCTAGGGCACCTGATTGTCAGACTGCAGAGCTCCAGCTGTACTAAACTTTGTACAACGTTCAGTGTTCAGTTATTTTAAAGTCTTTAACTATTTGCACTCTGTATTTAATTAACGAATGAGAAAAATAAATGTTCCTTGATGTAGGAGGGTTGGTGTCTTGTCATTCATAGCAAAATGAACTAAGAGAAGGTCATTGTGGGACAGACAAATGGCATTATGAAAAATTATTCCGCAAAGCATTGAAGACACATAAGGCTGTGATTTATTTTGCAAGTTATGGAGGTTTGAGTTTGTTGTGCAAAATGCGAATCCTCCTAAATGATGTCCTGTTGCTATTCAATAAAGTATCAGAGCTTAATGTGAAATGAATATAACATTAGCAAACAGATAAGTAGTAACAGATGTTCCAAATTCTGACATACATTGGAGTTAAACAGATTATCAAAAAAGAAAGCAAATGTAGGGCAGGACTTTGTTCTGTTCATTGGTTGTTAATTGGATGGAGGCAGATCTGAATGTGAGCTTGCAGACAGTTGTAACAAAGGAACTGGTTAAACGGAAAGCCTTTAGTTTCAATGGAATTATGGTATTTTGATTAAAAATTTAAGTCAAAATGTTTTATAAAAATAAAATACATGCATGGATGCATCATTCACAAACAGATCAATAACATGAATTTATAAGTGTGATAGGGTGAATTTCCATTTCATGAGATTTGAACTAAAAGTGGGTAAAAGATTATAAGCATGTAACTTTTTTAAAAAATATTTTTGTTTTTTTGTATACAAATCTTTTTTGGTCTGTTCCTCACAAAAAGCTATCATACAGCTTCAGACAGCTTGGAACATAGTGCACAAATGTTATGGAAAACTAATGCTATTTCATGCATTCTGAGTTATTTACACTGTTAAAGAGTTGGATTCTCATGCTAAACATGGCCAAAGTTTTAAAAAACGATTTGGACGTATGATGGAGTATTTCTGTGCCAGATACACTCTGGATTTGCACATCATTTGATATTGAAAGACAGAGCGGTCCCAGAGATAAAAGATCCAGGTCATGAGCTGGATTCGCAGACGGTGAGTAAAACTGCATCAAATTTCTGTGTTTTGTTGGCAATCGGCGCACAAGTGCTCAAGACTCTTTAGCTCCACCCACGGCACAGCTACAGGAGCTCAGCTGTTTTTGGAAAGAATGTAAGGTTGTATCCTTCTTTTATAAATCTGATCAAACTAAAGACTCTACAGACATATGAAGGATGCAATACTACTATATAGGTACTCAAAATTAACATGAGATTGGCGAAAATGTTATGCCCCCTTTAAAACATTTTCTCATATCTATGGAAACTTGATTCCACCAAGGCTGAGATATAAACTCACAATTATAAAAAAAAAAAAGAATTGTGAGATAAAAGTAGTTGGGAGAAAAGGAGGAAAGTTGCAATTACCTTTGTTTTACTCTGTTTCAGAAATAAGTTTCTATACTTTTCCTAGTTTAATGAACTATAAATAATTTTAAACTTGATGCATACATATTTTAGTACATTATTTCAGGACTTATTCGTTGTTGCCAAGCAACAGAGGACTATGAAATGTTAAAAACTGAATTAAAATAATGCCAAGTAAACTTGTCATGTAGATGGTGTTCGATTACAATGGTGTTTCCAAGGTTACCTGACTCTCAGAGCATTCTGGGGTGTGGCAGGCGTGTCCCTCCTGCACCAGGAGGTCCGTCACGCTGACATCGCCTGTCTCCATGGAGATGTGCAGATCGACGCACATGACACCATGCAGAATTGAGTAGAGGGACACGATGGCAGATCGACCGTTTGTGAGAGTCCTAAATCGGTTACTCCAACGACCAGAATTAGCCACTGCGCAGACGGATCCATGCCTGCGATGCAAAACACCTGTGTGTGTGTGTGTGTGTGTGTGTGTGTGTGTGTGTGTGTGTGTGTGTGTGTGTGTGTATGGCATGTACCTCTACGTTGCTGTCTAGGATGTGCAGTACTTTGGCTCTATAGTATTTGGCCAGTTGCTGTCTGTCTTTGAAGGGGGCCACACACAGTAGGTTTGGATAGAGAGAGACAGATACAGGTCTCAGATCTCTCATGTTTAGGGCTGCTGTTAACTGACACTATTTTGTTGCTGTTTGTATTTTATGTGTGACGATTTTGAGGTAATACAAATCTGACTTTGACAATTTCAAGTTTATATCTCACAACTCTTTTTCTCAGAAATCTCTTTTAAAGGGCATCTAACTTTGTGGATGAAATTATTTGTTTTGTTTTTGTGTTTTATTTTATATTCCTTTTTTTGACATTCTTTTTATATTTCATTTTAATGTGTTTATTTTTTTATTTAAATGTGTTTTTTTTTCCAGATAGAGCCATTTGTCCAGAAAATTAGGCAGGTGACCTTACTGCTTTATATCATTGCCTGCCCGAATTTGGTATCCAATATTACATCAATAACAAATCATGAATCCACTAGTTTATATAGCAGAAATTACAAAAGATTAAGCTAGTAGTTTTGAAGTTGCTATTCCAGAAAAAAAAAAAATTGTGAGATAAAAAGATGCAATTACATTTTTTTATTCCATGGTAGAAACGGACTTCCATACAAAAACAGTGTTTATGTTTGTGCATTTAAGTTACCTGGATCCATTGATTTGGCCATTGATTTGTCGTTTTGGCATTTTGGTTTGAGTTGTTGTAGTTGATTGTAGAGTGGGTGTGCAAACGGAGGCACATTCCTAATCTAAGAGAGAGAAAAGACATTAGACTAACTGCCAGAAACATACTCTACACAAGTACACAAATAACTGGTCAATTCATTGCAAGTCTGAGGTATCAGTTCTGGTTCTAGAGGGGGCTCCTTTAAATGTTTATACCTTAAAGTTACTTTCAAAATCTGTGCCATTAAACCAGTTGTGTTATTCAGGTAATTGGTTATAAATGTTTATAAAATCTATCTTGCTTAACAAGATTTGTTTCAAATTATTGCTCCACGATGACAGTACTTTGTTGACAGACTTCTGTAAGTGGAGACACTAATTCCATATTCATGGTCTTTGGGTTGTTTCCAGAAAGTTCCTTAGATGCCAGCTGCTCATCAATCTCTCCCTGAGAGAAACAGTTTGGGAAAAATGCACCCGCAATGACTACCTAATCCAAAAAGACAAAGAAAGGATTAACAGATCACATTCTTGTCACACATATACGCACACACTCAAAACATCCATTACTGTTCAGGGTTTGGGGTGGCTAAGATTGTTTTGAAGTCTCTTTTGCTCACCAAGGCTACATTTATTTGATCAAAAGTACAGTAAAAAGTGTTATCTTCTGCTTTATTGCTACAATTAAAAAAAACACTGTTCTCTATTTTAATATATTTTAAAATGTAATTTATTCCAGTGATCACAAATCTGAATTTTCAGCACTCATTACTCTAGTCTTCAGTGTCACATGATCCTTCAAAAATCATTCTAATATGCTGATTTGGTGCTCTGTTGAAAACAGTTGTGCTGCTTAATATTGCTGCGATTTTTCAGAATCTTTTAATGAGTAGCAAGTTCAAGAAAAGAACAGCATTTATTTGAAAGGGATTATTATTTTTTTTTTTTATAAAAATAGGTTTTTACTGTCACTTTTGTTTAATGCATTCTTGCTGAATAAAAGTAGATTTCTTAATAATAATTTAAAAAAAAAAAAAACATCTTGCTGGCTCAAACTTTTAAAAAATAGTGTACTGTTGTGTGTGTTTGTCTATACCTGCAGGATGATTCTCTGTTTGTGCAGGCTGGTGTAGTCTGTGGGGTTTGAGGAGCTGCTGATGTGCATGTTAAATGATGGTTTTGACTTTTAAAGGGTTTGAGGAGTTTATGATGTGCATGTTTAAAATGTAAATTCTGTATAAAATGAGCATGTTTTTGTGTGTGTGTGCACAGTGTATTTACCTATCTGATTTGTTTGACTTGAATGCAGTCGCGAATTGAATGCAGTCCTTTTCCCCCCATTACTTTTATTTGTTGATTTTCAGTATATACGCTCTGTATTGTGGTTTTTTTTTTAAGGATATTTTAGAATGAGTGTCTTTAGTATAGTGTGTAATATTCCCTTTCTCGTTTTCAAATATATGATCAATATATTTTTTTACCTTTGGGTTTCTGAATTCTCCTTTAGCTCTAGATGTGTACCAGGTCCGAAAAACAACAAAAAAAGAAAAAATCTGACAATTTACATTTAAAATCAAAATTCTAAAACATTTGATGTTGGCCTATAACAATGTTCTCATCAAACTGCTGTGTAATAACTAATATTTTACTATTACAGACACCGTACTTTATTTGATTATAATCTATACCAGTCCACAGAGCATGCTCAGATTTGGAATTTTATACCTTGAAGGCATTGACGAAAGCAATGAAGTCACTCTGAACATTTTGTGCAAAGGTCAGCTTACTCCTGTGATGTCAAACAGAGACAACAGTACAGACGAATCACAGGATCAAGTGTAAACCTAGTTCAGATAACCTATGAAGTGTGTGTGGGGTCAAAGGTCAACCTACCTGTACCCGGCCAGGCGCTGCAGTGACGGCTTGGCAGAAAAGCTCTTCATGGTTTTTATGTACATTTATAACACTATACTTTGTATTATATTACCTTTTGTCAAATTACAAAAAAGTTTTGAAAGTCATGAAAACACTATTGTTGAGTCTTTTGCTATTTGAGCAAATGGGAATGCAAAAAATATTTGTGGTAGTCTCTCACTCACTGATATAGAAGTTTACACAACTATGACGACTTCTTCTGTTGCTGAGAAACCCGGAAATGTGAAAAAGGTCCATTAAAAGAGAAAAGGTGAAAAACAAAACAAAACAAAAAAAACTTTATTTTGTTTCCATTAAAACATACTGCAATGTATGTTACTTGGTTTCCATCCAAGTATTGACTGCTCCTAAGTGTATACTCCGAATTAAGAGTAATGGGCAACAAAAATCTCCAGTATGTAGATTAAAGTAAGCAAATCAGGTTCATGAGTTTAATGTAAAGCTTAAGATTGTTTTTATTTCTAGGCAATAACGGTGGAACATGTTCAATAGCTTTTTGTTGGCAGGACTTTTAGGTATGAGTTCTTACCAGATTTTCAAAAAGAACCAACCCTGAGAAATATCCACTGGATTAAAAGGTGCGGCAAATGCAGTTTTCCATCTATTCATAATGATTGATCATGAGTCATTTATGGTCATCAGATTCAGAATATGGTCAGATATGCAGTTAGGTACATACATTTCGAGACAAAAAGTCGAATTCTAAAGATTAATAGTTACTATCAAAATACTTAATACGCTTAATAGTTACTATTTTTATTTGTTTCATTCATACTCCAGCAGCATCATTTATTCGAGTAGAAAAACACGCTCAGGTCAGGCTTCAGAAACATCCGCAGTTCCGCACTAAACCCCGCCCACACCTACATAAGTAACTTCTGATTGGCTCTCCAGAACCTCATCTCCAAGATACACCCAATGACCTCGAACGGGAAGTTACTAATCCTCCCTCAATTTAATGATTTATTGCACCGCTTATCTCTGGTAGGGTCGATGAACTATGAACGATGAAATATATTATACTCCTTCTTATTTATTGCTAAAATATTTTGAACCCCAAAATGCTACAGGAGGTTTAATATAAAATATTCAGGGGTGTTACAGGAAGGTCACGGTTTTTTTTCCATGCCGTGTTTCCAGTTTCACTTGATTGCGCAGCGTTGCGAGGCGTTGATTGGTTGAGCGTTGAGATGGGGCGGTCGGAACGTCATTCATTACGGACTCAGATGAGAGAGGAGGGTCTTTTTGACAGAACTCTGTGCAGAGCTTAACCAGTACGACCAGAGCTCAGATCTGTCTTCAGCTGCTAGTGTTACCTGTAGAATTGGTCTCTGTGAATATCTCACATGGCTGCATACAAGCTGGTTCTCATTCGCCATGGCGAGAGCTGCTGGAACCAGGAGAATCGCTTCTGTGGCTGGTTCGACGCGGACCTGAGCGAGACCGGGGTTCAGGAAGCAAAGAAAGGCGGTCAAGCTTTAAAGGGTTTGTATAGTATTATATTTTCCAGCATTTTGAATGAGCGTTGTAAATCTGCCGTCCTAAGTATGTCAGATTAGATCTAGATTCGTTTTTGAAAGAACATACATTATTTCTAAATTGAGTATCAATTTGCACGCTTTGTCTTATTAATGTTTGCATTAAAATTTTTGCCTTTTTAATGAGAGAAATCAAACCGGAAAATTCTAATGACTTTCGGAAGACTGCGCATCCCCGCCACAGCCCCGCCTCCGACATGACGTATGTACGCTCTGAACCAATAAGCTGGCGCTTTGCCTTTTACTGACGGGTTGAGGGCGGGGCCTACCCGTTGCGAACGTGCAACACAGGACGTGATTTTGTTCATGTGCTGAATTTCCCAGTCAGGGATGCGTAAAGTGACTTTTTGACGCGATTACATACAGTTATGCATTTAATTGATATGTTATAATTTATAATATTTTAATAATTATAATGTTATCATTTATTTATTAAAAAATAATATTCTATAATTTTTTTTAAAAATAATGTAATATTAATTTGGATAGTTTTTATTTCCATATTAGGGCCATGCTGTATTAAAAATAAATACAATTTAAATAATAAGAAAAATAAATGATGATCACAATATATTAAGTTGTATTATGCTGAATTCTGTTTTTCATATAAAGTCTATACTGTGTCTTTGCAGATGCAGGGTTTGAGTTTGACATTTGTTACACCTCTGTGCTGAAGAGGGCCATTCGGACGTTATGGATTGTTTTGGACGGTATTGATCAGATGTGGCTGCCCGTGCACAGGACCTGGTGCCTGAATGAACGCCATTATGGTGGTCTCACTGGGTTAAACAAGGCCGAGACTGCGGCCAAGCATGGTGAAGCCCAGGTTAAGGTTTGGAGGCGCTCCTACGACATCCCTCCACCAACCATGGATGCAGATCATGACTTTTACAGCATCATCAGCAAGGTGGGGTCTTCAAGCATCTTACATTTATTATGGTAATTTAAGCAACTAATCTGTTGCATTCAAATGCATATTTTAGATGTATTTGTCATTAAAATTAGTCACTTCCCCTCCTCAGATTCCATAGATTTCTCAAAATATATAAGAAACAGTAACTTGTAAGTGTATACAAATGCACATGGTGTCTGATAGCTGCTACTCTAGAGGGTGTGCTCAGTTTTGAGCTTTCTGAATGTACATGTATGATATTGCCCAGTGACAAGCATGCCTATCAACTTTTTTTATCTGCATTCTTGCGTCCCTTACAACGAAAATAACAGAGTTCATAAGTCACTTCAACATGCATTATCCCAGCTCATGAGTTTGAAAACCAAGTTTTCAGCTACATGTTGCAATTTGTTGCCACATGTTGATGTTACACATTGAAATTGACCTTCTAGTAGTTAATAAGTGCAAAGAGTCAGAAATCAAAGGTCATACCTTATTCGCATAGAAAACTGCATACAAATGTTGATAACATTCTAGCACTCTGGTTTTCCTATGACCTAGAACAAACAAACAAATCAAGAATTTCTATTAGCCTAAAAGAGCAGCACTATTACATAGTGATATGATTATGTAACATTTGATTAATGCACCAACTTTATATCTTGTGGGATGTCTTGTCTTCCTATAGGACAGACGTTATGCTGATTTGACCGATGACCAGCTGCCTTCTTGTGAGAGTCTGAAAGATACAATTGCACGGGCGCTACCCTTTTGGAATGAAGAGATTGCGCCTCAAATCAAGGAAGGAAAGAGGGTGTTGATTGCTGCTCATGGAAACAGTTTGAGAGGCATTGTGAAACACTTAGAAGGTAATTATCCCACAGTATCATTTCAATCCCACTATCATTGAAATACTTTAAATATGATTTCCAGGTTAGGAAAAGTCATCGAAATGAATAAAATCTTTAAATCAATAAAATCTTACATATGTATGTAGTTTTTAATCAGCAAGAGATTGCTTTTTTTTTTAGTTTCTCTCCATACAATTACTGTGGCATGAAGTCAAAAGTTGCCAAGGCATTTTCATATAATTAAACTTGATGTACTAAAGTAACTAAAATTAAAATGGAATAAATTAATAACTGTTTAGACTCATTAAAAAAACTAATACAAATGCCAAAAACACAAAAATTACTCAAACGTTAAAATTAAAATGCATCATATAAAAAAATAAAAATGACTTGTGGGGTCACCACAAATGATTTAGCTTTCATTTCTTCCATAGTCTCATAGTTTGTTTCCTCACTCACAGGTATGTCTGAGGAGGCCATCATGGAGCTGAATCTGCCCACAGGCATCCCTATTCTTTATGAGCTGGACAAGAACCTGAAGCCCATCAAGCCCATGCAGTTCCTCGGAGACGAGGAAACCGTTCGCAAAGCCATGGAGGCTGTGGCAGCACAGGGCAAAGCCAAGAAATAGAGTATATATATTTTTATTATACATCAGCACTGAATTACTTTAAACAAGACTCCCATATTTAACATCAATGAGGCAGAGCTCTATGGAAGAAGTATATACAAGTAAAAAAAAATATTGGGTCTATATGTAACCAATTTGAAATATTAGAATTTTGGAATGGTTGTGAGTATTTATTAGTTAAACAGTTTACAGGGACTACACCTTTTTGTTTGGATTTGTCTTTATGTAATTAATTCCATGATTTACTTGTCTCCACTTTATTTTGAAGAATGTTTGGTCAAGTGTTGTCAATGTTGCATCTTCAAATACATTTCTTTTCACATTAAACCAGTGTTGAGTCTGTCTGTCTCGGCCTGTGTGATCCTGTTTAATAAATTGTAGAGATATATAAGGTGGTACATGTAAACTTATGTCAGTTCCTGTCTAGTTGATGGTGGTTTTGCAGGACTTTATTGCAGATTGAACATTGACTTCAACAAACAAAGAATAAAAGTGTTTCACCAAACTCCAGTTTCAGTGATGGTGCTCTTGCTGTTTTAACATTAGTTCTCACACCAAGCACAATTTAGGATCCCATAGCCAAGCCTTCTGGCCTAAAAGGAATGGGCATCCATTATCTTATGTTAACTTGCACCATAATAGCATAGATAGCACAATTTAAATGTCACTTTTTGAATGTCAATGATACAACATGTCTCTTCAGGCCTTGTTCCACATCCTTCAAATATCTGATTTGAAAGACATTATTTTGCTCCACAAACTTCTCAAACAGATGAAGGCCACCTCCTACTCCAAAATAGTGAGATTTGGTTGACAAATAAACAATACCATTCTCATCGAGCAGGTCACAGAACACATTATGAAGTGAAGAGTAGTAGTCTGTGTTGTATATGGTTTCTGATGTACAGATAATGTCATATTTCGGCGATGGGGTTTTATTTTGCATAAGTATGAGAAAAGAGTTCCAGTCGCCTGAGAAGAAACCACAACAATCTAGTAACTTCTCTGATGCATTTAGGGCTTTCCTCTTTGACGGTGGGCTGCTATTTTTCTCTTCGTTCTCATCATCTTCTTCACAATTGAGAAAGACATTTGGCATTGTTAACTGCTCTATCACAGTGCTGTTATAATCCTGGAAGTCAACTTTGGTGGCTCCTCTCTTCAATGCAAGTATGCCAAGTAGACCTGCTCCACAGCCCAAGTCTAACACTCTTTTCCCAGCGAAGGTCTCTCCTGCATCATCAATGTACTCAAGAAGGTCATAAGTGCATTCCCATATCTTAAGTCCACCCTCATAGACCCCAGAGATGAGGTCAGAGTTTTGAGTCAGTGTTTTGGCCAGTATCTCCTCACTGTCCTCTCGTTCAGAAGCAGTCTTCTCAAACACTGATTCGTTGAGACAAAGAAGAGGAGGCAGGGCACCTATGGTGATGGTTTCAGGCACCCAGTTCTCAATGTGGGACAGAGGATCCAACAAAAGTTGGTGCTCCACAGCATCCTTAATCTTTGAGACGGTTGCACTGGCTTCCTATGAAAAAACGACAATGTGCATTTGATCTTAACACATGCAATCAAATCTTACTGTGAGTAACTTCACCCACATATTGCTGATTCACGCTTTCACATTAATTGTTAAAATGGAATATCATTTAGTCCTAGAATTTAAAGTGTGTTGTACATTTCAAGCATTTAGAGCTTAAAGTCAGCTGTCTTCCAGCATTAGCAAAGATATAGCCGGTTTTAACAAGCTAATGATATATTCCCTTACCGAGCACGTAAGATGCACATCTTTTGCTTTGTCGTTTTTATCGTTTGTTTCTTCTGTCTGTAAAGGAATATCGAAGTTGAAACTGAACGCCATGTTTTGCACTATTTCGAGTCCCCACGTAGAGCCTTAGCACGTGTGAACATCTACTTTCGTTGTCCGAGTCCTGAACTGTCCCGAGTTCTTCTTCTTCTTCTTCTTCTTCTTGTTATATGGCCATTCACTCCTTTGGAGTATTACCGCCACCTACTGTATAACTTATTTACTTGCATGGGTGATGTATCTGTATAATTTTAATTTAATTGCCCCACCCACTCCCAAAGGATCAGATCCCATGCTTTAACTGGCGCTGCGTGTTCAGCTCCTCCAGCTTCCACAGTAGGCTCTTCACTCTCTGAGATGGATGAAAGCATTACTACATCTATATCCTATACTCTAATCCTGTACACTTTAAAAAGGTTAAAAACCGCCATAATATACTGATTATCTCTCAAACCCTTTTCCCAATAGGGTCCACTACACTCACTGGTTTATTCTTTATGTTTGCTGAAAAGACTATTACGCTCATCATGATATTTATTACACTTAAAAAAACACATGCTCTATTGGTTTCTAATACATCACCCGCATCACACATACCATTCTCATGCTTCCCCATTATTGCAAGTGTGTTGAATTTAATCCCTGTATGTCCAAAACCTTAACCTTGATATCATAACTTCTTCCTTTCTATGTCTTCCATAAAACTGTTCATTTTTTCCTTACTGATTTTTCAATATTATAATACCATCTGCCTGTACTACTATTTTCCCATCTTTGTTGCCACGTTTTTTTATTATTTCCTTATTTATCACTGATTTTACCTCACTTCTTCCCAGGGGTACCTTAATATCCACCAAGTTTTTCTTTAATTCTTCTTTTTTTGATTGTTGATCATTTTTTTTATTTACTATTATTATTTTTTGTGCTGGTACAAAAGAGATATATTATTATATACTCTGTTTTCAGTCTGTATAATAATGTGTAAATTTCCACCAACAGGTCTTCTCTATCAGTTCTTGTTGACATTATACTTTTGAGAGCTGATGAAGAGTCTGAGCAAATTACAACCCTATTTGGCTTAACCTGTTCAACCCACTGCAATCCTACTATTATAGCACTTAATTCTGTGGAATATACAGATAATTTATCACTTAATCTTAAGATTATTTGTGATTTTAAAATCTGGGAATATACACTCCTATACCCACTTTCTGACTCACTGGGTCTTTAGATCCATCTGTATAAATCTGTATAAAAGAATAAAATGTTTCTCTCATAAAACCACTGATTTCAAAACTATTACTATACCCTTCTTCTTTTTCCCGGGCATCTAATAATCTCATTTCAACAACAGGTTCAGTAATATTCCATACTGATACACCATGTAGTGGTATATTAGGACAGATAACTTCATCCTTCAGGTCACACTCCTTGACCCATTGCTCATATTTCCATCCAAAACTATTTCCTCCATTCTTTTTATATTCCCAGCAATCTTTTAAAACTGTTTGTGTATGGTGATTTCTTTCACTTCCCTGTAGATTAACCCAATACATCAAAGACATTTTCTCTCTTCTCAAATCTAATGGCATCTCCCCCATTTCAACCCTGATGGCATCTAAAGGGGGTTGATCTTATTGCCCCACAACAGATTCTAAGTGCTTTAGATTGAATATTTTCCAATTTCTTCATCTCTAATTTAGATCCAGCCCCATACACTATACATCCATAATCTATACTAGAGCGAATTAATGCTTGATATATATGCAATAATGATCTCTTGCTTGCTCCCCATTCATACTTGGATATTGCTACCATACAATTTATTATACCTTTACATTTATTTTCAATTTTCTTAATATGTCTCTTCCATGTTAATTTTCCATCAAAGATTAGTCCAAGATATTTGAATTCTGAAACTCTTTCTAATGGTTGATCATATAATTTCAGTGTAATTTGTTCCATCTTCTTCTTCTTTGTAAAAATCATATATTGAGTCTTTGCTACTGAAAACTTTAATCCTCTGTCCCGAGTTCTTTTGAGTCGGATCTTTTCAATGCATTGGTTGAACATGCTCAGAAATAGGTCTGAGTTATTTAAACAGCTTTTTATAAAAAGACATTTTCAGCCAACAGATGTAAATTATTTTAACAGTATAAACGTAAATTATAATTGTGTTTTAAATAGGTTTAAATACTTTTTATGGACTGGTTATTCATGACTGCAACAAACTGGGAGGAATTCAATTTCACTACATACGTTATAGAAAAGAACACATAATAAACCCGTAAACACGTAATATGCCTTTATTGGGCCGTTCTAAAGCAGATTTTAGCAAAGCCACTTGATGGCTATAAATAATAAGACCATCTCTGGTTTCAGAGTCACGCTCGGATGTAAAAGAATCACTGAATTGTTTCTTGAGCCGTTCCTTTGAAAGGAGGTGTTCGAAAGAACCGATTCGCGTAAGACTTGGGCATGAATCGAACTACGATTCCCACAATTCTCCACTGCCGTTTGTCTTAAATCTTATAAAAATCGAAATGAAGTACGATTAATTCATTAAATACCACACAATGTAACGTAATTTCGATAATTAAGAATACAAAAATATACATAAAAATATTCCCAGATAATATTTCTGCTTTCCACGCCTTAAACTCCAATTCCCAGAATTCCCAGCGTGACAGCTCACATCCATGAACGTCAGACGGAGACAGATGAAATCAAAGGAATAGAAATTACTGCTTCCAGTTATTTGTCTCCGTCTATCTCGAAATAAAATAAATAAATAAATTAAACAATTCAGCGGTATCATGAGTTGATTTTATCGCAGTTTTAGGAGAAGATCTTGGGCAGGTAGGACAACCGATTGTACAAATTTTTGCCATGCCGTGTTCTTTGATGTTTAGCTCTTGCTGTTTAATTCAGTCAGGTCGAGGTACTAAACATCACTGTAAACCCTTGTTTCATCACTTATGTGTATACAGAGAAATATATATATATATATTCATTTTTAGATTTATGTATCTATGTATGTAGTGTGTAATGTGCATTAGATAGATGATAGTTAGATAAATGAAAGATAGACAGACATATAGATAGTATATTTAAATATGTATATATCTTTTAGATATTTTACTCTGACAGTGTTTTGACCAGTGTACTAACTAAACAATATCTGTGCGTGTTTTTCTGTTAATTATATTTTTAAAGTCACAGACTCACAATCTGTCCCTGAGATTATAGTCTGTTAATGACATGGGGGGATGGTTTATGATGATGACCATTTTTACACAAATCTCACAGTATCTATTGTCCACTATAACTATTATATCTGTTTCTGCTTATGTCAGTCACAATTACAAAGTTATAGCATATGGGCAGTGTTCTCTTAACATTCACTGGTTTGATCGGGAATGTAGACTGTCCAGATCCATAGTTCATGTGTCTGAATTTTACAATTTCTGGTCATGCAGTATATGCTAACATGAAATTTTTTTGAATTCTAACTGGGAACACCAGGAATGATTAATAAATCGAAGCTGGCCTGCCATTGATTTTACCTTACCTTTGTAATCAAATAACAAAGTTTCTCATCATCATCACACATCCTTGTTTATGCATATTTTAATCCAAATTCACATCCAGCGACTCTTTATGGGATGGTTTGAAACCCTTCTAGTAAGATTAATGGTTTGATTGCAACTACAAATCCATGGAAAGATGCATTAATCACTAGCCTAGCATTCCTTGTGTTTTTTTTTTTGTAAACTTAAAAGGGGCGGGCTGTTTTAGGTGCATTGTTACTAGTAAAATCTTGTGAAGTATGCTGCTTTCTAGAGACTGACCAAAAGAGGTCATCAACCTTTTTAATATTTTTTTTATAATGGTAGATAATCCATGGGTATCAGAAAACTAAACCATGCTTGCATTATTGGTTTGGATCAATCCACACCAACTATGCTTAGGTGGATACTTGGTTAATCTAACTGGCTTACAGGTTCAGCACAAGGGCAATTGTCAGTGAGCAAATTGTGGGCCGTAGGCAGAGGAACTTCCTTGTGCCAATATTCAGGATGTTTGAACAGATTAATAAAAGATCAGATCTTGTCTTTACAGGGGCTGAACATGCGTCCCTGCTCTACTGTCATGCACCTGCTGCTCCGATGGATGCGCAGGTGTGGCAGGCACAGTCGCAGTCACATGCCCAGAAGACTAAAACAGCCTGTGAGCTACATCAGACTGATCTTCAAATCCCTTTATTTTAACTCACTCACTAACTCTGAAGTAGTGCTGGACTGCATTCTTGAACCAGTGTTTTGGATGGTGGAGGTTGTCACACGCTGGTTTGGAATGGTAAATCCATTCATTTCTCATAATTACAATCATGTTATTTTGTTACACTGTCTGTTTCTCTTACACCCTGTGTTTTTTTCCTTTTCTCTTCAGGTTTTTGTATTTTTAGTAGTAGCTCTTACCAGTTCTGTGGTTTTCATCGCTTACTTCTGCCTTCTACCGTTGGTCCTCCAAACTTACTCTCCTGGCTGGATGATGTGGCACATTTGTTATGGACATTGGAACTTGGTCATGATAGTCTTCCATTACTACAAGGCCACAAAAACTCCCCCTGGATACCCTCCAAAGGTTCGGCACCCTTAAAGGGTCATATGATGCGATTTCAAGTTTCCTTTCTCTTTGGAGTGTTACAAGCTGTTTGTGTATAGATAAGATCCCTAAAGTTGCAAAGACTAAAATCTCAAATCCAAAGAGATATATTCTTAATAAAAGTTTAGTCTCGTCCACGCCCTCCTAAAATGCCTCGTTTAAACATGCCCCCACATGTCTAAGTCACGATGTCGGAAGATTTGCATAATGCAAAAACCCAGAAGTTCAAGCAAAGAAAGAAGGCGTAACCTTTTTTAACCTTAAACTGCATAAACCTCCAAAGGTTCGGCACCCTTAAAGATTAGTTTTCTTTTTTTCATTTTTATTTGGAGTATTTAAAGATGCCACAAGATCCAGTAGAGCAGATGTGTGTGTTCAGTGTTATTCATGACCTAACAGCTCATCTTTCTTTTTTCTCGTTGATTTTCAGATAAAAAATGATGTCCCATTTGTGTCGTTCTGTAAAAAGTGTGTCATTCCTAAACCAGCGCGAAGTCATCACTGTGGCATCTGTAAAACGTAAGAGAAACAGGTTTATAAAACCTAACTGGTGACTCGGTGTCAGCTGCATTGTATACTTTTATTGTAAGAAACTTCCATGTATAAACATCCCTATATCTTTCTCTACAGCTGTATTCTTAAAATGGATCATCATTGCCGTATCCTTTTTAAATCACAATAATCCAGACATTTTGTAAAAAAGTGCACCAATTAGGTCTTATTTTATGCTAAAATTCTTATTTACTTAATGTTTTTACACAGTTAAACATTCAGTTTAAAGGAATAGTTCACCAAAAATTACAATTCTGTCATTTATTTACACTCATGTTGTTGCAAACTTGTATATGCACAAGTTGTATTGCATTCCTTCACTAGAATTGCATGGAAAAGACCAACAAGAACCGTTTTCAGAATAGTTATATAGAATAGGGTTGTTAAAATGGAACAGTTTTTATAATGATAAGCTTTAAAGACAACCTACTGTAAGTTACGAGGTTGTTAATTTATGACATATGCTTTTGTTTAAAGCCATCAGCTCACATTATTTCAACTTATTTTTTAAATAATCATGTTTACCAACAGAATTCTTTGTGAATAACTACTTTACCCATGATTCTGAATAAAAAATCCCTATTAATCAGAGAAACCAAACAGATTTCCCAAAAAAGAACACCCCCCCCCACTCCCATGAAGCACTGCAAATGACATATTTGAGCAAATCTCCCGACATTCTCAAACTACTTAAATATTTGTATATATATTCATTTTGCAATAAACATTAAATATATTTCAACATCTTTAAATCAGTAGATTTATAATATTTTTACTTTTTTTTTAAATTGTCATTCGCAATGCTTCATGGAATTGCAGTTCATTCCCATATTAAAACCATTAAAGGGATAGTTCACCCAAAAAATTAAATATTTCTCTCTTCTGTTGAACATAAAAGAATGGATACTATCCATTTGATACTATCACTTGAGACCAGAAACTGGTTACCCACATTCTTCAAAATATCTTCTTTTATGTTTAACAGAACTATCCCTTTAAGTACTTGTACCATTATATTTTTGTCCGATTTTCAAATACATTTTTGCTTCAAATTAAAATTGTGTAATATTATGAATCACCTTGTTGCTGATTGGTTTGGTTCATGGCTTATAATTTTGTAACAAAGACTTTATAAAAATCCCTATCGTAAAAAAACTGAAAAGGCAGCTGTAAAACTGGACAGGCATTGTTGCTCTTCAGTTTCCCTTTTGCATTCCACAGGAAAAAAAAAGTAGTAAAGATTTAGAATGACACAAATGTGAGTAAGTAGCAATTAGATTTACATTTAAACTGAATTTATATAAAATTTAAATTAAATTCGGTGAGTTATTCCTTTAACAGCCCAGATCCATTTCATATATTCCCACTTCTGTGTAGTTAAGTCCTTAATTATTTATATTCAGCTTGGCTTAACAACTGTGTTGGTCATTACAATCATCGTTACTTCTTCTCCTTTTGTCTCTGTTTGACTTTGGGCTGCATGTATTGTAGCATCAGCGGTCGCAATCTGTTTATCGATGCATACAATGCCATAGATGTAAGGCTTTGTTTTTTAATACATTTGTTGTTTTGTCTTTGCTCATTTCCATTTAGTACAACTCAGTCTTGGTATCATAACATTTTGAATCTTTCACTTGCTCAAAGCTTTGAAAACACTTCAGTGGGAAATTTTTTTTTCTCTACTTATACTAATGAATAAGGTGTTTTGTGTCCCTCTTAAGATAGCATTTAACTCCTCTCTTTCTGAATGGTTGTGTCTATCTGTTCTCAATGTTCTCATTCCATAGCAATTCAGACATTTGGAAGCGGAGAAACAGGGTGTCCCTGTGACAGGGATTGGGTTGCTCATCGGCATTGTACCATCAGAAGCCATGGCTGGGAAGGTAGTGCAGCATTTTCCTGCTGTTGATTTGGCTTTAGAGCTGGGATTGGTTGTTTTTTGTATCATCATTTAAACTCTTAAACAAACAGCATGCTATGAAACACCAACAAATTATTTTTAACCTTCCTTATTCCTATGCTAACAGTGCGTGTTTAAATAAGTATTACTTACTGACTCTGCTTATGTCACAATTGGATGAGGGGGATTCACTGGTGAACTTTAGAATTTTTTAATCTATGCTTGGTTCGATCTGGCACGCTATAATTTCCATTTGAATCGGAAAAATGTGCATGCGTAGTTTTCAGTTTGATGATAAGAAGAAATTTTTCTTCAGCACCAAATCAGCATATTTGAATGATTTCTGAAAGAGTAATGGCTGCTGAAAATTCAGCTTTGCCAACCCAGGAATACATTTCAGTATGAAATATATTAAAATAGAAAACAGTTGTTGTAAATAGTAATACAGTTTCACAATATTACTGTTTTTGATTTATTTTAATTGAATAATTGCAGCCTTGGTGAGCATAAGAGACTTCTTAAAAAAAAAAAAAAAATATCTCACCAACCCTAAATATTTGAACATATGTATATATGCATAAATGCACTGATATAAAATTTTTAATATATTTATTTTACAAAATTATATCCGTAAATTATGTCCGTAAGTATATATTTTTAATGAGTAAAGTAATATTTATTATTATGCTTTATATTTTGAATAATATAAAATATTTTTGCTTTTCTGATGCTTCAATGAACACAGGAGGTTTCTCAACCTCCATACACCTACAAAGACAGAATGTTTCACAAGAGTGTTATCTACATGTGGGTCCTCACAAGGTACGTCTATTCCTTCACCATGGCCCCAATACTGGTGTTACTATTTCTATAGACTCACATCTTTTGTTATGTTTGCTGGTTTTTCCATCAGCACAGTGGCAGTCGCCCTAGGAGCTCTCACATTGTGGCATGCTGTACTTATCACCTGTGGAGAAACCAGCATTGAACGCCATATAAACAACAAAGAGGCCAAACGTTTGGCGAAACGTGGAAAAGTAAGGGTGTATTCAGGCCATTCAGAATCTAAATTTTGACTTTTCTAACTTTTTAAATAGGGCTGGGAGATTTCTTTCTATTATGTGATCTCTGATAGCTATGTCAATTTTTTTTTTATTATTTTTGGTCTATGATTTACCTTTTTCCCGTTTTTTAAAGGTCTATCGGAATCCTTTCAGCTATGGTAAACTAAACAACTGGAAGGTGTTTTTTGGTGTCGAAAAGAGAAGGTAAAACTACACATTTTACATTTTCTTTGTTTTATTCTGCAGTCTGTGAGCTGTTTTTATTTTTAATGTAAATTATTATAATTGTCTTCACAGTCATTGGCTGACACGTGTTCTCCTGCCCTCTGGACACACCCCATATGGTGACGGACTGACATGGGACATTTACCCTCTTAAAAAAGACATGATGCAAGTCTGAGACATTAAAGACTTGACTGTCTTAGTTGGTGATAACCAGCATGCTGATCAGGGTGAGTCCCCCCCACTGTGCCAAGACTGAATGCAGAACCAGAGCCCTGGGAACATGGGAGTCTGCAGAGCCCAGATTTAGACAGCGATCTGACTGGATGACTTTTGCTTTTTATGGCCAAATGAAAGGGCTGTTCTCCAAAAAAAACACCATGCAAATTTTGGATATTTCTATCAATATTTTGTAATGAAATCCATGACAGTTGTCTGTGCGATCTGTGGAAGATACTATGTTTAAAGGCATAGTTTACTCAAAAATTAAAAATACTGTCATCATTTACTTACCCACAAGTTGATCCAAACTTAAATGAGTTTCTTTCGTCTGCTGTGCACAAAAGAAGATATTTTGAAGAATGTTGGCAACCAAACAGTTGATAGTAGCTAACTTCCTTAGTGTGTGTGTGTGGGGGGGGGGGGGTTTGTAACCAGGTGGATCTTAATCTAATTTAACTCATTATTTATGTCACTTACAGTATCGTTCTTTAAATGCACTAAAATCCAATAATTAATTTCCAAAGTCAAGCACATCTGAAGAAACTTGCCTAGAATTTTATTATGTATAAAATAAATGTTTTTTTACAGCATTTCTTGTTTAAAAATCTTACAGTTTTAGATTTATTTTTTACATTTATAAATACATCATTGTACATGAAATATATTACTGCCTTTAGATGGCAGTGTACCATCATTTCCCCATTTCATATCACTACCCCGGTATGTCATTCAGCCAGTTTCAAGACAATCTGATATTGCATTACATTAATTGGATTATAAATTCTGTCATTTCAGATTGGTATAAAGAAAGAAACTTCTGATTTCCACAGTCTAGTTTCCCCTCAGATTGACAGTACACTTTCTCACAGTGTCATTTACACAATGTCAGAACTATCTGATGTTGAATTCCATACTTGGATATACACACTGTTTTGTCTACACAGTCCTAAAGTAGTGTAAGTGATACTATGAGAAGGCGTACTATCAATCTGAAGGGCTTTTATTTTGTAATACAACATCAGAAAGTCCTGAAATTGGTTGAGTGATACCCTGGGGTAGTGGACTATTAATCTGATTTGAAACTGGTCTGTGGAAACAAGGAGTTTTCTTTTTAGAGCTATTCAGAATCAAAGACAAAACTGGCCATATATGAGTTTTGGGAGGGTTTTTATTTTGTAATGCAACATCAGACAGTCCTGAAATTGGTGGAGTGACACACTGGGGTAGTGGACTGTCAATCTGAATTGAAATTTAGAAAGAAAAAAAACAAACAACAATAACCACACCATAAATATAAAGCAGAATAAGACTTTGGGGAAATAACATTCTGGAGTGGTGTACTGTTAATCAAACGTGAAACGTTTTTTGTGGAAACGGGGAGTTTTCTTTTTATAACTATATGAATTTACAGATAAATATTTAATGAAAAGCTTTTATTTGGTTATTTCTCATCAGACAGTTATTTTCATATTATTTGGAAATTCTACATTTAATATTACTCAACATTTGAAGTCATTTTCATTTTATCAGACCGTTTTTTAAACATTTGTATTATTTTAAATGTATTTATTTATTTATTTATTTGTGTGTTCGTTCGTTCATTTATATTTATTATGGACAGAGGAACTGGCTCAATAAATAAAAGCCAGAGATCGGATTTCCTTTGATCTGATTTTTATACGCTTTTTCCGTAACGGGTACCGGGCTAGAATGATCGTGTTTTTCAAAGTAGAGGCTGGCCTGACCGCAGACTCGGCGGAATACAACGGGTTTGTGTGTCCCCTCGGACAACAATGCATTTGATAACCTCAATTAACAGTAAAGTAGACACAATCTTTCTTCTGTAAAAACGTCATTGTCTAGCACTTTTTACATTTTGGATCCTGTAGAAATGCATTTATTCGGGCATCCATGCATCAGAGGCTTGGTCGTGAAGTGGTTTTGAGTGATGGGAAGTTGTTTTGAAATGATACGTAAAAGGTCTCACCTGATCTCCAGGAATGCATCCAGATACAGCACCAAACGAGAAGGTAAGACTTGATCTGTCAAGGAATCCTGTTTGCAAATGGTGTTCCTTGAATGAGAAAACGTATTTGTCCTATTGTAGCAAATGAATTAATTAATTTATTTTTTCTTCTTCTGATATTTAGATACTTTCTGATATTTTAGAGATTGTATCACTATAAAAAGGCAAGCTCTGGGTAACTTTTCTATTTTAATATGAGGTTTTCTATTATTTAAAATGCCATTGACCCCCAAATATTAATTATTGTGCAAGAGACCTAAATCCTCTAAAACTAGATCCTAAAACTTAAAAGGAATCTATAGAATTTCTTGTATTATAAATATTATAATAATAATATTGTGCCTAAATTATTATTTGAAAAATATTTAGTTTCTATTAAATTACATTTTTAGCACTGTTCTGTTAAATTATATATTTATTTACTAATTTATTTATTTGAATATATTTGTTTTAAAGGTTTATTTATTTGTTTTAATACTATTATTCTTATTTATTTATTTATTTATTTATTTTTACTCTATTTATCTAAACATTTCCATGCACTCCCTTGTGACTCCTTGGGGGTCCCTGCCTGGAACCAGTTATGAAAACCCCTGCCTTATATCACCAAAATCGTATTTAAAACCTCTAGGCACTATTTTAAAGTGGGCAGTTATAGGTTTTTTTTTTTTTTTTAAAACAAAGACAGAACATACTCTATGGAACCCTTAAGTTCCTGCAGGAACTCTAAAGACTGTTATTAGTTTCTTAAGTAACCCAACATAAAAAGAAAGACTGCTTGAGTTTTCCTTTAATTATTAAATTTTAATGGTACTCATAGAAGATTTGACATATTGGACATTATATACATTTCTGAGTTAATTTTGTATTTCTTGTCTGCTTAAATGTTAACATGTTCTTCCTTTACCTGGAAATCCATTAGGATTGGGACATTTTAGATTAGATGTATTTGTGGAATTGCTAGGTTGCACCTGCTCTGGACAATCCTGGGCTTTACGGTTTATTATTGACTCTCTGTCCTGGTCTAAAATAGAGCTAGCTGGATTAAGTTTGTTGTGAAAAGTACTCATCTAAACCCAGGCCAGGGATTGTAAAGGCAAGGACTATTTCTTGCTCCTACAAGTATGCTTGATGATCTACTTTGATTTATATTTATTCAGTTGTTATTTTTAGATTCAGAAAACAGATGCCGGGCGTGTACATTTTGCAAGAAATTGGACTAAGCTACTAGCTGAGTGTCAAGAGTTTTTCTGTGACTGGACATCTTGTAGCACCGTGCAAGTGGAGTTGATTTGTCCCTCAAACCCCTGCATGAAGTCGTAGGAGTGACTGTCCAGTAACTTTTCACTGATTTAAGGAATAAGTCACCGGTCAGACCATGGGAGTTGCAAACTCAAGAGACTATCAACCAACGATAACAGTTGTGCTGAGAAGTAAGTAGCTTACAACACAAAGTTACTAGCAGTGTGCAAGATAAGATTGTTTAGATACTACTAGAACTGTTTGGGGTTGTTGATATACAGTAGCCTACTTATTTTTTAGTACAAGAAAAGTTTGGCAGTTTTTTGGTCATTCAGCTGATACTGTTTTGTTTAAAAACCATTTCATACCTGTTCTGTCACACCAAAGTTCCCTGTCCTGATTAGTCCTGCCATTGGAAGCCAAATTAAATGAGCATTTTAATCTCCTGCATTTAGTAATTGAAAAGGCTTTGTAAGTCCGTAAGATGTCAGATAGACTGGCCGTGTTGACTTACAGAGTTAGTTTGATTTCTGTGAGTGGCATTCCAGTATTAATTTAAATGTGTGTGAAACATGCTGGTTTATTACAGTATATCATGGACTTGGACTGTACAGTATAAGCCAGCATACATTTTTATGGTCTTTGTTTATCAGAAGAATGCATAATGAAACCTTTAAGGATAAATGGTTTGATATTTGTTTATTTTTTCACATTTAAATTGAAAGTGCTGAATGATGGAGTGTGTTTGTTTGGTGGCGTTCTGCTCTTGTAAACTCTCATCTGACTAGGAGTGATGCATGATGGGAAAGAGGCCACTAAATCCTGTTTTGCATCACCCGATTAAGGCTTTAATCTCAGACACTATAAATAATTTGTTTTTGTTTTGCTTTTTTTCCCAGTCTGTCGCAGTGACCTCTGCTTTGACTCGAAAGCAGGTTTATTACAATTGTGATAAAGATTCAAAGCACCTACAGTATATGTTTCTTTTGAAATCTGTGCTGTGATTTTTTTTCACGTTTTGTTTGTATACAAATGATTCAGCCACTGATGGTCTGAACCAATAGTCTTCAAAGGGATTTCCCTTTGGCCTACATGAGCTCTTCGTCTTTATAGTTGACATTGAGCTAAGATGGCTTGACTGTTGGGACTTAGGTTATGGTTTAGATGCTGATTTTTACTGTATTATTACATTTGATATAGCTTTATAGTTCATTTAAGTAGTAGTCATTAAAACAGCATATATTGTGCAACTTTAAAAAGTTATGTGTTTAGATGAAATCTTTGCTACATATCAAAGAGAAGCTTCTAGCTTGGAAAATCCACTGAATCTTATTCAGGCAAAAGCTGTGATGTCACATGCAATATTTGTTGTCCTAGTCCTTTAACAAGAGATCAGAACCGTTTCTGCGAAACAGGATTTTTACAAATGTCACCCGGATACATCGGTCTGACCCCTTAATGCATCTCTAAATGACCAGGACATTGTTCAGGTTACATTTCTACCTTTATGTCTTTTTCTTCTGTAGGACGTAATGAGCCCCTGAAGAAAGATAAGCCCAAGTGGAAAAGTGAATATCCTATGACAGAGGGCCAGCTGCGCAGTAAAAGAGATGAATTCTGGGACACGGCCCCAGCTTTTGATGGCCGTAAAGAGATCTGGGATGCGCTAAAAGCTGCAGCTGTAGCGACTGAATGTAATGACCATGAGCTGGCACAGGCTATTGTAGATGGAGCCAGCATCACACTGCCTCATGGTAAACATTTAAACAACATTTTATATACAGATCTAGTGAAAATGCTTATGTTTTGCATTTTGTGTAATACAACATTTTTTTCGTTACTAAATTATATTATTATAATTCGAATTGTTTTAAGGAATGAATACTTTTAATTCAGCAAAAATGTAATAAAAATACATTATATGTAAAAATATATTTGGTCTATAAATGCTGTTCTTTTGACTTTTCTGTACATCACAGATCCCTTGCTTTTTTCCCAGTTTCCACAAAAACATTAACCATTTTTAACATTGATAATAATAAGAAAAGCGATTAGAGCATGTTAAAATGATTTCTGAAGGATCATGTGACATTTAAGACTGGAGTAATGGCTGATTAAAACTGAGCTTTGCCATCACAGATATAAATTACATTTTAAAATAATTGAAGCTTTTGATTTGCTCTTTCAGGGTCCCTTATGGAGTGCTATGATGAACTGGGGAACCGCTATCAGCTCCCTGCATACTGCTTGGCTCCTCCAGTCAACCTGGTGTCCGAGTGCAACGATCATAATGTGTCTGAACACTCTGAGCTACAGGAGAAGAAGGAGAAGGAGTTCCAACTGAAGGTGCGTCTCTCCACCGGAAAAGACCTTCGCATCGGTGCCACAATGGCTGATTCCATCCGTCAGCTGAAGAAACAGCTTCAAATTCAGGAAGACATTGATGCCACCAAACAGCGCTGGTTTTTCTCTGGAAAGCTACTCACGGATAAAACACGTTTACAAGACACCAAGCTCCAGAAGGACTTTGTAATACAGGTCATTATTAATCAGCCCATTGTTCCCAACTAAACACACAAAACTGTGAAGCAGGTCTCAATGAACTCACACCACACGAATGCTTTATAAAAAACCTTGTTGTTGTGAGAAAATAGATGTTTTAGAGAAACATCTATTTTCTCACAACAACAAGGAGATGAAAAGGCCAAATATACATGCAAATGTAAGCATGTGTCAAACATATAAAAAAAAAAAAAGGATTTATTTGAAATATGATGTGATGAAACTGAATTATAAAGCTTTTTCAAAACACATCAGTCTATGTATCAGTGCAGATACCAGTGCATGCTTTATTTTTAACACCATGTATTGATCAACAACCTATAAATATATATTTCTGAAAAATAACTGTTTTTTTTTTTTTTTTTTTGTCTGTCTAATCATTATTTTGTGTTGTGTTTTGTTAGTAGGTGGAACCATTTTTGTCATCTTTTATTCTTTAGATATTTGAATAGTATACAAGTTAAAGCAGGTTGGAAATATAGTTTATTTTAAAATACATTTTTACAAGATACAAAGGAACAACAAACAAAGTAAAAAACAATAATATCAGTAGAGAGAGACAGAATAATTTATTACATTTGAGAATGGGACAATTAAAACTTTATGGTACTCCGGTCTGTGTATCTTTTGGTCATTGGATTTTTTGTTTAATATTGAAAGTAGAAAAATGAGAAACAGCTCCTTTTTTCGTGTTTTTAAATTTTTTGCAAAAAACGAAAAACAAGAATTCGGCTTAAATTGTAGTTTTTCTTTCAGGGGTAGAAAAATGAATAAACAGCTTGAATATTCGATTTTCTACACGTGGGTGGGAATTAAACGCCCCTTTCTGCTGATTGGTCAGACAAAAAAAAAGAAAAAAAAAAAAGATCAAACTGTCATCAGTTCTTCTGCAGTTCCTCGCGGCAGAATACTAGTCCTCTGCTGCTGCTGGGGGGATTTCATAGCCTACCATATTTTCCAAACTGTAAGGTCACTTTTTATCATGATATATACTGTGATTTATTCTAAAATGACTTAAATAATGCATTTAACGTCAAATAACCTTAATGTAGACTTTTAAAAATAGGCGCATCAAGCAGCCTACTAGCTGTGTATTGGTTCATGTTTTGCGCTAAAGCTGTGGATTCTGTTGTTTTCTTTATTTTTTCAACGGGACGACATTTTGTAGTCATTTTGAATGTACACAAATAAAAATATGCATTTTACCATATGACTATAAATGACAACTTATTAAATTATTTCGCCTCTTCAGGAACAAATCCAGGTGAATATCAACTAATTCTCAATATTAATTAAATAAACTGTTTAGATTGCTGCATATTTCCTGTGCACTTCAATACTGGTCTGTGCTTGAGAGTAGTCGCGTTTTTCTGTTTTATTTAACTAGGGTAACTAGTCAGATGTTGTTCTAAAGGCTTATTAGGTCTACCTTCTTTTTTCCGAAACAGACACACAAAAATGTCCTGCTCGCACTTACCCATTTAATGGCAGAGAACGGTGACTTTCACTTTTCATTCTTTAAGCGGATGCAAATCTGTCATAAAATAATATGCATCTCGTGGTATGCTATATTCCAAACGTTCTGAAGGTATACAGTAAGGTTTGGTGAGAAACAAACCAAATGGCAATTAATTACATTTATGTAAATCTTGTGTTACATTCCTGTGTGCGAGTGCACAAGTGTCAGACTAAAATCAGACTACAGTTACTTTTTTATAGATTACATATTATTCACACAATAGAAATAAATGATTCATCGTTTATTGATTCTATCTAATTCCTCTTTTTTTTTTTTTTTAAATGTTCCTTTCTAAAATAGTCTACCGCTTATATACACTCAGAAAGTCTTCCAGTTTGTGGACATTCACAGTTATCAGTCATTAATCCGGTGGCTATACAGCATTTGACCAATGGGTTTACAAAAATAATTTCAGGTTTAAGAAGAGTTTCAACATTGCATCAACTACTGATGAACGCATTATTTTTTATTTAAATGATCACTCAGTAGGTTAACCATGTAGTATTATGTATTATTGAAAGGCTTTTGTCTTTCAAACTCATTAAAATGCACAAATTCTCATTATTTCTTATTTGCAGACATTCTCAAACTCTTTGTCCTCTGAACCTCTTTCACCTAACATATTTACTTTAAAGGGGTGGTCAATCAGCAATTCTGTAAAAGACAAGACATCTCCCTTGCATTAAACTTTGAGCATCGTAACTTTGCAGATGTTTTTTATGCTCAAACAGCAACATTACACACTAAAGTTAAAAAAAGTGAAATCATAATCAGTGATCCTTTATTTACCCTCTGACATAGATGAATGGTCATATGGCACAAACAAATGAAGGTAAACATAAAATATTTCATCTTTTTTAGTAAGTGTATGATTTATTTTAATTTTACATTTTTATGATTTAATTATTTTTCAGACTTTCATTAAACTCTACCCCCAACCCCCCAACCCCCACCCCCCCCCCCCCCCCCCCCCCCCCCCCCACCCGGAGTTCCTTTACGAACCCCAATTTGGGAAACCCTGACGTAATATAATGTTTAATGCACTTCATGTTGTTAATTACAATGAAAGGAATATATTTTCTCACTATTCACAGAGGAAAGCCCTAGGCTCTGCCACAGAACAGGTTGTTTCGAGCCATTCATTTGTCTGGTTGTTTGATGAGAAAAAGATTAAATGTAGTTGCAATAAAAAAGTTTAAGAATATGTACAACTGCTGCTGCAGCAGAGGACTAGTATTCTGCCGCGCGGAACTGCAGAAGGACTGATGACAGCATGGTTTGATCTTTTTTTTTTGTCTGACCAATCAGCAGAAAGGGGAGTTTAATTCCCGCCCACGTGTAGAAATCGAATATTCAAGCTGTTTATTCATTTTTCCAACCCTGAACGAAAAACTAAAAATTAAGCCGAATTCTTGTTTTTCGTTTTTTGCAAAAAATTAAAAAACGAAAAAGGAGCTGTTTTTCATTTTTCTACTTACAAAATTAAACAAAAAATCAAATGACCAAAAGATACACGGACCTACTCCACATGTTATGAGGAAACATTGTTTATCTGGTGAAGTCATGGAAGTTGAGACAGTAGAGCATGGTTTAATCGTATTTCCAAAATATGAAAAAGAATGGATTAAAGCAATGAAAAAATTAGGAATTTCTAGTAATCATGAATTTAAAATTCATCTTAAACAGCTGTCCAGGAGCAGGGAAAATAAATAAAATTGTTATGAGATGAATTAGTAACAGTGTGATTTTAATCATAGGATTTAAGGATATAAAATTAACTCGTGGGTTTATTTTTATATTATTTTTTTTCCATACTCACACACAGTAGAAGGCGGTAGGCACCTGCTATGTTGATTCGCTACATTATTATAAACCAGGGGGCAAGGAAGTCGACCGGAAGTTGAAGTCGGCCGCGTGCCGCCATCTTGTAGCAGAACTTCACTTGCGTTAGCATCCCATTGACTCCCATTCATTTTTGCGTCACTTTGACAGCGAATAATTTTACATCTGAGGCGTTTAAAGACTCCATTTGTCCATTATTTATTTCTAAAGATACACGACAATGTATAAAGGGCTCCATTACCTTCTATGTTACATTATGGCCCCGTAGAAACAGTTTTTGTAAAAATAGGCTAACGATTGCGTCATAACCACTCGACTCTCTGTCGCACAGTAGAGAAATTACCGTACAGACAGGAGGAGAAGCTCGCAGGCAATCGGGGAGACGTCAAGAGATATGGCGTACTGGCGTTACATTTTAAAATACTATACAAAATAATTAATCAGAATACTTACTCCTGCTCACTCAGGTCAAAGAACTCCCCGCTCAAGCTCGCCATCTCTGCAAGATTAACGATGGCAGTTTGCACGCACAGCTACTAGAAGATTTACATCTGTCAGACAGGTTGCTGACGTCATCAAGCTTAGTTTGAGTCTGCGCGTCAGAAACGGAAGTGCTAAAAATCGCTAAAAATGGGCTTCACTTGTCTCAATTGAGTTCCAATGGGGTCGCTGTGTCCATTTCTTTTACTGTCTATGTTATAAACCCACCGAAGAAAACGATGAAGACGCCCGCTGATGACGCAAGGCCAAGCGCGACACACAGACTGCAGAGACCAACGTGACTGCAGCGCTGTAAGGATTTCCACCTGCTAAAATGGTGAAGTCCGGAAAACTTCGATCCGGAACATCCCAGAAAATCAAGCGATGGAAGAAAGGTCACAGTAGTGACAGCAATCCAGAGACAAGTCGCTATCGAAAGGCCGCGAGAAGCCGATATTTCAGCCGTCCCTTAGGTGAGACTCTGGCCTGCCTGACAACAACACATGGGTAGCTGGTCGAACTCCGTAAACAAGTTAAAAAGTTATGCTTAATTACTTTGGTGGGCGATAGCGAATTTCATTTCGAGTTTCTTGTGAAGTACTTTAAATCATAAGGTGTTTTTAAATTTCTGACAGCAGGACTACCCTTGTTTTGGCTGTATTCGTGACATAAAATTGTGTTGTGAACTTGTGATGATCTGAATGTGAGATTCATCAAACATCTGTCTATTTAAACAGAAAAAAGTGATCTGACAGTAGATGCTTTGAAACTCCACAATGAGCTTCAGGCAGGATCTCTGCAGAAAAGCAGTGATGCCATGCAAGCAGGAGATGTCATGGAGGATCAAGCCCTGACAGAGAAAACCTCTGGGACTTTTCTTAGTGGACTGTCAGACTGCTCCAACCTCACTTTTAGAAAAGTACAGCGCTACTGGGAGTCGAACTCTGCGGCACATAAAGAGGTTTGTATTCACTTTTATGGTTAGAGAGCTGCATCTTAGCTCATTATTACTACATTATCGTTAAAAGAACGGTAAAGCAAAAATGAAATTTTATTGAATTGGCTTGCCCTCAGGCCATCCTAGATGTAGATGAGTTAATTTTGTTCTTTGGAACAGATTTGGAGAAATTATGTATTTTTATCAGCTGTTTAAACTCTTACGGCACCCATTCACTTGAAGGATCCTTTGGTGAGCAAGTAATTCAATGCAAACTTTCTCCAAATCTGTTCTGATGAAGAAAAGCTCATCTACATTTTGGATTGCCTGAGGGAGAGGAATTTTGTTTTAGTTTTTTTGAGCAAATTTTCATTTTTGGGTGAAATATTTCTTTAAATTGAAACCAGATAGTGTTCAAGTGGTCTTCTTAATCTACAGATCTGTGCTGTATTGGCAGCTGTAACTGAAGTGATCCGCTCTCAGGGAGGAATGGAGACAGAGACAGAGTACTTTGCATCCTTGGTAAATTAAAGAGACCATGAAATCAGTTTGTTTCTTGACGACTTGGCTGTGTTAAAAAAGCTTAAAATGCTTTTTGTGGATCAAGCTTTACATTTCGCATTTTTCAATCTGCAGATGACAACACTCGAAGCTGTAGATAGCAGCGAATCTCTGGCAGCTGTTGCCTACCTCCTAAACCTGGTCATGAAAAGGTGAGCGGTGTGTCATGAGACAAATCAACAGCAGCATAGGAAGATGTTCATTTCTGCTGCAGCAATTGGGGTTGACCTCAGCTGTTGATCTGAATAAGTACATGTTCTTATCTTCTCAAGGTTGCCTGCTGCAGTGCTTAAGAAAAAGTTCTCAGACACGGCCAAGGCCTTCATGGATGTCATGACAAACCAAGTCAATTCTGACTCTTCGTCCTGCCTGCGATGGGTTTGTACACTCATAAATCTTAACACTTTGATCGTCGGCAGAAGCTTTTTTTTACTCTTAATAAAAATAAATGTACTATAGTTTGTTTCAATAATATTATGTTTTATTTTTAGAGGATTTCATGGTACTTGACAGTATTTGCCTCTAAATTTATTTCTAGATAAAATCATACATATTTTAGGAAAGCATTTAATTTAATACAATATTCTAGTTAATAATAAGTCAAAGACATTTAAAATCTAATGCATGGAAGGTAGATTATCAAAGAATACTTCATGGCTGATTTGTAAATTGTGCACCAAAATACTGCTATATAATGTGTTTTTCTTATTTATATTAATTTCCTGTAGCAATCGCTTTTGACAGCAGAGATCATAATTAAGACTTTTTTTTTTAAAGACAATTTAGCCTTTTCTAATATTCATGTTTTATTTTGTTCATATAGCAAGCGCCACACAAGTCGCTGTTAATTCAAAGCGTGTTAATTCAAAAATTGTCTTTTTTTTAATCTAAAATTACTGAAGATCACCAGAGATGCATGTAATGAAATTTTGATGTGGAGAGGAAGTTTGCTTTGTGTCTCCGCTTATTATTTTCCACTTTTATACTCTAATTTGGTCACTTCTATATTCCTTTGCAGATCATATCCTGTCTAGCAACTTTGCTGCGTAAACAGGATCTGTCAGTCTGGAGTTACCCTTCAACTCTGCAGCTGTACCACGGTCTTTTGAGCTTCACCGTGCACTCCAAACCAAAGGTCTGTCTGTTTGAGTCCCATTCAGTTAGAGTTGGAATGTCACTGTTTATATAAGATTCCTTTTTTGCCATATAAGATTTTAATCATACTATCCATCACTAATTGTTATAGTAATACACAATGGTAACACTATTTTTGTACTCAGATTAGAGAGTGACTGATTATGATTTTTCTGAGGTTTCTGAATGATGTTTGTCCATGTGCTACAGGTGCGAAAAGCAGCACAGCAGGGTGTTTGCTCAGTCCTTCGCTACAGCGACTTTGTGTTCTCAGATAATGCCCCGGTCCATCACCCAGCAGCAGCCGCAACAGCCAAATTCTGCTGCAAAGAATTGGAGCAGTCCGGAGGTCAGTAAACTCATGTTCTTACTGTAGAGATGCTCAAAACAAACAATAACACCTGCTTGTGATAACTCAGCCTCTGAGGCTTCTACTAAGTAATATAAATATAAAATTAATAAAATTAGGAAAATCAGCGACATTGCATTTCTGTGAAGAACCCAAGTAAAGGACAGATGCATACTTCCTTGATCTTTTTTAAAGTGTGTAAATTAATTTTAATTTTTAAAGGCATTTAGTTAAGATAAAGCATGCAATTCAAAGTTTAAAATCAAGCTGCATGAAGTTATTTTGTAGGCAGTTTTGCAGCTAAAATGGTCCCATAGCAACTCACTCACATTTTTTTTCTCTTTAATTTTATAGAATGAAATTATCTACTTTTTGATTGAGTGACTGTCTTTCTATCCAACTCAGGCAGCAAAGAAGACACTACCACTCTCCATGTGATTGGTCTTCTAAAAGACCTGCTGTCTGCTTTTCCTCTGAGCTCTGTAAAATCTTGCTGTGAGACCCTTCTCCGTCTGATGACCCTGAGCCATGTGGTGAGAGACCAGTTTAACAGATACATTTTAATTTAAAATTAATCAATCAGTTTTTGTTGACTTATCAGATCTTAACACCTGCCTCTGGTTCTCTGGCTGGTAACAGCAAATGCAATGCAGGCTTTCCACAAGCTCTTCAGTAGCAAGCCTAGTCCTGCCAGTATGTCTGCAGAACTGAATGCACAGATCATCACAGTGAGTATTATAATCGATAAACACATGCACATGATCTCAGAATTATGTGATTCTGTATTTTAATTTCCTAATATGTGGATTGATACATTTTTCAACACCTTCCTTCCAGGCTTTATATGACTATGTTCCAAGTGAGAACGATCTGCAGCCTTTACTAGCATGGCTTGCTGTAATGGAAAAAGCCCATGTTCATCTTTCCAGGTAGGCCTTTTTCAACACTTAGTCTATTGTTTGCTGACTTTGTAAAGAAACTTGGAAACTTATTAATTTTTGGCCTCTAGTTTACAGAGCTCTCTGAGTATCAGTCATCTTCCTCGCCTCTTCTCTGTCACCATGTCATGTCTTCTGTCCCCACACACACAAGTAGTCTCTACTGCGACTCAGACTCTGAAGGTATCAGCAGTGTATTGTTATTTTTTAGAAAAATAAATTTTTTACTGTTATGTGTGTTTTAAAGAGTTCTTTTCCCCCTCTCCTTCCAGACTTTGTTAAATGAGTGTGTGGCTCCACATATGGCTGAGATCGGTCCAGTTTTACCAAGCACATCAGCTGGAAATGGGGCTTGCATCCTAAAGATGTTTCGGTGAGCTTCCTGTGACTTTCATCTTTTATAATGTCATCTCTTTCTAAAGCATAGCTTTCTAAAGTCTGACCATTGTCTCTTTCAGTATCGTGGAGGAAGGGTTGTCCTATCGTTTTCATGCCTCTTGGCCGTTTGTGCTGCAGATCCTGGGCTGTTTCTACAGAGCTGCAGGAAGACAGGCTCATCCTATTATGATAAAGGTTGATTGAAATACAGTATTTTCTGTAATTGGTGTGTTTCTATGTAATTGATAGTTTACTCACAGATGTGTGTATGTGATCCTCAGAGTCTGCAGTCTCTCTGTGACCTGCGAGCCACCCCTCAGTTCCCCTTCTCTGGGGAGCTGGATCTGGCTGTGGGCGGTGCGGTGGAGAACATGGGTCCAGAGGTGGTCCTGAAAGCTGTGCCCCTCCTCATCACTGGAACAGAGTGAGTTACCTTGCTGGCACATCTAAATGTAGAAGCTAAGCCTTTTGACTTAAAAATGAATTTAATGCTGTGCTTGTTTGCAGTGATGACCTGGAGTTCCCACGTAGCTGGCTGATCCCGGTCATAAGAGATCATGTGAAAAACACTCAGCTGGCTTACTTCACCTCATACTTTTTCCCTTTGGCAAACAATCTTAAACAGACAGGTCTTTATCAGTCACAGATACACACACTGGTTTACATTGCAGTTTATTTGAAATGTCGCTTGTGTCAGTATTACTGTATTAAATTATGGTACATGTTTGTATATTCATGTCCATATGTCGATCTCTGATGTTTCAGGTGATGAACTGGAGCAGTCAGGACAGAAACTGATGGCAAAAGTGTATCAGACTCTACAGATGCAGGCACGCTAAGTATTTTGACACATTGGCAGATCATTTTGAACGTTACTATCTTTGCAGTGACTGCAGTTTCCCACAGAAATGAAAATGATAATTTTCCCACCCTCATGCTGTTCCAAACCTGTATGATTTTTTTTAATTTTTTTATGCTCTTAAATACTGTATATACTATTTTCTCGCACTGAACTTTGCTACGTACATATGAACATTTGGATGGTCATTGAGTGGAATTAATCATCCATTTAACTTATTTTTCCAGTGTTCTGAATATATCATTTGTTTTTCCAGATTTGGACCATGCTACCTGGATTCTGCACTAAACCCACTGACCTGTTAGCCTCGTTTAAGGGCATTGCTCGGTCTCTGGGTATGGCCCTGAATGATCGCCCTGATCTCCGTCTGTGCATCTGCCAGGCTTTGCGGACTCTTATCAACAAGAGCTGTGACACAGGTCAGCTGGGTTGTTAAAACAATAACTCAAAAACCGAATAGCATTTTTTCATTGCTGTGGCACTGAAGACTGCTCATTGAGATTTATGATTGTATATTAAATGCATTTTTTTTTTTTTTTTTTTTTTTCTGGGTCATCTGCAGAGGAGGAAAAGGCAGAATTAAAACGATTTTCCAAGAACTTCCTTCCCATCCTATTTAATGTCTACAATCAGCAGCCAAAACCTGGAGAGATGGTATCTGCTAGAATGGCTGTCCTGGACACAATCAGAGTCTACCTGAGCATTACAGAACAGGAGGTAATTAATTGACCATATTAACTAATTAATTCCATCATAGCAAGAATGACATCTTTATGGTTGGTTATTAATTGACCATATTAACTAATTAATTCCATCATAGCATACTCAGAATTTGTGCTCTGCATTTAACCCATCCGAAGTGCACACACACAGAGCAGTGAACACACACACACACTGTGAACACACACCCGGAGCAGTGGGCAGCCATATGCTGCGGCGCCCGGGGAGCAGTTGGGGGTTCAGTGCCTTGCTCAAGGGCACCTAAGTCATGGTATTGAGGGTGGAGAGAGCGCTGTACATTCACTCCCCCCACCCACAATTCCTGCCGGCCCGAGACTCGAACTCACAACCCTTCGATTGGGAGTCCGACTCTCTAACCATTAGGCCACGACTTCCCTTCAAGAATGACATCATTGCAATCTGTTTTAGTTTTTTTATTGTGTCGGTTCTATTGTTTCAGATGGTTTGCACGTTTCTGCAGAAAGCATCAGAGAGACTCAACAGTGCAGACAACTCTGAGTTCACACGGTAATACAGCACCACACCTTTATTGTCTTATTTACAAGGTTCTAGGTATGTTCAACAGATCTTTGAGACACTTAGAATCAAATTCTGACCATATTTTTGTGGCTGGACTATTAGCCTAAAAAGTGTTGTGTTTAGTGGAATGACACCTAAACTGAAGTTCACATCATGTTTTGGATAATAATTGGCTCTTATTTTGTAGGCTTGCAGTTATCGACTTGATTGTTGCAATGGCTCCATTTGTAGACGAAGCATCCATGACCCAGACGTTCAGTTTGCTTAAACCTTTTGTTGCGGTGAGAATCTTCCTGTTACTATTTTTAAACATATTTTTGCTCTTGTGTGATGAGTGTACTTTATGTAATGTTTGTCTGTGTAAATAGAGCAAGGTTGCTAGCATCCAGAAGAAAGCTTACCGTGTGATTGAAGAAATTTGTGGAGGAGAGAGTGCGTCTTGTAAGGCTTTTGTTCTGCAGAACCTTGAGGAGCTGAAAACAATGTTAATTGACAGCCTGACAACAGCGGCCTCGTCTTCCAAACGGGTGAGAGCTGTGAAAAACAGCAGAAAGTAATCATATTTACCCAGAGGATGTATATTGGAATAACATGTGGTGCTCTCTTGACACTTTAAAGCCTAGACTCAAGTGTCTAATTCACATAGTGAAGCAGCTGAATGAAGAACACCGTGGTTTTATTACAGCTCTGCTTCCTGAGGTTTGTTTGGCATACAGCACAATCTTAAATCAGAGTTTAAGATTCTTTATTTAATATTAGGTGATTTTATTGTGTGTTTAGGTCATTCTTTGCACTAAGGAAATGTCTATTGGTGCCCGCAAAAATGCCTACTCTCTTCTAGTTGAGATCGGAAATGCATTTGTAAGGTTTTGTGGGAACACAAAAGGTGAGAAGAAATGTTTATTTTTTTATTTATTTATTTGTTTTACTAAGATATATCTTGCTGAGTAATGAGCTGAAATAATTTATTTTAATCATGTGTTTTCAGATGCCATAAATGAGTATTTAGGCCATGTGTACATTGGGCTAACTGGCTCTGTGACGATGATCACCTGTGCAGTTCTGGCATTAACAAGACTAGTGTTCCATTACAAAGGTAAGAGTGACTTCTGCTGTCCACTTTATTTTGCAAGATAGAAGTAAGCTATTTTCTTTGAATGTGCAATACTTAATTTGCTGCTATAGGTAAATAACTGGAAGAATAACTGTTTGCATTACACACCAATGTGTTTATCATTATGATTACTTAAAGTAGGATGACAAAATGTCAGTTTTTAATATAAAGCAGTGTTATATGCATGTCACAAGCCTTGCACGTTTAAATTACAAATGTCCATTCTAGCATTAAAAATAAGGTGGAAACACTGCTTTTGAGCTATTTTTGCTGATTTGTTCCTCTGGTTGACAATCAAAACAACTAGCCTTATTCTGTTTATTATTATTATTATTATTATTATTATTATTATTATTTTGTGGGGAAGCATTAAATGTTTGTAACTTTTGATTGTAAAAATATTGTCTGGTCTTTATGTACAGATACCATAGATGTGTCATCATTGGAGCTGCTGCTGCAAAATGTGTGTCTTCTGCTTTCGAGCAGGACACGAGACATCGTCAAAGCCTCTCTGGGTTTCCTAAAAGTCTTGCTCTTTTCTCTTGATGTCAAGGTTTTAGCCAGCCATATTACTGTTATTGTAAGTGAAGAAGAGAGAATGTTTTCAAGTTCATATTTGAACATTCAAAAAGTGTCCGTCTAAGAGGTGTATGTTAAAGTGATCATGTTATGTTTTTACCCTATTATCTTGCAGATGGAGGGCATCAGCAATATGAATGATATGCGAAGACATTTTAGGTCGAAACTTAAGAGCATTTACACTAAGATGATTAGGAAATTTGGGTAAGCTTAACAGTGAACCAAACATGACCACACAGTCCTTTGTTTCTTAATGCATTTTTTTCCTTCTATATCTTTTTATGGTTTTAATGTAAAATTTGTTCAGGGTGGAGCTGGTCAAAAGCATGTTGCCAGCTGATCAACACAAGGTCCTAGTGAACATCCGTAAAACAGAGGCCAGAAATAAGAGACGCAAACTCGTGAGCAAGACAGAAGAGGACGGCTCAGACACCGAGGATGAGACACCTAAAATGAAAGGAGAGAGGTACAGCACTTTCACAGCAAACTGATTTTATGACTTTGATGTGGTGTACGTCAGAAATATTTTAGAGCTTAGTTGACTGTGCTGAGGAGGAAGTACTTCAGAGATGAGTAGGTGTTTTGCTTTATTTGTCTCTCTGTAGTATTGAGGACATTCTGGCTGAGACGGACTCTGACTCGAATGAAGATGAAAAGCCTAGAAAGGGTCAGAAGAAGCCAGTGAGAAAGGGCCAGGCCTGGTTAAAGGAAGGCATATCTGACGAACCACTCAACTTCCTTGATCCAAAAGCAGCGCAGAGAGTTTTGGGTAAGAGCTCATTACATATGTCCAGTTAGATTCAGTCATGATCAAGTACATCAGTATAACTGTGATTACATTGCTAATTTTTATTTCAAAATGTATCCAGCCACCAACCCTAATCTAAAGAAGGCCAGCAAAGCAGAGCATGGATTCAAGGTGACATCTGATGGAAGATTGATCATCAAAGAAGAGGACGATGAGGATGATGATAATACAAAAGGTGGAACACAATCAGCGTTGTTTAATCATCTTTGTTTTTTATAATTGTAATAAACCACAGTATAATTACACCCATATCTTTCTTTTAGATGCTGAAATGGATGATATACTTGAAGAGGCTGGAGTCAAAACTGTAAGTGTTTATGTATTTCAAATTTGTCATAAGAACTGAGAAGTATAATGAAAGGTTTAGCAGTGTGTAATATTCATTTCTCCTTTTCCCTGTTGAACAGAAGAAGAATCCAAAGAGGAAAATGCGTGACGAACTAGATGATGATATGGATGTGGAACCTACGATGAAATATAAAGGTAGGTTCAAAAGTTCAATTTCACCTTGTGCATGATAACTTTCACTTGCTTTGTATCATTTTGTCATGTTAACAATATTCATATACCATTGCAATCCTAGATCCTTAAGAAATGAAGTGGAATTACCATAGTACTTGTTTAAAAAAAAAAAATTAAAAATAAAGCTATTACTGTTGTACCATTGTGATTTTTTTTTATTAGTGCTGAAAGTAATGTTTTCTTGACATTTTAACATTTGTATGTATTGTTGAACTCCTCAGCTGGTGGCATTGGAATCCACAGGCCTCTGGATAGAAGACCAGAGTTTGGGACCGAGTATAAATCTAAGGTTAGAAGAGAAAGTTTAATTTTTTTTTTTAGAATTAACATATAAAATGAGCATCTGAAGGACCTCTGATAAACATCTGTTTGTTGCAGAAGGGAAAAGGTGATGTTAAGAAGGCAGGCAAGTGTGACCCATATGCTTATATACCACTGAAGAAGGCCCAGCTCAACCGCAGGTAAGGAACAAAGTCTGTCTTCACATGCGTCCTCAAATATGAGTGGTGAAGCTGATTTGACATTACTTTTAACTTTAACAGGAAAAAGGCCAAACTCCAAGGCCAGTTCAAGGGCATGGTCAGAGGGGCCAAGAAAGGAGCACTCTCTGGATCAAGAATACTGAAGAAGAGGAAAGCCTAAAGTGTGTTACAAGAGTTCTGGTTTTCCGAAATCTGCCCCCATTTCCCATAGCATCATCAAATTAAAGCTAGAGATTTCTTGTTTTCCTGTAAAAAAGCTTTGAGAACTTCCTGTGGAAGCATCTCTTCAGAAGATGATGTTTGCTGTGGTTGGATTTAAGAACAGAACATAATATGACAGTAGCTTTGTGCTGAATATATTTATGGACTTGCTATGTTGGACAGAATATAAACTGTTCAGAAAACCCCATAAAAACAACAAATCCCATATTGCCTTATGCTTTCTGTTCTTCTGTTATTTATGTGCTGAACCCCAAAAACACTGACTAATATCATGTTTCTACAGTTGAACAGTAGTGCTTTCTTAAAGCATACCTAGAATTATTTATAAGTTTCTTTATTAAAGTAATAAAAACATAGTTCCCATGTGCCCATCAAAAAGTCTTTTAAATCATAAATGGTACAGAGTGATTGATATTGTGCACTACAGTTTTTCAGCAGAGGATATTGGTGGTGTTAATGTAGATCCCAGCTGTGAGTGTGAGTGAATGAGGTCTGCTGGAGGTCAGACGTGTCCTCTTACTCAATAAGCTCGACTGGATTTTCCCTGATGGTCCCAGTGAGAATAGAGTGATACAGACTCAGTTTATGGTGGCGTCTGCTGGCTTGATTTTGAGAGCTATCTTTCGTTAACAATGCATGACAAAGGTTTATTATTAAGGGACAGTTCACCGAAAATGACTGTCATGTTTTACGTACTCTCAAGATTCTGTATTCGTTTTTGTTCTGTTGTCATTGAGCTTTTGCAAAAAAAAAAAAAAAAAAAAAAAGCTTGACTGAAAAATGGAAATTCTCACAGGACTTTGTTCGTATGTTTGAACCTCTTTTTTTCACTCACATTTTAGTCATAAAAGGACATCAGTCTGCTAAGTTTATATAGATAATAGAGATTAATAGTTTGGTGATTTGCATATGTTCAGCCAAATTCATTTTCTAAAGAAACTTTTACGTATAATTTAAGGCTGTTATGGATGGATGTCGTATTTTCATCACAATGAAAAATACCCTGGTTGCAGTTAATTGCTATTAAAATGCCAGATCCTCAATCAATTATTAAATTGAAGACTGAATCCTGTCTGATGTACTGCATTAATTTTGGCCAACAGAGGGCACTGTTTCACTTCACAGCAAAGTGAGACGTCAATGAGATGAAATTCACTCTAAAGCTCTGTTATGTGCAAATTTAAACCATGTTTTTAATTTGTGGGGTCAGATTGACCCCAAATTTTAAAATATATATCATAAATTACTCCAACTTACAATATAATTTGTTTTTATTTACTTACACTCTACCTAACAGATATTTAAAATAAATATTTAGGAAAAAAACTAACTTATTTAACTTGTAAAAATGTGTGTACAGTGTTTGTAAACACATTATTGTATGAAAGTAGTAATTGTAAAATGTAAAATAATGCCAAGGCATAAATCATATTTACATATTAGATATTTAATCATGAGAGGCAATAGAGTCTCTCACAAGAGAGATTCGTCGGGAAAAGGTAAAACACAGCAGAAAATTTTTCTGCATATAATGTTTAATCTTTTCACCAAAAAAAGTGATGGGGTCAAAATGACCCCAGACGACATCAGTTGAGTCAAAATGTGCACATGCATTTTAAAAAAAATTTAATTATATATATATATTAGATCTTAACCCTCTGACATCACAGGAGGGTTAAGAGCTGCATTCAGTTGCATACTAAAGTCTTAAGTTTGAATCTGATATCAGAAATATTGACTCTATTTAACACATGCAGGTGTAAATGTGGTCACTGAATGACTCTCCTTTGATACAAAAGCAATCAAGCTGTCGCAGCACAGCAGGCAGAGGGATATTAGTTCTAATGTGTGGCTGTCAGAGCCTGTAATGGGAACATCCCCAGTGCTGCCACAGGGCTCCAGGTTTTGTAGCCAGTAAACACACTGATGTTTCTCATGAGTGTTCAGTGCACCCAGCCAAAGGAGCTGCAGTCATCAGACCATATGAATCATGTCACTTTACATGATGTGAATCAAGCTCCTGCTGAGTTTTAAATCCTTATTCAGAGCAGAATGAGGTTAACTGTGAGGCATGAGTGGAGATAAAAGGAGGCAGGAAATGAAGCTAAAACATGCACCTCCTAGATTATAAGTCATTATCTCTATGGAATTTGGCTAAGCATTAGTATGGATGTTGTTTTTCCAAGTAGATTCATATCATATAAGCAGTTGTGTTACTTTCACACTAGGGCACTACAATATGTCCTAGAAAAACTATATAAACATGGGGTTTTATAAAATTTGAACATAACATAATGAACATAATATTTATAACATTAATGTTTTCTTGCTGTGTAGGACTACTATTAATTTTCATGATCCATAAAGTAAAACACAAAATATATTACATAAAATATCATGCTGAGTGTCCTGTATCAGTGATGGACACCCTGTCATTTTATATTCAAGTGCCTACCAGGAACCCAAGGCTTAATAAATTAGTGGTTTGTACTGCCCTGCAGTCACAGCACATCTGAGTTTCCTTTTAAAGATGTGACCAATTAATAATAAGATACAAATTAAAACAGGGCATACTGTATATCATACTTATGTAGCTCTAACCAACTGAAACATTAACATCATGCAAAATCTGATATACAAATACCCAGAGTCAACATTCAAAGCTCTTAAGTACCTTAAAAATCATTCATCTGCACGTGTAATAATTTCATGCATTACTGCAGTCCCTCTTTCATTGCCTGTATTTATAATAAGAACAAATCACATTTCATTCACTCCAAATAAACAAACTCATCAATCTGAAACTGTGGGAAACCAGTGACTTTGGCAAATATCACAAATTTGAATTAAGACTGAACTTTTAGGTTATCTGTGAAGGCCCTCCATTGTTCTCAATGCCTGTTCCCAGGGCAGGGTGGGGGTCGTGAAGGAGGGGGTCCGCGGGGACCTGGGGGTGTCCGGGCTGGTGGAGGTCCTGGGGGTGAGCGGTTGATGGAGGGTCCCCGGGATGGTGGTCTTTTAGGCGGAGGTCGCATGAGTGGCTGATGGTCTGGAGGGGGCGGTGGAGGTGGAAGTGGACAGTTGCTGCGTGGTGGTGACCTTGGCTCCTCTGCTTTCACCCGGGTAAAATTGATGCATCGCCCCTGTGGAAACAGGACAGATGGTGGGATCACTGTCAGTTCAAAGCTGAAACTACATTGCTTCAGTAGTTATATCTTCTGGGGATAAAACATAACTCATGCTCTTTACATATTTTGTATGGATAGCTTGTATTTTCATCCCCAGAGGTGACATATTCACTGTGAAATGCGTGGGATTCAAAAACAAAAGCTCGGTACAGCTGATCCCAGGCTGCATTCTCTTGCTAGCTTTCGCTCGAAATGCCCAGGAGATGAACCCACAGCACTTCAGACATTCAGAAACTCAGCTGTCAACTGCAATTCTGTCCCTAAAATCATGGGGGTGGGGTTGAATAGTTGCAGCACTGCGCTCAAGGAAGAATAGCTATTTGTGAAAACGGTTGTTGGAACAAGGGGCTGGTCTCTGAGAACTTACATTCTTCAAGATGAAGTGATTCATTGTTGTCAGCAAGGCTGATCGTTCAGGAGGAATCGTCAGAGAGGGTTCAAACTTAGGGACGGACTGACCAAAGCCATTCAAAACTCACTTTATGCTTCATTAGGTGCAAAAAATGAAACACTGGATGACTCAGGAATCCACTACAACACCCACTTTTGTCAGGGCTTTAAAAAAGTAATGTATTCATATGCAAGTGCTTGAATGGAGGCAAAGCTTTTAATCTTTTTCAGTCAAACAGAGTAAACTTGGCTACAAAAATAAATAAATAAACATTTAGAAATCGAAGTTATAAACAAAACATTCTTATACACTAATATGGCTCTTGGTTATTTTCTATTATTTTTTTGTTTGTTTTTTTTAGAATTCTCCTGCTCACCAAGGCTGCATTTATTTGTTCAAAAATACAGTAAAACATCAATATTGTGAAATATTATTACAATTTAAAATGATTTTTAAAAAAGTATGTTATTCCTATGAGGATAAAGTTGTATTTTCAACAGCCATTCCCCCAGGCTTCAGTGTCACATGATCCTTCAAAAATCATTTTAATATATTGATTTTGTGCTCAAGAAATTTCATATTATTATCAAAGTTGAAAATAATTGCGTTGCTTAATATTTTTTGTGGAAACCATGGTTTCTTTGATAAATACAAAGTTCAGTAGAACAACATTTATCTTAAATAGAAATATTTTGGAATATCTGAAATGTCTTTACTGTCACTTTTGATCAATTTAATGCGTTCTTGCTGAACAAGAGTATTAATTCTTAAAAATAAACTAAAATAAACTAAAATAAAAAAGTAAGTAGTGTAATATATTTTAATATGGAGTATAATACTTAATTTTATTTAAGAAACTTTATATTTTTTAAAAAATAATAACAATAAATAAATAAATGATGAACATCCAAATATTAGCTAGCATGGCAGCCATGATTAATCAATCTCTAGAACCACCACAGCAATTGTTACTATCACCTCAGCCTGAACTAATATGTCTCCTACTCTGATCTTGCTGAACTTCATTTAAATGACTTTCACTCGAGTGGAAAGGAGAGCGGTTAAGGGGGGAGTCAATCTCTACCATGCTGTTTGAGCACATATCAGACAAACAGATGGACAGTTTAAAGGCCACTAGCTTAATTGTCACAGGAGGGATTCCCTCCCTTTTGTTCAAGGGTCTGAGTGGACTAAGGGTAGGATCGGATATGACTTTTATTGTGTTATAGTAATAAGGGTGGTGTTAGTTCACTGATTATACAGGAGTGATCTGAATAAACAGACATACAGAGAGGTCTACAAATAACATGTGTCTGTTTTCTAATAATGTTGTCTTGGGGTGGTTTATACAGATATAAGATTGGCAGGCAAAGTTGTCAAGTCATGTATCTTTCTGTTCAGATGTTCAATCATCACATAACACTAAACTGAGGCACTGAAAACTGGGATATGTGTCATATGCTTAAGAAATCTCAACATGAGTCAACATATAGCTTGCAAATATAAAATACTCCCATTTACGTTATAAATACACCTTGCTGGCCATAGCCTATATATATATATATATATATATATATATATATATATATATATATATATATATATATATATATATATATATATATATAAATACAAAAGAAATAGCTAGTATAAATATAAATACACATACATATACATTTAAACGATTATATAAATGTTAAATTAGTTATTAAAATAATAATAAATACCATTTACACATGCATTTGTCATAAACTATGTGTGTGTGTGTGAGAGAGAGAGAGTACAGAAATTGTATTTATTATTATAATAATAAATAAAATAATAAGAATACTAATAATATATTATTTTATTGTTTATTATATATATATATATATATATATATATATATATATATATATATATATATATATATATATATATATATATATATATATATATATATATATATATATATATATATAAAACATTTAGCAATAATATATAAATAATTATAAATGAATGCATGTTTTAATGGTTGTTCAAACACCTGTATTTTTTTGCAATGTTCAATGGGACCCTGGTAGATAGCACCACCTTGCTAGTGGCCCCCAGGTTATTTGAGTTTGAGACTGATGTAAAGTCTGTAGAGTCTTGTAACTTGTTGGGGGCCATCCACAATAGTTAAAACACCATGTGGATAGATTACTCTTCCCCACTCCTTCCACCCACATCTGCACAGTATTCATGATTCTCCATTCTCATTCGGCCCATATGGTCACCCTTGTGCAGGCCTGTTGCTGTGCTGCTTGCCAAATTGTCCTTTTTACTGCTCACGACTGGCAAAATGATGGCTTTGTCCTACAGCAAGACAGACGTGAATCAATCACCCCCCCACCCCCCCAATCTGACACTAGCCCATCACAATAAAACTCAGCTACCCCTTTGCCGAATGGGCCCCATGTCACGTTATGGGGCTCTCTGTATAATAAGCTGTTAAATCAGACCACCAAGCGTTGGTCTAACACAAACCCACAAGAGAGGGGAATCCCTGAGAACAATCAGATGATGTCATTCACCTAGACTCGTAAATTATGTTAAAAAGCCACTTCTTCTGTTAACCAGAGCCTTTCTAGTCACAACTTTTACATCTCTGTGGGTCATTAGGAAAAACAAAACAAAAACACTTTCTATTCCACAGAGTTTCTTTGTGTGAAATGTAGATGGCACTCAGACATGAGGGGGAAGATACTGAGCATTTGAGGTTAAGCTTGTAAACTGGACAGACAAAGACTTTCAACAACAACAGCTTCTTTCTTTACACAACTACTATAAGTGAGCAATAAAAGAAGGCTGCCACCTCTGCATCACAATGCGTGCACCGAGGCCTATGGGTAAAAAGTTTGACCCAGACTCATTCATATTACACATTGGCTCAGGTTATACGTTAAAGGAGCCATGTGTAATGTCTGGCAAAAAAATCAAGTCATACTCCACATTCCATACCAGATGGGGGCAGTATGCCTCAATAAAGTGATTTGGTCTACTCTAGAGTAACAAACGAGAAACGGCATAGTCTCTATGCTCCGCCCCTACCTTCACAACAACCCTAGAGCCATAGCCGAAGCCTAAAGGACGTTTTGCCTCCAGAGGAACGTTGGGTGATGTCAAGTGATTTTGAAACGTGACATCTTCAAGCTACTCCCCTTCACCTTTACCAGTGAATATGTTCATATTCGTTTTGTTCATATTACATTTTGAGTTGTATATACACATTATTTGAATTAAATTAATTTGACAGACAGCATTCTGTCAACATCATTGGTCAACATCAGACAGCTGATGTTGACCAAGCTAGCGCCGACCAACGTAACCAGAGCTGCCAACTCTCAAGCATTCACCGTGAGACACACGCAATTGACTCTTTTCACACGCTTTCAAAAACTTGACCGCTCTGAATATAGTGAGTGAGTGCGCGCGCGGCCGGGGCGCTCTCGCTCTCTCTCTCTCTCGGGTTCATTATCATCGAAGACATTTCAAGCTTCTTAGGTAATGTTACATTTTAGCATCAGCTTGGTAGAGACGGGCTTTGGTAGATAACAGGTGAAAACCGGATCGGATCTGTGGGTAAGTTATAGCTAGCTTACTATCAAACGCAGCTACGGTTAGCCATCGCTAACATTAGCACGTTTATCGAACAGCCTTCGATACATTTCTATGTTATAACTTCCCGAAAATACTAGCGAAATACTAACAGCATCTTACTTACCAATCCAAAAGAAATGTTGCAAGTTCGGAGTCGAACCTCATTTCTTTCAACTCCATCAGTTGTCTCCAGCGATGGAAAGCAGTGCCGATGTTTACTCTGTTTCGGCTCCTTTTCTTATCGGATTTGATTTGTGATTCCGAGCGCGGTTGCTTGACATCAGCTTCAAGTACGCCCACAAGCCATGCGAGTTATTCGTGTATTGCAGGTTGGCTGGTGGTTATGTTGCCCGCATATTGCCTCCCTTGGCCGAAACTGGTATTATGACACCTGTCGGGCCGTGGCTAGTAATGCTAATGCTAATTAAGGTTGATATCTCTGCAGCACTATAACTTGACATTTTTTTAATGACATCATCGCCCTTATTTCTTCTCATTCTTTTGATGCGTGTAGGTCATTTTTTGGATATTTTTACCTCAATTTTTACACATGGCACCTTTAATGTTTAACATTCATTCAAAATACAAGATTGTCACTGTGACTTCTATGACTTAAACAACACTGTTCAATTTATTTCAATTACTTGCATTTATAATGTAACAACAATATTTCTGAACTAACAAAATGTCAGCAAAGACAGAAATTGCTGAAGCCAATAGAAAAATGTCTCCACTTCCTGGAGAAAAATAGTGTTTAGTAGACCACAAAAGATTACTGTTGGTGTTTTATGTAAATATAGGTTTTAGGGTTCAGTTGCACATAAGTTAAATGATATATCTGAGTTGTTTTACTGTGCCATTGCCCTTACAAAATGTTACCATGCAGTTTCTTCCAGAATTCTTTAGTTTTTTTTACAGTTGCTAGCAGTGGTGTTCTGAAATGGGGAGGAAAAGTCCCTTTTTTTCTCTCAAGCAAAGTCAAATTTTCTTGGTTAAATAAACTTAACTTACACTATCAGAAAAAAGAGAAAGAAAAAACCCCCAATTAAATTATATTTTATATTTTTACATTAACAATGTAATTAATATTCTATTTATTAAAGCCAGTATGAATATCATCAAGAATTTTACATTTATTCCAAAATAATAACTCAAGGCAATAACAATTAAAACTATATATTTTATTTGATGACTTCAATTATGTTCAGAAACGTTCAGTTATTTTTTATTTTTTTTAACTTTTAAATATTTTTGAATTTTTCGGATCATCAGTTATCAAAACTCGGTAAATATTGTTAACAGACACTTACCTTAAATTTCACCAAGCTGATTACTCACTAAAAACTTTTTAATGTCATATTTTGTAAAATTTGCAAAATACTACAAATTTTTTTCTTATCCAATTTTTTAAGGACGCACTGCCTCCCTTGCCTCCACGGAGGAAACACCCATGTGCTACAGTGTAATTACAATGAACTAATATTAATACATATTAACTTAAAACTAACATTAACACTGTAATACATTTTTTTATGTATGTACAGTATGTATATATTTATTTATCTGTAGCTTTACAGAAGTATTTAATTCCAAATTACCACCGTTTAACTGTACTAACAGTAACGATGGTATTTTAGTGGTAACTATGATTAACTTTTTTAGTTTTTTACAAGACCAATCAAGAAAAGAACGATTCAGCAAGTAAACAGATATGCAAACAGATGTAAGAAAGACAAACAATTACAATGCAGAATGCAAATAATGTGATGTCATCCTGTTGGTTGCAAAATGAATGCAGACATCTGAATGCAGAACATCCTGTTAGTGTAAATCAATTGAATTTTTGAAATGTAATGTAATACAATTTATATGAAAGTTTCTTTAAAAATATAAAGAGTAACAAAAATGCAAATGTACAGGCTAAAATTCTCAAAACAAACGTTCAAAAGAGCATGCAGAAGTTCAATAATTATGCTTGGGGTTTAGAACAAAATGACAACTTGAAATATGTATTGTAAAGGGAGAAGGATGTGAACTAGTTCATAACAAACACTTAATGTGTCTGACAAATATCAATACAGTGCTGCTTGGCAAGAAAAATGATAGTCTGTTTAGTTGCAGTCCATCTTTGAACTCTTCAAGACCTCAACAATATACATAAGAGGCCCTTTGGTAGGAATAGAAACAGAGTAAAAGACAAAGAGGATACAGAGATGGAAGAGACAGTGAATCAGTCGCAGCTAGGAAATGCCAAGAAAGATGGGTTATAAAGAGAAATATGTGGTCTAATATAGAGATTAGGCCATCTATAGCTGAGCAGAGGTCTTGTTTGGGCACAGCGAGTTGTGTGTGTCTAGGCATTGTGCTGCAGGTGGGCATGAAACACACAACTACACCCCAAATCTCCCTGAATAGCACAGCTGTTTCCACCCAAACCCCGTCCTTTACAGAGTCTGCTGCCTTTACCAGAAGCTTCTAAAGCTCATGCAAAATACATTGAGCTGCTGGACACTGGCAGTCCCTCTAGTGACAAGCAGCCTATTATGGAGCCATGAAGAATTAAACCAAAGTAATTCAGATCGGTCCATCTACAGTGGGAACGGAGCTATAGCCTGCCCATGTCAATGGGATCATACTGTACCGCCCGGGACACTGCAGACCACATGAAAGATGCCTTTCATGGACACACAGATGTGTTGCCATGACACAGCTTGTGCTGATGGAATAATGCAGGGTGCAGAGAGCAGGGCTCAGACACTGAGGGACGTCTCTTACAAAAGGCACAAGAGAATGAGAGACTGTGCTCGGCCACACCGTTGCTCCATGTGAGGAGGAATTAAAAGCAGCACAATTCGACTGCTATTTCCTGTCCTGGCTACTGAGCATGCTTAGAAAAGATGGGAATATCATAACAGCTGTATTTCAAAAACAAGTGAGCTGCCTCGCCTCCTTCTATGGCAGCACCCAGTAAGCACAGATTTATACAGAACCCACCAACTTTGGATCAAATATTGATATTTAATTACAACTGAATCATATTTAATCAGAAATAAGTCTCTTATGCTCACAATTGCTGTATGTATTTGATCAAAAATACAGTGAACACTGTAATATTATAAAATATTATTATAATTTTAAAATATCTTTTGTATTTTAAAATATTTTATAACAATTTATTTCTGTGATGGCAAATCTGAATTTTCAGCAGCCATTACTCCAGTGTCACATTCCTTTGGAAATCAATATGATGCACATTCTTATGCTTATTTTTTTTGTGTGGAAACCATAAGCAATCTATTAGGATTATTTAATGGATACAAAGTTCAAAAGATCAGATTTATCTGAAATAGACATTTTTTGTAACACTGTAAATGTCTTAACTGCTACTTTTGATTATTTAAATATATCTTAATAAAAGTACTTTGATACAACAATATATTAAAACACTTTATTACACTTTATTACACATAAACACTATTACAGAATAGCAAACTGGAGCTGGATTCCCTAATTCAAAAGAGCAGCTTACTCAAAGAATCAATAAGATAAACAAAGGCACTATGAAAAATGGAAATATTATCCATGATATTCAAGCACAATTATGCATCAGGTCTCTATTCTGTGGAGTATTATTTGTCTGTATTGGAATATCAGTAACTTGAATGTTCACTGTACCTGATCTCCGGGCTGAGGTCTCATGAGTGACACCTGGTCGTATCCTCGACGGAAAAGGGCCCACAAAGCATCCAGTTTCCCCTAAGACACATAGAACTGTTCTATTAAAACATTTTGGACTTTAAAATCTTAAAGTCTCAAATATTGGACTATTATAGTGTTTCTTTCTACTGATATTCCAGGGCTAATTTAGTGAATACAGATACAATTCTATGGAAAAAAACTCATATACCTGAATAGGACTGTACCACTTTCTATGATGGGCAGGTCTGCGCCCATACAAATTCCTGAGTTTAGGTTCATAAGGCTCATATTCATCTTCAGGCATTTTCACTACAGCATTCTTTGGCTTCTCCAGTTTAGCTCCTTCCTCCGTGGAGCCCTTGTTCCCCCAACGCACCTAAAGACACGGGAACACAGTCCACACAGACTATGGAAAAATAGTTGTTTCACCATGAAAATATTATTAAGGAGATGTGTTAGTGTTCCTTGGGGCAGTGGAAAGGCTTGCATGTTTCAATAATCCTGAGACCAACAGAGCAAAAGACACTTCACGTAAGCATGCATTAACACTAGTGTCTTTAAGTAGTGCACTTAACAAGTAATAAGCACTGGGACTGTGCAAAAGGTGTGTGTATTTTACAAAGAACAATAATGCAAATCTCCAATATTGCTACCTTTGCAAATTACAGGAGTAAATCTACAGGCGTTGGCATGTCTTATGATGTCACATGATCTAGTTTTGGCACCAGGCAGAAAGGGACCATTTAAGGTCACAGTAACGTGCTCTAGTGCCTTGAGGGTTCATAACATCATTAGTCATGTGTGGTCTTCATCCCACTGTAGCCCATGTTAACCTATGATCAAGACACATATAAAACTGAAACACACAGACTGTGTACAAGAACATGCATCACCTCCATTCTTTTGATTCCACCGACTCCTCTTCCTCCATAGTAGGATGCATCTACTGTAGGCCATTTCTTTTTGGGCATACCATCTTCATCATCGGATTCCTGTTGAGCACACAAAACTTGCATAAACCTAATATCACGCTAGTAATAATTAGAATGACCATACTTTAAAGTCATGTTGAAAACAACACTCTTTTTCTGTTATTTTGTTTAAATTCACTATTAGCATACTCAACCCATTAGTTTACACAGATAGAATAAACACAAAGACACAGTCAAATAACGTTAACTGCGAAAGTAGCAACCACATTGTGTCTCCAAATCAAAGAGAAGCTTCAGAGACAGAGCGCCTTGTTTGCGCTCTCAGTGTGTTAAGAAGCAGATGCACACTCTAAAGCCATTTCCACAAAGCTCTTTTATTTCCCATCAGCCTCAGTGACTGCTTGCCTTTGACCTCTGGCAACAAAGCAAACATAAAAGGATCATTATGAGCCCCTTTTCCAGAATTTTGCTATTCAGTCATCCAGTGGTTGAGCCTGTGGTCCCTACTGTGTCCACTTTCACTGCTCACTTGTCTTTATTTACATGGCCGTGGCATAGAAAATGCCCTTAAATGGTGACGGACAGTTTTGCAAAGCAGTTGCACTCCTAGCTAGTAGCTGATATTGGCAGCATTAGGGAATGCGATTTACAAGGAACGATTGAGTTATTCATTTTTTATTATGTGCTTTCTGTTTTCTCAGTGCCCTGATTCATATCGGCTCTAAATTTTCACGGTTCATTTGGGTGTATGGTTGTGCATTAACACACACATACACAAACATAGGCACAAAATGAGGTTAGAGGACGTTCGACTCACAGGCTCAGGGGGAGGGGGTGGAGGCACTTCCTTGATGACCTGAAAGAAAAATAATTCCCAGTGAAAGAATGTTATCTAAGCTAAGAAAAGTACAGTATAACTAGCAGTACTATAAACAGTACAGTAAGCATTATATTACATATAGCACTGGGGGAAGGTACAAATATTATTAAATAATTTTTTATTAAATAAAGTGTGTGAATGACACAAATAAATGTATGTTTTATAATAGTAATAGTAATAATAATAATAATAAATTATTACGGTTTAATTATTATTATACTGACATTATTAAATCATTGAGTGTGTGAATGACACAAATCAACACATGATTTATAACAACAACAACAACAACAACTACTACTACTACTAATATTATTATTATTATTATTATTATTATTGTTACTCTTTTCAAAATTTTTGGTTGAATAATGTGATGTTTAATTGCCCAGATAACTCCTTGGGCCACTGTAAACGTTAATTGTGTACAGTTTCAATCCTTAAGACGTACCACTGTACAGCACAGAGGCCAGAACCACCACATCAGCACCAGACCCAGCAATAGGAAAACAGCCAGTAACGAGATAAGCAGGATGGTTCCATCATACTGCACTCAGAGAGACACAGACACATACATCTTCATGAGTATTTGCTGGCATTTGCTGGCAAGGAGGTTAAAGAAGAGGGCAAATGGTGGCTCCAAGCAATGGAACTTGTTTTTTTTTTTCACTGCTAATTTGAACTTACATGACAAAACCAGACTCCTCTGATGAAAGAAAGCAGAGGAGACCTCATAAGAGAAAAAGAAAGAATAAGAGAACAGGGAAAAGAACAAAATGGTAGTAGACATAGTAGTAGACAGCAAACCACAATGTCGAATAGGCTGAATCACTATCACACATATCCACCATTCATGTTTTTACAGGTAGAAGTGGTTTTGACAAAGGAACAAAGATGTACTTACACATTCAGTAGTGGTGATGTGCACTGAGCTTGTGATGTAGGACAGACCCTCATTCATGCTAACCTGCAGATATATCACCCTGTAACACACACACAAAAACACTTCAATCACACCTGCTGAAAAAGGCATATTCATTGCATTTCTCAGATGGACATGTGTGAGCTTGTAAAGGGTTATTATTAAAGCCATTATAAGCATTTTCTAGATCAAATTTGTAATCCGGAGCTAGGATTAAAAAATGAATGGTTAATGTCTGTTTCACAGCTGCCTGAATGACTTCCAATGCATGCCTCTTTGATGGATAACAACACAGACCCTAAAAGGCCAGCGGCTGAAAGCATGTAGGCACAGGAACTTGACTGATAAGCGTTATCTAAGGTAGAACTACTATGTGTGTCTAAACTGTTTTTATACACCAGGATGCAAACAACAAGGCAAAAGAAACTGGAAAAAATTATTAGACAGGATTTGTGATCTGATTCTGAGATCTGTTAAATATTTCAGATTTTTCTTCCGATAAAAGGCCCTTAAAAATTGCACCTGTGTTGGATCTTAAGTGTTTGAAGAGATCTAAACATCTCTTCTAAATGATCTAAATGTTTCATACTGGGATCAAATTTGCTTGGAAACCAAAGTCTGCATTCAATTTTTATCCTCACCAAGGCTCCATTTAATTGATCAAAAATAAAGTAAAATCAGTATTGTAAATTATTATTACAATTTAAAACAACAGTTGTATATTTTAATATATAGTATATTTTAAAATGTAATTTATTCCCATGACATTTCTTATTCTATCAGAAATTTCCAAAATAACAGAATTGATTTGAAATATAATTCATTTGTAATGTTATAAATGTTTTTACTTTCACTTTGGATTAATTTAATGCTTCCTTGGAGAATAAAAGTGTTAATAAAAATGAAAAAAAAAAAAAATAATAAATAATAACAATAATCTTACTGACCCCAAACTTTTTAATGGTAGTGTAAATATATATTATAAATAGAAAAAGATTATGCTAATTCTAAGTAATACTAATAAAATGTGATGTGGAATTTAAAATGGATATGATCTTCAGTAAAACATCATATTTTAAAATCTCGAGACGAGAAAGAGATGAAAAAGCAGAGTTTGTCATGTGACTGATAACAATCTATGAAGACATGTTTATGCACATCAAAACTGACAATGTGTCCATTTCCCCTGACAACTTTCTCAAAAATTGTATTTCTCCCAACATCAGGGATGCTGCCATGTTTGGCTCTACCATGGGCATTCAGAGCGCTGGTATGTTGGAAAAGTCTCAGCTTTCTTGATTTAGGCGACCCCTCTTCTTCTGCTGTGGTGGGGGAGAAGAAGGAGCTGAAAATAAGTTACTGAAGGGGTATTGCCCCGTCTCCTCTCTGTCGGTCCTACACACCCCTTCCAGTGCCACTCTGTTGGTAGGATGGGGGATGGGCTGAAAGGGGGCACAACAGGATAACAGGGGGTTGGGGGGGGTCGTCCAGTGACAGATCCATCTAATTTTCCATCAATCAGGAAGCGACTGGCTCTTTTTGAGCACATCTTCAGGAGGCCACTCAGTCACCACGCGTTTAGGTGACTGCTTTGACAGCTTCATCTCAAGAGATGTGAATACAGAGAAGGAGGACAGGGCAGACTTTGCCCCAAAATCGCCTTTTCTCACCCCTCAAAAAATAATGAACATCACTCACATGGTCTTCTACAATCAGATTATACAGACATCACTTGACTTAATGGTTGGTCTTATTATACAACAGCATCAAAGTTTGCATAAGAGGATTGCATTTTTAATTTCATGTGATTCTCCTTTGACTCTAATTAGCCTGAATAATTCCACCCCTCTTGTTACTGGATTATGATGGAATGTTTCCTCTCCGTTTTTCCCTTATATGAATACATACCACATCTACTTGACTTTTGATTAATTCAATAATCACTAAATCAGACACTAATACCACAAGACGGTATCCAGACATGTCATTGCAAAATAAATATCATCTTACCAATACACGACTCTCCCTTTCTCAATTTCAGCTGCTATAATTAAATATTTTCAATGTTAACTAAAAACTAAAACTAAAAATTAAATATTGTTTCCAATATTCGAAATAAAGCTGTAATTAAATAATATACACATATTAAAAATTAAAAATTAAAAACACTGAAATAAAATTAGTTTAAGTTGTACTAAAATGTACTAATAAATATACATTGAAAAAAAAATTACAAAAGCAGATAATTACTAAAACTTCAACCAAAAAAATACTATAATACTATATAAATAATACTAAAATAACACTGCTCCTGTTAGAGGTCACCAACCACAGTGGATATTCCACCTATTAACTTGGCATGTTTCATGCTAGATTATTACATGACCAGTTAAATAAATAAATATGTGAGCATGAAATATTGATTTTATCAAAAAAAATTAAAAAATGTAATCTTACCTGAATATTATCTTAAAGCTTCCCCTAATAATAATAACAGTTAATTATATTCAGTAATATTAATACTGAAGTACTTTGAGGTCATTTTCACTATAATAAATAAATCAGACAGTTGCGTTTGTATGAAACGAGAGAGAGTCCGCGATATGATACGAGAGAAATGAAAATAGTGCTGGTTTCAATTACTGGATGAGCTGATTGATAAAAAGTATTATATTATTAATAAATCTTACTAAGAATATTAAAAAATATCAGACTGCTGGATGGTGTAAATGACCAGTCAGAACTGAGTATTCTAGTGAGTCGTAATAAATAAAAATAATATGTATTCTTTATTCTTTATACCCCAAGACTTTGGAATGAGTTGCCCTCTTCTATTCGATTAGCTCCCTCTGTGTTCATTTTTAAGTCAAGATTAAAAACCTATCTGTTTGACAAAGCTTTTATTTCTGGCTGAAGCACTGTGTTTTACCATGATTTAAATTATTTTAAATGGCTGTGGTACTTTTTAATTTTTAAATTTAATTTTTAACTTTTACTTTTATCTTTACTGTGCAAATGTGGTGTGTGTTTTATGTAAAGCACATTTGGTCAACCATGTGTTGTGGAAATGGTGCTATATAAATAAAATTGACATTGACATTGACATTGACATTATTCTTGGGCAATATTATCATTAATCCACAATTAGGCATTTTGATTATATCCAATAACAAATTTTGCTAAGAAGGCATGAATTGATCAAAAGTTTTGAATGAATGGAAAGTGCTGAATATTGATATACCAACAGCAGCTGCTTTTGTGTCACATTAGCAAATGCAACGCAACACAGTATGCAGTGATGCAGGCTGAGCAAGAGTAGAAAAACAGCCCTGTTTTGCTTCAGGTGCCATGAGAGGTTCCTTCATTGGCATCTCAAAGAATCTTCCTGACAAGAACAAGACAGATGAAATCCTCAAGGTGTCTACAGCCGGCAGTACACATAATTATTCAGAGAGCTTGCAGGGAAATGAGCCGCCACTAGCAGCTCATTTGTTGTAGAAGGCCTGGAAAGTAACCTGTAGTGAGTCTCCGGGGCTCTGCTCTGGCTGATGTGGATATGAGCGGCTCTGTATTTCACTGTCTGTTCTTTTCTCTCTCAACACAGAAAACCACCAGAGCCCTGGGCTAACATGCACACTCACTGGGAACTTTTCACGCAGGTCAAGCCCATGGTGACTAATCTCTCAGAGAGGCTAATTATACACTCATCTTGGGCTTTTTACACCACATGCCTGTTGTCTTGATGTGTTAGGGAGCATGGAGATTGACTGATAAGAATAATTCCAAACGACATTGACCCTAATTTTTCAAGGGTAGCAATGCAGTAAGCTATAAAATGGCAGGATGAAGTGCACTTACTTTCCAGCCTCATTTATGATTGGTGCAGGGCAAAGAAGGATTGTATCTTCAACACTGACAGGTCTTTCATCTAAAAAAAAAATTGCATGAAAAAGAACTGATAATCATCATTTAGACCTACTCTCAGGGTAAATACTTTATTATTTCTATAACAGAAATGGTCGTTTATATAATAAAAGAATGTTGCACACATTATTTTTGTGTTTTCATAGAGCTTAAAAGAAGAATTCAGTATTAAAATACGGTTTGTAAAATAATGTTACTTACTCAGTGTAGCTGTGTCATTCAGTCTGAAGCTGCACAGGACCTGATTGATGTTTCTGGCATGCAAAAATCCATTTCCCCTCACAACCACTTGGAAAGAGTCTAAAGAAACACCAACCAAAATGTAATAATAAACATTTACCAAGTTCTTTTACTGCATAGTGAAATTCCTAGGTTTATTTTCCCAGAAAAAAATGTAACCAAAAATTAGCTTAAATTGCGTTTTTATGTATTGTTTAAGTATTTTTAAAGTATGAGAAAAATGCCTACATAAGGCTGTGCTGGCTTTTTAGATCTTTGTTTCATGTAGACCTTTTCCAAAAAAAAAAAAAAAAAAAAAAACCATACTCTGAAATTATAAAATGTGCTCAGCCATGGGGCAGGTTTTCTTTTCTTTTTTTTTTCCACTCTTAACCTTTCAGGAACACTCAGTTCAACTGGGCAAATGCATATGCTCCAGTGGTGCTAATAATAAAAGTGAAGAGGTTCACAAATCTCTAGGAGTCATGTAGCTGGAGGTGCTGCATTGGTGGACGACAACGCTGGCTGCCTGACATTTGAGACCCCCCAGGCAGTGCTGTAGACCCTCTGACGGCTGCTAAGCAGCATATGTTTGAGAGAAAAACACGCTCACTTAGAAGCTGTCTCAGCGGGCGTCAAAAGGTTGCAGAGTGGATGTGACCTTACTCATGGCACTGCGCACACCACTGTGCATTTGAGGGAGATTTGAATGGATTTGTACTGATTCTGCCGTTCATCTCTAAATAATGCTATACCTTTAGAAAATGTTCTGGTTGTAAGCCTTTAACATTTAAGTGTGTAAAGTTCACATGATGAGAAACATTCTGTGCAGTGAGCCATCAGGGAGAGACAGTTGTATGGAAAGGTCAAGAGAATATCACTGCTCTGAGAAATAACACTATACTGTAAGTCTCAGTTCTCTTCTTCTGTATCACAACCAGCATTTGAAGCTTCAAATCATGGCTATAGTAGATTTCCTCTTTTAACTTCAATAAATAAACACCTAAAAAACTTTAAAGTCAATGTAATTTGCCATTCACAACTAATTTACTTTTGTGAAATAATGATATTCAACAAATATGCTATAAATATGGGACAACGCCTGGATGGATTTTATTCATCAGGAATTGTTAAAAGTGGGCATTAGATACCAGGAAGGAGCCAACTCTAAACATGAGTCAAAATAATGCCTGTTTTAATATCGGTTAACATTATCCAATTTCCCTCATGGCCTAAGTGACATCAGCAGAAATATAAAGCTGTTTCAGTGAAAGATTTATTAAATTTTTAATAAAATGGTGAAGTTATGGAAATAGCAACAGATGTTTTATCCTGGGACATACATATACATACAAGTGAAATGAATTATTGAAAAAACAAAAACAAAAACAAAAACCATAGAGAAGTCTGTCGTGTCACTGGAAGACCAATTTACGATATTTTTAGTTAGAAATTATGAGTCAGTAAAAATCACTATACAAAATAAATAAATAAATAAATAAATAAATAAATAAATAAATAAATAAATAACGTATGCATGGATGAGTTGTTTCCAATAAGATCAATAACAGGCATTTTTAAAATAGATTTGAATTTTCATTTCATGCAAACTATAAGGATTACAAAGTCAAATTTATTCTTTGGCATAACAAAAGAATCCATCACAATAAGGCCATGAGTGTGCATTATCAATGTAAACTCTAAAGTTTACTCTAAAGATCCTTCATCCAGTACACAGACCTGGTGAATTGAAAAGGCTGATCATGGGAAAATTTCAGTCAAAAAAAATGCTCAGCATGTCTCTTGTCTCATCATGGATCTACCAAAACAAATTCCACTCCCATCCGATCCAATTAACCTGTCATTTCCTCTCTAATTATACTAATCCTGTCTGCCATGCAGAAGCCCCTCTCCACCCCACCTCTGCGTCTAAATTTGCCCAGCTCTCTTGCTCATGCCTGCTTAATGTGACGTCCATACAGTTGAAATGGCTAATTCCATTTAATTTTGGAAGCCGGGCATCAACATCCATGTCCTTTTCTTCTCTCGTTACTGTCAGACATGGTGTGTCGGGTTCTGACAGGACAACGCAGGGGTAAAAAGGTCAACACTGGCTTGGCAGCGGGCAGCGCTGGCAGCGAGATGGTGGGCAGGGGCTGGTACGCTGTCTGCTCGCGCCCATTGTGCTGCACGGGAGAGCTGACGCTTCCCATCCACACCTGAGAGCTTGATGGCTTGGGCTGTTTAGAGCAGAGGTGCCACGTCCGAGCACGGACACTTCAATCACTGTCCTAACTGGGGGATGGGGTGCAGAGGAATCACAAAGGTTAATCAAAGCAACGATTGCTGTCATGTTTGATGGCTGGGCCTCCTCACAGAACAGCCAGTGATGGCCTGTTTGCAGGCTGCACGGGCTGGTCACTTCTCATCAGTTTGATCGCTGAGACTATCAGGCACTGGAACTGCGGCCACAGCACACTAAACCACCAAGCACAATCAGATTAGCCCCAAAGTAACCCAATATTGTCCCAAGCTTCAAATGAATCTTCGGCTAAACTGTAATATTTAGAGGAGAATAATGCACTTATGGATGTATGAGTAATTTCTACAGTGCATTACTTCAAGGATTGATTTAATTACAACAATATGTTTCATTAAAGACATTAACTGCCAGTCAATGTTTCCAATAAGGATCATGTTAATGGATACTAAACCAAACCAAATCAGTCAACTAAAACACCAAAACACTAACCACAATCAAATTAGACCAAAAAATAAGTCCCAAGCTTCAAATGTAACTTTGGCTAAACTGTCATTTTACAGTACTGACTGTACTACATGTACGGCTGATGGTAATTTTCACAGTGCATTACTTCAAGGATTGATTTAATTACACAACAATATGTTTAATTAATTATGACATTCATTGTCATGCAATGTTTCCTTTAAGGATTGTGTTCATTAATCATATTAATCTAAGTGGCTTGGGGTCATTAACTGTTTTGTTTTGGATTAGTAGTTTTAAAATAAAGAAATAATACAAGATGACTGTTAAAGGGATAGTTTATCATAAAATGCAAATGATTTAGCCTTATGTTGTTCTGAAAGTATTATTATTATTATTTATTTTTTTCCAGAACACAAAAGACATTCAAAAATTTGTTTGTCCTTTTTGTCTTTACAGTGGAAGTCAGTGCAGTCTATTGTTGTTTTGGACACCACTGACTTTTATCATAAGGAGGAATACAGTTAAATAAATATCTTCTTTTATGTTCCACAGAAAAAGACCCATACGGGTGTGGAACAACATGAAGACCAGTAAATGATTTACATTTCTGGGTGAACTATCCCTTTAAATCTAATTTAATACAAATAATGACAATGATATTAATATTTTGTATTTAAATAAACTCGTAAACTAAAATATATAAATTTGTACTAAGTCACGAAAGTATAAGTGTGTGGTCAGACTGCAGGGATATTGTTGTTTTAACCACCATCTTTGCCAGTGGTCACTGTGTGGCCTTTCTCTCTCTCTCCCTCTGTGTGCTTCAGGGTTTGATGTCCCATAACTTGACAGAGAACTTATTGTTAAGAATGCTCAAGTGAAATTAGAGAGCTGTTTTTTTGCCTGGCTGGTTTTTCCTGGCCTAGTTTGCCACATCAGATCTGTTGTCTAGCCGAGGTGCTGCAGAATATCTGCACTGCAGTTCCGCTCCGCCTTTACCAGTGAAATGCCCATTTGTTTAATTGGCTGCTGCTCAGCAGACAGGCCTGACACATTGAGCACTGGTGTGTAGGCCAGAGAGGATGGATGTGGCTTGACATGACCTTATTAGCATGCACTTACTGCGCGAGAATGCACTTACAGCGCCGTTTCCTTGGTGATGCAAACAGGCGGATTAGCTCTGCCCAGACATGATCAATTTTCATTTTCTGGTGAGTGCAAAAGAGCACAACTGGCGAGCCTCCATTACGTCCCTCAGGGCTTTCACACAATTAGCAAAGACGAGCTTTTAATGTATTATGGTTTGCACACTGGTTTGCAAACCAACAGACAGATTTAATGTAAAAATCAAGGTGTTAATTACATTTATTTCCAAATGATTACAAAAACATTATAATGGTAAGTGTTGAGGTAACTCTTACCTCCAGCGCATACACTGGACGGCTCGGCTGCTAAAATCTCAATGCAGGATTTCTTGATGATCTGCAAAGAAACAAGGAGTGCCCGAGGGCTTAGTACTCAGTATACACAGACTTTTTACAGGAGCAATTGCATTCTGCAACTAAGTTCACTCAAACTGAACTATTAACGCGTAATGCAGTAGTCACTCTCTTTTAGATGCTGACAGCTCATCTAAATTGTTATGCTTTTATATCTCTTTTATATTTCTGACTTTATTTCTCACAGTGTGATTGTATCTCGCAATGTGACTTTTTATTTTGCATAAGACTTTTTTTTATCCCATATCTCACAATCAGATTTTTTATTTTACAGTGTGTTTACATATTCTGTATCTCACAATGAGACTTTTTTATTTATCTTACAATGTGACTTTATATCTCACAATAAGACTTTATCATCTTAAATTATCACTTTTTATCTCACAATGTGACTATTTCTCGCAGTATGATTTTATATCTCTCAATGATAAGTTATATCTCGCAATGTGACTTTATATCTCAAATGAGACTATATATATATCTCAAATATGATTTTATATCTCACAGTGTAATATATTATGTCAAACTTATATTTTTATAATGGGTTAAATGGTTGCCATGGCATCCATGTTAGTTGTTTAAAGTTGCAAAAATCTCAATTTTGAGAGTGACTCCTGTCTTTCGTACACACATGGAGGGATAATTTAGGTAATTCACTCTCTCATTTAAATGCAGCTGTCGCTACCAAACTTTAACTTGTACACATAACCAAGGACAGAGAGAGAAACAGAGAAACTCACAGAGTCTATCATTCCTTCAAGGGCTTGGAATCCTCCAATTACAGGGAACACATGCTCTATGGTGTCTGCAATTGTGGCCAGCTAAACAAGTAATACAATACAGGTTTACAGAGACACCTCCAATACAGAAAATATGGTTAAAATCTGAGGTGCCACTAAAGCATCTTATTGTGCATTGGTGCTGAGTTACCTGTGTCTGGTTGAAGTCTTTTACACCCACACAGTATATGATAGCTCCCAAAGACCGAGCTCTCTGCGCCTGCACATAGATGGGCAACAAACAGTCAGCTGTATTACTGAGCAAATGCCACTGTCAATTACACATCTGCCAGAGAACATGCCACATCCGTTGCGACATTACTGGCTTGTGTACTTGCCTCTTGCTGTGCTGTGACAAACTGATAGTCATTTAACTCCCCGTCCGTCAGTGCTATGATCACACTGGCTGTCCCTGTGAAATAACCAGCATCTCATTGAGGCTTGATTTTCCCAGAATAAAAGCAGAAGTGTGAATGAATTGAATATGGCATTTACCATAATTTCCGTGATATATCTGCTCATTTGCCTGCAGTTTAAAAGCAGATGTTTACAGCATTAATGCGGAAATTTTAACTTTAGTAGAATCAAAAGATTAGAAGATGTTTGAGTGATTAGTACTCAATATACAAAGACTTTTTATAGGAGTAACTGCATTCTGCAACCAAATTAAAACAGCATTAATGCAGGAATTTGTACCATAGTAAATCAGAAGACTAGAAGATGATTCAGTGATGTATTTAAACTTACTCATTTGATTCAATAAGAAAAAGGTACCTGTTTCAATCCAAGATTCATATATGTATCACCTCCTGGTATTTCTCTCTTCAAAATATTTAAGCCTGTCGTAATTTCATTTCTGAATGACAGATGGAGGAAAGTTATTACAATGCAAACAAACAATATGTGTATTTCTGTGCAACATTAACATTGTTTTGGATGCTGATGTGTGTGATACCTGTTCTCTGTGAGTTTCATAACTGTTGTTCCATGAGTTGAGAACACAATGAAGGACATCCGTAACATTGGGCTGTAAAAAAAAAAAAAAATCACATATTATTCCTTAAAGGTATCATCGCAATATGTATTCACAAAAGTACACCAAAACTAAAGCAACTTTACCTTATAAATTTCTCTGCAAGATGCTCCACAAAGGAGTAAATTTCAATCCAGTGGTTTTTGACGCTTCCTGACCTAAAATGAAATCAAACATGTAAAAAAAAAAAATTTTTTAAAAAATTACATCCTTCGAAGAGTCAGAGGCAACTATCTCTTTTGTGCATTATAATGGCTGCCTTAAACACAATTACATAACAATTACCATCTTTTCTTACACTATCTGAGAGTAGCAGGTCCTTGAGTACTCTATAAAATGCGCACATGTCACTAATTAACTACAGGCCCCAAAGCGTTCCCAACAAGGGCTAATTGCCTTTGTGCCAGATGAATCTGCCTCCTGCTAGCAGAGAGCAACACCCCTTCCTCCTGGAGCCAGCCATTTGAATGGGAACAGATGGCAATGGTTGAGTGTAACAGGTTGGGGACCAAAATAGAGCTGGCATCTACATCAGCATCCAAAAAGGCTCACAGCTCCATCTCTGACAGGGAGTCAGGAAACATAAAACTGGACATGTGGATCTAGCAACAACAGCAGCAATCAACGCTAATCTGATGTCAGTTCTAAACACACCTGCAATTTTATATATTGATATACCGTGGCTCCAAAATGGACATTTGGGCCACAATTGCAAAAAAAAAAAAAAAAAAAAAAAAAAAAAAAAAAAAAAAAATCACAGAAAGTACCTAAAATAGATGTATGTTGCTGCATTAGATTATAAAATGTGAAACCAATTGGCATTTATTTTAAAGAAACACAGCACAAGTACAAAAATAAATTTCTGTTAGTCAGCTTAAAACAATACATATGCTGTTCAAAATGAAAAAAAAAAAAAACTGGAAACTTTCTGGCTGTAAAATCTTAGTGGAAAATGCCCATAGTTAATGGGATGAACTACAGCTGCAAGTTACTCTGCGCCTGTGTGTACTAAAGGGGAACTGACTCCATATACTGCATCCAAATAACTTTAAGACCAACTGTTTAAAAAAGTAAAATAGCAAAAAATAAATAAATAAATAAAAAAATAATAATAATATATATATATATATATATATATATATATATATATATATATATATATATATATATATATATAATTAATTAAAATAATTAATAATAATAATTAAAAAAGTAGTTAATTTAAAGTCAAGCATAATTTGTTTGCAGATGACACATAAATGTGATATTTTGTTATACAATGAAATGACATTCAGACATTTTAAGTGTGGCTAAAGTGTCTAAATACTTTTTGGGGCCACTGAAATATGTCATTAACTTGAATACAATGTGCAGCAGTCTAGAATTACAAGACTGTGCTGGTTTCCTTTAATGCAGCTTGATCCTGGCTTTATCTCTTATCCTCTGAACTAAAATCAGTCTTCAGCAAACCACTGACTCAGAATGTTGTTATATTAAGAAATGTTAGCTCTCTACTGTTCGCTTTAAAAGAAGTCATAAATTAAGAGGAGTCACATATAGTGAGGTAAAACTAGTTCTCGTTCCACTGATAATGGAAGGTATTTTCTCTCTGAAAAGCAATGGAGCTGCTTTTCTTTCCAAAACTCTCTGAACCGATGGCCTGATATTAGTGTAGGGTCACTGAGTGGCATTTAAGGCCTTGAAGATTCAGCCAGAACCATTCAGCTGATTAAAAGTGTGAAAGTGTGGCAAAAGCCTGATGATGCATGCAATCCCTTAGGTCTCTAAAGGCATTCAGAAGTGTAACTATATGCATCTGCACTCCAAACACAGCAACAAAAAAAAAGTTATTGCTGGAAGAAATGACTATGTTCTGATATAGCCTACTTATTTAACTGGATTCCTTCAAATTCAACAGATTTCACTAAATGAGCAAAATGATTGTCTTAACTGTACAGACATTGCTAATGTATGCTGCTCTTGAGCTTTTACTTCATATTTGACTCAAATCGGATGTCCACAAAAACTATTAATTTATAACGTTCTCTAGCATGCTCCAGCATGTTTGAGCTTGTTTCACAACTCCAAGGGGCTAAAGAATTATGAGCAGGATGCCACTTACTCTTCACTTACACTCACTAAGAGCTCATTACACATTTAAATATGAATAACAATTTGCACTCTGCAAACATGAGATCTCTCTTTGCCTGTTATGACTGAAAGACCCCTGAGATTATGGTGCGCAAATGTGCATGTGAACTTCACCAGGTGAGAAAAAAATCATGCTTGTTAAAGCATCGCCCGAGGCAGAGTCCTGTCGTGTCCTCCGCCGTCTAAAGCCATTTAACAATAGACAAAAACATTCAGGAATCCACATCAGGAAAACCATAAACACATTGCATGTTAATAGAACAGTGAATGGTTCGTTGTTTATGTGGTTTTGGAATTTTGCTCGATTTTCATGTCATCCTGCCATATGCATCCTTGCCTGCATGGTCTCCTTTAGGAAAATATATTTTCCACACAATATATCGCCAGACGTTTTCTGGTAGAATATACCTAGAAATGACTATCAATTTAAAAATATTAATGAACTGTTTTTATATTGAAGCATTTGGAACAATTCAATTCTGTCATTCGGCTGTCTAAACGAATGACTGTGGTTATAATAGCGGTGCACGCGCGTCCGAGGGCGTCAGAGGCGTCGCGCAGCAGTGCGCGGTGAATGGAGAATAAGATGCCATAAATATGAAGGCCACTTACTTGTCGAGGACAAAATATAAGTCGAAAGCACCTTGACAAGACCTCGTGTCTTCCTCAAAATAAGGCTCAGCTTTTCCAGTACGAAACTGCATCAAAATCACTAAAATACCTACAGCAAGACTGATGTGAATCAGTGAACATGCCATTTCATCGGTTTATTCTCTCCAAAAGCACAGGGATAAATTTGCATTTCATGTTATTCCTGCAGAAAATGAAAACAACTCTTTTCCATGAAATGTATTCCTTAAACAAAATATTTGAATGTCTTGTCAGAGTTATATCCCGACCCGCTTCCAAAACACAGAAGGCTCCTCCTCAAGGAGAGATGTTTGGATGAGCGACCACAGACCGGACGGCGAGCAGGCAGCCAACAGCTACTGAAACTTCCTCTTTCCGGGAGAGGGAGAATGTTGGCTTCAACGAAATTCCTTACATTTTATTTTATTCTAATCACTCAAGCTTTATATATAATGAGAAAAGTGAAACATTTTTGAAGGTATAATTTGTTTTCTTCTAAAAATAAAATGTTCAAATAATCACTAATTAAAGCACTCTTACAAATTAGAAACAGGTTGAATAGACACAACAGAATATTCAAATATTTATTTATTTAAAAGTCATCATAAGTTACATAAAAGTTTCCATAATTGGAGAATCGTCACCAAATCGAACAGTTGAACTTTAATTCGATATTTTAGATATGGGTTTAGAATACGTTTTAAATGTGCACAGAGAATGAGCATAGAGTCTTTTGTGGTACTCCTCACAATCTAACGGTCTCTGACTTCTGTCATTGATTACCCTCGCTTTTAATTAACACTCCTGCAAAGTCAGTGAAGCACCAATCAAATTGCCACTTATGGGAGGGGTTGGGGGTTTGGGGAGAAATGAGGCGCATCAGCTCGGAGTCCTCGGCGTGGATAAGTGCCTGTCAGGATCAGGAGACAGTCGTGATCGCGCGCTCTCTGTGGATAACTGGTATCGCGTCTCCTTGGACTGTGCACCTGCTCCTGAACATCCTCAGCTCAAACCTGCTGTAAGCCGCAATTTTACTGTATTTAATTTTGTGAGATGTTACATTTTATACGAAAATGCATGCTGATTATAGGGATTTAAACGCTATTTACATGCTAAAGAACACCAAACCAAAGGTAAAATAACAGGAAAAACTGTGATGTTCTGAATTATCCATCGATTTAGCAAAATACATAGACCGATGCATTTGTTTTTCAATCTTAATCCAATTTATTGAATCACTGCATACATGGCAATATATTTCCAATGTCCCGATGTTTCAGAAGAATACCGATCAAAAGCATTAGGATATTCAAATCAAGATTGCTCCATTAATCCAATTTAAGCATGAAAACATTATTTACTTGTGTTCCTCTTTTCTTTCTTTTTTTACTTTTCATCATTTGTATTCAGATTTTTTTTAGGAATAAAACATGGAACAGAGTATTTTTCCTCGCTCCTTGTGGACTAATGACAGCAAATTTCTCCATCACCATGTGGCGGATTTCTTCACCAGTGTACAAGTTACACAGGATATACCTGCTGGAACATCATTCGGACCTTGTGTTCTTCATAATACCTTTTATGACACTATAGCCTTCATTGCATTGAAGTCCTCTGACAAACGGAATAAATCACATGCATTTCGGGTGAGTAATTTAGCATTTACTGCATATTCAAACATGCATGCACTCACATTTATATTTTTACTCCTAGATTTTTATTGCAGACTGCAGAATTTGCCTAGATTTACAGAAACTGTCTTGTCCTGTAAATGAAACATGTGTTATCCAGACATAAATTTTGTTATACACTATATACTGCAAAAGATCAATTGTTAACTATTTTATTGTAAAATGTAATTTCTTCTAATGTCAAACATGTCCCACTATCAACAGGTAGATCCCGAGGCGATGAAAGGTTCTCCATTAGTAGTTCCTTGGCTGCGGTTAGTACAGGCTGCAATGAGCACAGAAGACCAGAATACTGAGGCCTACTTGAAAGGAGGACAGCTGCACTTTCAGACTATTCGCGATGTGAAGCAAGGGGAGGAACTGCTTGTTTGGTACGATGAGGAGCTGTCACATCTTTTGGGGTTCGAAGACATAAAGACAAAAGCCCTGACAGATGGTGAGCATGTTGCTTTTTTATTTAAATTTTTAAATTTATTTTAAGAATAAAATAATTATTTAATGCTCAAATAATTTGTTAATGTACCTTCAAATTGGTTAGAAATGTCATGGAATATTCATTCATAGGCCAGTGACTAAAATATTTGTAAAAATAAAATAGGTCTAAATACCAGCTCTTCAAAACTTTCAAAACTTTGGTATTATATTTAATTTTAATTTTAATTAGCAGTCAAGCAATTTTGCTGTAAAATATTTATTTGTAAATTATTATTAATATTTAAGAAAAAAAAAACTTTTTATACCAGAGCAAAGCTACATGCAGGAAGCCATTTTGTTGTCATGTGACACAAAACACTGAACACAGAGGGTCTTTTAAACCCTTATGAATATTTGGCAACCACCAAAAATTTAACGTTTTGTTCAGATCCATAAGACAACTTATTCATGATTCAAAAATGTATTAGATTTGTAAGTATAATGCAAATTTAACATCTAAATGAATAGTTTGTAATATTAATAAATGAGTTTGTTGCTTCAATTAATTGTTGCTTAAATGTTAAGTGTCCTCTTATTGGTATCATTATCGTGGTCTGACAGTGGTCTGTATCTTCATATGCAGGCTACACATGTTCGAGATGCGGCCAAGCCTTTAAGAACGAAAACCCTTTCCTTGCCCACTGTCGTTTTTTATGTGCACAGGAAAAAGTACATATTATCCGACCAAGCAACGAACAGAAACAAGAAGTCAAGCGACAGCGCAAAATCATAGATTTTCACAACATTGCAAGAGATCTAGAACACAAAAAGAACGGTTCTCCTGAAGACATGGGCATTCCTAGGAAAAGAAAACAACAAGGTTCCTTAAGTCCCCGGAGCAAAAAAACTGCGTTATTGGAGAAAACCAACATCACTAATTACAGCAACACCGCCAACGTCAACACAGACGGTCCACCTTTTCAGGATTTGTCAGAATCAGACAATTTATCAACAAATGAGTCAAACAGAAGTAAAAGCAGCGCATTTACTGAGGTTAGAAAACCCTCAGGACAGCCAAACCCCGAGCAGACATCACGGGATGTAATGGCGTCTGAAGTAGGCCTGAAATCTGACTGCAGCGCGTTCTCGTTCGTTGTACCCAAGAGCGCGCACTCGGAACAGAAGAGCGCATTCTGTGAACCCAACAAACGCACCATCACCGAAGTTCAGAATACTTCACCACCATTTTCGGATAATATCTCAGACTCTTTCAAATCAAAAACTACACTAGGATACAGAAATATATTGGCTTCGCACCTGTTTCACGCTGACTTGCCAAGCGCTCATGCAGGTGGAGTGACGTCCGCTCCTCTGGCTACAGGAGGATCCTTTTATTACGCGCCCGAGCATTGGACCAGAGCTATAGGTGGCCAGCTACAGTCTACTTCTTTGACACTTTTGCCACCTACGTTCACACCACTGGGTGTTTCAGTGCAGAACTGGTGCGCAAAATGCAACCTCTCATTCCGAATGACCTCCGACTTGGTGTTTCACATGCGGTCACATCATAAGAAAGAGTTCGCCGCAGAGGCTCAGGTGAGGCGGAGGAGAGAGGAGAAACTCACCTGTCCCATCTGTCACGAGTACTTTCGAGAGCGTCATCACCTTTCACGTCACATGACATCACATAATTAAGAAGAAAAACTATCGCACTTTAAACAGGTACATATAATTAATTATTTAAAATGCATTGCCCATAAATGCATTTATACTGTGATTTAAATAACACCTTTGCATCTACCTAGCTGACAAAAATATGTTCTAAGACCATTTTGCTAACGGTAACATTGAGTTATGTAAATGTTATTTCTTAGTGTTCTCTGACTATTCGAAATGTCCAGTTTTTACATGTTTGATGTTGGTTATACGAAAGTTAAGGGAACATTCCATTTTATCATATTGCAAACATTATGGGAACGTTAGTTTTGAATATTCTCTGAAACAAGTTCTAAAACAAGTTGTTAGTTGAGAACATTTTCTGTTAGCTGGGTAGGTTGTTATTGGACAGGGGAAGTATTTTTCCGTCGCAATACAGAAAAACGTGAAACTTTCAACCATTTACCTTTGGTAAAAAGTCATTATGTTTTTCTTTAAAGGTCATAGTCATTTCAGCAATGTAATCTTTGAAACGGTGGGCTTTGGTAGTGCAGTTCAGGGTAGGACTACATCGCCACTAGGTGGCTATAGACATGCATAACTTTCTCTTTAGAGATAGCTATACAGTACCTAGTACATTAAATTGTGACTAATACTGTTGAATTGCCTGGTCATTTTCAACTTAACAGTGCCTTTCAAATGTCAAGATGAGTACATGTAAATGTTACTGAAAAACGGTGGAATAAATTGCTCCAGCATTTTTAGGTTTGCTAACAGGTGACTAAAATGATTATAAACTAATAACATTGGTTTGTAAAGAGATTTTATATTTGAAATATCCATCACTTCATAATGCCAAATCTTTGTTACAATGTTCTTTTCAGATGTCTACTTCTTTTTAACATTTCTATCAGCACAACGACAAGGAGGATGTATTTATTTAAATATTTCTCATTCTGTTCTTTTTTTAAGTACAGTCATTGTATTTCATTAAAGATTTTGAACATATTCCCCAGGTGTTTGCCTCTGATTTTAGCCATCCAAGAAATATGAATCTTATCAAGTACCACTTTCTTTTAGAGAAGAGTTACATTGAGATGAATCTAGAAGTTCAATGTAGTTTTGTCTAGTCGATGTAGTTGTATAATAATTTTATAAAAAGTATGTTTAGGAAATAAAGTGTCAGTTTGTATTTAAAATACTAACTTACATAGAGAACTTTCTTTAAAAATAATGAGGTTGACAATTTTTGCATCAGAATAATTTTTTGAAACATTGCTGTGACACATACACTCACCTGCACTAACACTGAGTGGCCGGTAGAGTGCACTCTCTAGCAATTCTGAAATCCCTGAAGCCTCATGATTCTCACAAAGCAGCTGTTATGATGCGAGAATGGTGTTGTGTTCACATTGATCATCGCCACATGCACAATTCCTAAAAAGTTAGTTTTACTTTTTTTGTTAAAGCAAGTCTCCCCTTAATTAGGCATAAAGTCATAGATAAACTCAACACTCTGAGAAAGTTCACCAGTTTTGACATAACCGTGAAGTTCAAAAGGACCCCCGTCTGTATTTAGATATAAACATTCTGCTCATTCAAGAACGTAAATACGGAACTTCTGAAGACATTAGATTGAATGAAAATATGTGTATACACTAGCTTAATATTGGTGCAATTAGAAGCGGTAATCACTTGAGGAGAGAGTCACAGAAAATCCTGTGTTCGCTCTAAAGACCATCTTTCATCGCTGCCATTAATTGATCAGGCCTCTTTTGGAAAATTAAATATTGACTTTTTTTCAGTAACTGTTGAGTTTTTACATTTTGACCAATCCTCTGGTGTCCTGTACAACTGATATAAATATTAAAGTGCTCCCCGGGAAACTAAACATTGCCTAAAGAGTTTCCCTCAGTGTTTCCGGGCAGCTTCAGTGGATGTTGGCGTTACATTCTCACATTCTTCTGTTATTTTATGGTCACTGTGGGAGAGCAAGTGATCTACAGTTTAACAAACCTCATTCATGCTGACACTGTCAAAACTAGCCTGAGAGAGGAAAACAGCTTTTGATTGCTTTGGAGACCATTTATCATCTCATCAGTTTGGTTGCTGCCATATTCCTAATAAATTAGTCAGTTGTTGATAACTTTTCTTAAAAACAATTTTACCTATCCGTGGTTTGCTGGTCTTCTAACCTGGTCAGGTGGTTTTAGAGAGGTTTGTCTGCTGGTGAGGCTTGAAAGCTAGCTGGATGACTAGTTACAACCAGCACTAGGCTGGTTTAAACAATTGTTATTTTCAGCTTAATAATTTTATTAATAATTGTATAAATTATTTTAATACAAAACAAGTTTGTGAATGTTTTTGAATTCACATTTGGAGAGATAAAGTGTAGTGGTAAAAGAAGCAGACACATTCACATCTCTTCAGCCTATACACAACCAAACATGTTCACATCTACAAGGGTCTCTTTTCACACACTGCACAGAGAAGCCATTCAACACTCAGCGTCACACAAAGGAAAGATATAGCAGACAGCAACTGGGTTCTGTTCTGTGAGAACACGCTTTCCGTTTTCATTCCCGGGCTAGTATTAAAAGGGTTTACATCAAATTAGTTTGAGCTGGGTGACATCATCTGTTGATGTAAGAGTTGGAACTTCCTGCACTTTGAGACCTGATGCTCTTGAAGTGGGTTGAAGGTGGGAGCTGGGGGTTAGAGATGTCTTTGATGTCCAGGTAAAGAAGTAATGCACCAGGCTGGTTTCTGATGTCAAATCTGACTAGACATTCTTATTCCGTTATTAATTTTCTTCATTAAGGGAAGAATATAAACATATAAAATGCAGAAATATGCAGCAGAAAGTAAACACTGGTGGTTTAACATTTTATTCTACTTATAAGGCTAGTTTTCATAATTTAAAACACACATTTACAAAAATACATTCTATAAAATATAATATACTGAATCCAAATGAACAATTGTTTATGCACACTGACACATTTGGCCCAGGTACTCCTTGCTTATGGCACCAAATTGAGATCATAAAATGCGTCTGAATACTATAAAGGAACCTTGTGTAATGCCTCTTAAAGTAAAACAAATGCATAGGAAAAATGAGTCAGCACCATCCATCAGAGACCTCAGCGATTAGAAACTCTCCACCTTTTGGGATCTTTTAAGTTAGTTCTGTTTCAAAACTAAGTTTAGATTAGTTACTCCAAGACTGCTTTGCAGTCACACTAATAGTTTGATGTAGATGAAAGGGTTCACATTTGTCACATGTTTTTCATCATTTATACTTTTAAATGACCCAAATATCAAGTTACACTTAGATTTCTAATGAACACCACAACATTATCTTAACCTGTCACTACAACATTCATCTGAATAATAGAATAATTCCTTATTCTTATTTACTTTCCAATGTAATTCAACAGTTCTGACACAAATGGTTTGTTGTATTCACCATGCTTTAAAACCTCATTGTACATCCAGTAATATACAAGCATGAGTCCAGCAACCATTTATGTCACAGCGATGACAGCAAAGCTGACAATTCTTAAGTATTATTTATAAGAGTAAGTGCTTATGTTACTCATCTAGTACAATGAAAAAGTTTACGCCAGATCCTTTGTGGATAAACAGAGGAAATTAAAATATCACTGATAAGCATTTATAAAAGATGAAATGCAGTCCTTAAAATGTGTGCACTTTCTAACAAGTGCAAACTAAAGACAATATGCCTCTTCAAGGTGAATTTGGGTGTCAAAACCACAACAAATGCCCATTTGTCTTTCCTTTCTTTGACCAGCGAGTCTATCTGCAAGCACACGTCTCCACAGACATGTTGGGGTAAATCTTCAACAAAATGTTTTTGCTCTCATCCAGAAATAGAACACTGAGGGGTTTCATCTTCTCTGGGACACAGCAGGGCTCTGGGATACCTGGAATTATCCCAACGGCCTTGACTATGCTCTGGATGGTTGCATGGTTGGAGGGGCGGGCTACCTGAAAAAGGCAGAAAAGAGAGGATAATGAGGTAGCATTTAGATACGCAACTTTTGTTTTGCTTTCTTCAGTGAAGCAGAGGATATTACGTCTTACAACACCCTTCTATTATTCAGTACAGAGAAATTGTAAAACTGGCTCATTTCAAAAGAAAATGTGTCCAAAATGTGCTTAAAACCTCTATTAAGCATACAATTATTTGATTGTAATTGCACATAAAGTTGTGTGCTTTATTTGTGTTGGAACTTAAACATTTTCTGAAGGGATTCTTTGTTTAAAATCCCTGGCTAGAAAAAGCTGTATTAACCATAGTCATTTTTAAATATTTCAACATGTCTAAACAGTTCACATTCGCATACGCTGATCCTCGCCATGAGGTTCTCTGACCTTTGGAATGGGGAATTCACACGTTCCTGTGCAGTAGAAGGCATCGAAAGACTTGGGAGACAAGATCCATTCATTCCACCCGATATCTGCAAAGTCCACCTTCAGGTACCTCCTGGAACAGCTGCGAGGTTCTTTCCACTGTCTCCTCCGAGCCTTCTTCATGGTTTTCTCATCAAACCGTAGAACCTGAGACTTGCCGAATCCATCAGCATGCTCCTGGCCTTTCCTCCGACGTTCTTTTTTAAAGGGCTTTGGCTTGAGTGCAAAGTAAGCGCTTTCCCACATATCATGCTGTTTGAAGCTGTTGTACTCCACCTCCGGGAGCTCATTGTTCTCAATAGGATCAGAGATGTCCAGTTCCCGCTTCACACGTATGTCAGGTGAGGAGTCCGGAGATTGAGTTGGCTGCTGGTCTGCAATGAAAGGGTCATATCTCTGTAGGCTCACAGCCACGCTGTTGGGCTCTGCAATGGCAAGGTCATTAGCATACACCAGCAAGTATGGAAGGTTGGAGGACGGGAGCTGGTCCTGATACCTTTGATACTGCTCTCCAAAGTCAAACTCCACGCTGATCAAAAGATGATTCTTATCTCGGGCCTCTTTTATAATGACAGACACATCCTTGCTCTGCCAGGTCCCACGTCTGTGAGGAACTACGGTGATGTTTCCGAGTAGTGATCCCTGGGCTGAGCTGAAGGAGGGAGACCGGAAAAGAAGACGGACAGGGGGTAGCAGATGGAAGTTCGGGATGCGACAAGAGGGGTTCTTGAAGCGCTTGCAGAACCAGGACCTCTGGTGTGGCCGTTTGTCAAAAAAGAAGTGAAACGTAGATGTGAGAATCACCTCAGACCCCTGAAGGGACGTAAGATTCAGCCAGTATGAGACCCTCTCCTCCACATTCTCTGCAAATATATGAGAGAAACTGCTGAGTTAGATATTAATTACGAATATGGGCTCAAACAACAGGCTTTTTGTTCTGTCTATGGGGTTGGAGAAAGCACAAGGAAGTGAGGAGACATGTTACTCCTAGAGCAGACATATGGAAATGTTTATTAAGTTTCCCTTAAGAGTAAGAACCTGCAACGATGTCAGTCTTTTAATCGGCACTGATTAAACGCTTTAGCAGACTGCAGAAAAAAAGACTGCATTGTTTCATGAGAGTGTAACAAATGTTATTTTAATATTTTGGTTTAAACAGCTCTGTGAATGATAATGTGAAATAACTACACGAGCCACAGCAATTGTAAGCATGCTCTTGAAAATGCACAGTTATCATGCATAGTGCACAGTTACGTTTGTATGGAATAGTTCGATATATAGAACTACGTAACTGTTTTCAAAGGTTTCATTAATAAAGTTCACAAAAAGTCAGGAATGGCAATCGACTGCGGTGGTAACCATAGCAACAGTTCCGTTTAGTATTGCACAGTATATCTACAAAACATAGCATGTTATTGACATTATTTGTCATATACCATATTAATATATATTTACAGAGTACAGATATAAGGCATAAAAACCTAGGAGTAACGCATATGCTTTGCACGAGACAAACCTCAATAGAGCTGAAAATTAGCCTACTGACAGAAATTCGTCTAAAAAGTCTACCCCCACCCCACCCAAAGAAAATCATTAAATAGCCTAATTCTCACAAAATCATTCAAAAAGACTTAGCGTTTTCATGTAAACCAAAATCAAGTCATCCAGATGACACAATTAAGCTAAAATAAATACTGTATAATTTTCTATACATAACAAAACTTTAAAACGTAATACAAATGCAGTATCTGGACATGTTATGCATCATGTATTTATTTTTTCATGTACTTACCAGCTTTTGCTTTAAAACTTCTTACAGTATTTCCCTCTTTGAGTCGGTTAGGTTCAATGTTGTACTTCTCATACAGTTTAAACATATGCTGTGAGAGCGCATCTGTGGCCACGAGCGCGTCTGTCGTGCCGTCGCGCGCACTTCTCCATACAGCTTCAGATGCGCCAGTATCGGAACCAACCCAAAGCAGTAACAGGTGCGTCAAAAAGACATATTTAACCTTCATGTTGCAAAGAAAGAAAACGTTTTCAAACGATTAAATGCCGTGTAGCTAAAGAAACGCGCAAGCACGTACTAAAACATACTAAAGGTTTCCAGTCTGACAATTTCGGAGTGATGTTTTCCAGTGATACGGTTTGTAAAGTAGCTGCTTTTCCCGCCTTTTAAAGCAGCACAGAGAGGAAGTTGTTACAGTGTTTCAGAAGTTCTGTCCGTCTCTTGCTTAACCTATGATACATCACTTATTTCTTCTGACCGCCACTGTCCACGGGAGCAGGCTGAAGCGGAGGGAGATGCTGACGTATCCGCCCATCAGCCAACGGGAGCTGCTGCTACATTACACCGATCTAGCATGAGGCCAACAAGAGGACAAATCCAGCTAACATCCACATTCACGTTTTATTTATTTATTTTTTATTTTTTGGCAATACATTTGTAAAATACATCGGTTTTCCCCTCCCTTTTCACAACATGCACTCAAAGAAGCTTTCTTTTTTTCATTCAAAATTCATTTTAAAATGTCATTATTTTAAAATGAACTACTGCTCACATCCTAATAGCTTTTACAAAAGTGTGATGAAATAGATTAGAACTGACATTTTTCTTTCACTCTCTTTTTTATTTGAATCACCAAATATAAAGTTACACTTTGGTTTTACTAATCACAAGTGTCATTATTTCAAGCATTCATCATAATTCTAAAACTATTTTGAAACTATGTTCTAGTTTACTTTCTAAAGTAATTCAATAGTTCTACAAAAATTAAAGGTTTTTATTAGCTATATTCAATATGCCATAAAACCTTTTTGTATACATCAAGTAATCTACAATCATAAATACGAGTCCAACCAATATTTCTGTCATGGTGATGACAGCAAAGCTGACCTGTTGTAAGAAAGCAAGCATAAGAGCTCATGTTAATCATCTAGAACAAAAAAAAGTTTGCAACAGATTCCTAATGGAATCGAGGGAAAAGAAAATATCATAGAAAATTGAATGTTGAATTAATTAATTATATAAAGAAAGATGAGAGGCTGTATGTGCATTTTTCCTTCTTGATCAGTTAACTTTAAAGTAAATATGAGAGTGCAAATGCATAAATCCAAAAGGTTTTATACTTCGAAAGAGTTTTGAATATTTGTGAGTGCCTTTGCTTGATTTCATTATAGTGATTTCATTCAGTACATGAAGCACACTGGGGGAACGGCCCTGTCACCTCTGTTTTTTGTGTGGAGTGTCTGCAGTGCCGTGCCAACAATGCTGGTTCTGTGAAAGCCCGGAGCTCCAGTGGAGAGACCATAACAAGCCCGACTGTTTGGGTCATTGCGTGCCATTAAACACCTTCTGTGGCCCCTGGGGACCCTACTGGAGACCCCCTTTTTACTTCACACTTGAACGTGTCTTAAATCTGCATTAAAAATCCAACGTTCCTGCCCACTAGGACACTGTTACTGAGTGAATCGAGGGATAAATTGAGTAGGAGGGGAGATACCTCTGCTCTGCTTTGTTTCCACCCCTCTTTTTATTGTCCAACTGTGGGAAGGCGACGCCATTAAGCTTCAGAATCCTACACCGCTTTTAAAAATGAATAAAAAACAGAACAAGGGTGAAAGAATTCAAATTAACTCTGGTTCACAGAGACCTTTGATGCTTCAATATGACTGCATCACTTGCTCTCTATAGCACCTGGGAGAGACCAATTCTGTCTCAGATCCTGCTGGGTCTGGATACTGAGAATGATTCTTTAATTAACAAGCTAACTACGGAATGATGCTAATAAGCATAAGGTGTTGTTTAAAGACTTGTCTCTCCTTGACAAATTCTCTTAATATGTTTGTCCTGTTCTTCGCTAGTAGTCCTGTGGTCTTGTTAAACACACTACTATTTTACTTGCCTCCTTCCTTGCCTCCCATTCACAAGCTTTATATGGAGCTTGTTGCAGAAAAAAAAGAAAAGAAAAAAAGGGTTATGTAAGGGGTAAAAAAAAGTGAAGAATTCTGTGAATGAGAGAAATAAAACTTTGTTGCAGAAGGTTTTACTGCAAAATCTCATTATTTTATTAGTTAAAACTTTTATTAGTTTTTAGTTTGATTTCAGTGCTTTTTAAAAATGAATACATAAAATATGAATTTGTATATTCTTCAGACTGACACACATTTATTTCATCTTTGTGTGAAAAAGACCATTTGTCTGTGCCTAGGCTGCATACTGAAAAACGTTTAACCACAATGTTCTGAAAGTGATTCCTATAAAGGCAGCTCAGTTCTTCCTTGCCTTCTTGCTTTTAGTTGTTTGCTCTCTAATCAGTTCACTTGACTTCATGTGATTTAATTTATTGTATTTTTTGAATATATATGTATATATATATATATATATATATATATATATATATATATATATATATATATATATATATGTATTTATTTTTTATATCACTGATTATCATGATATATGACATTTTTAATTGCTTGTCATAAAAAACTGACTGTGGGGAATCGTTCATAACTCAATGGATATGTTATTTGATATGGGTGGCAAAAACAAATAGTTCCTTAACTCAATTGCCTGGTTTGCTTCATAAATGGCAGATGGGTCTTTGATTTCCTGAGGCAGTTTTGTTTTGTTAAAATGAGGGAAGAATAAACTGTCATTTGCGGTCAAACCAGAAATAGAATTAATTTTATAAGTGACAAATGCTAGATCATCATGAAATTAGCATTTGTAATGGCATGGAAATTTCTTTAAGCAGATTTGTGTAACTGAATCCTTCACTTCCCTAGGGGATCAAGTACTGTTTATCTGTTTCTGGTATTATAAATGCATACTAAATAAAAATTTAAATTACAAAACAAAATGCTAGAAACAATTGCACTGTAAAATTAAAGTAGCACAGTGAGAATTTTCTTACCATTGATAATTATTATTTGACATAAAAGCTCTTAGCTTTGCAACTTAAAAAGAAATTCCTTCTTTTTATGTATATTTGTAGTAAAAAGGAAGAGGCTGCTGATATTAGAAAGTTATTTGGCACCAGGACAAATACATTTTAAGCATACATCTGTCAGCCTCTGGATTTCTGAAAGGCAGTATGCAAGTAGTTGCCTACTCTCTGTGTTTTCTCTTTCCTGCTTGTATTGGCTATGTGTTTCATAGCTCAAGTGAAATACAATTATCCCTGCAGTGCTTTGAGTGATCAATCACTTCTCAAAATCCTGGTGCTCTTGGACCTGCACAATATCAATGTGCCAGTCTTGCCAAATGGAGCTAATGGCATAGAGCATTCTCTTCTGGCTTCAGTTACTTCCAGTATACTTGCACATAACTGAGTAAAACATAACATTTTACTTGGCTATGAAAATCACTGAGCCTGCTGAGTTTGGTTTGTGTATATGTATGCCTTAATAACATGCAATATGTAATTTTTTGTTATTAAACATCCCCATCTATTTTTTGTCTCATTATTTGCTAAACCATATACAGAGCATCTTTGTGTAGCACAAAAGGCACTATTTAAACGGGATCCCAAAAAAGGAATATGATGAATAGAATAAACTGATCTGAATCTGTCCATGGTCCTTGTATGCATCCCATACACATGGCAGATTCCCTCCTGTCTGTCCAGTTCTGGATGGTGGCCTTGGACTAAGGCATGAGCTCACTTGGCTTTGGGAAGAGATGCAGTGCTTCCATTGTTCTGGTCCAGAAGCAATAAAACTCCCTTATGCTGTCCCATTTGCAAAAGCCCACTGCTGTCGCTTTATGGCTAACATGATTTCACCCCTGACTGCTGTGATCAGTAGGTCTTCTGGACCAGTTTGGCTTTGATCTTTAACTCTCTGTCAATCAAAATTAGTTATCCTTCAATACCGACTCCTCCTCTCTCCATGCAGAGTCCTGTCTAAGAACAAGCACGGCTTTGTCTGTGCTCCATGTCTTCATGAAAACAGCCACATGCTGAGTTTGAGTTGCTTCACACGAGTGCCACATGTCACCATTGAGCCCACAGTCCATGTGCTACTGTGACGAGCTGCATTTCTATCATATGATTAAGTTGTGATCTGAAGACGAGCACTTATCTAGCCTGTTTAGGAGGTGTATAATGGCTTTTGGACACATGAAAATAAAGCCCACTCACATGATTCATATCAAGATCTCTATTATAGAATCGACAACCAAAATTGCTTTAAGACAAGTCCTTTCTCTCAACAACACACAACATTCTCTCAACACCCCGTCAGCTATCTCTGGAAATGCAAGTACATCTATGAAAGCAAAAATAATACATAAGTCTCAAATCAAACAAAAAACTTTTTTTCAGCCTGGTCCAGCAGACATCTAAGCACATGCTCATGTACAACTGGCTCTTTTACCTGTAAAGCCAGACTTTAAACTTCCTTTTAAGGCTTTTTTAAATTCCCAAAGATGCTACATTAAGTATCATGATGACTATATAAGGCAATTGGTTCACTTTAAAGCGAGACTACAGTCACCATGCATTTTTAGTACTAAGAGACTTGTCATGCCATGCTGAAGCATATGAATGGGTTTCAAAGATTTGTACTTCTGAAGTTATTCTTAAATGTACACTTTTGAAAAATATTGGTGTACGTTATTACAGTTAACATTCTGTGAAATGTCTGTCCTTTAAATTATACAAATGTTCGAAAGGAACATACTGTAGACATTTATCTTCAGATCACTGCAATACAGATATTACTTAAACTGTTTCTTGCTTACCTTAATCTGCATCCAAACAAAACACTGAATTTAAAGTTTTAGAATGACTTGATTTCTTGGATTGACTTTCCAAAAGTGCTTTTCCAACTGCCAAATAAATGTCATCGCTGTTCTACTCTCCTATTCATCTTTCCACATCATTCCATTTTTTTGTCCCTTTTAGCATCTTTTTTAATGGAGAGTGTATGAAGTTCAATTATTGTGTGTATGTATGAGTCACTAATAGATCGCTAAAATCATCTAGTCATAATGATGACTTTTAAAAGAAAGCTCATCTATTTCTTATGAGAAAAGCTAAATGCTACTAGAGGTTTACTTTACTAGCCAATCAGAACATAGAAATATGGCATAAATCAAAGCTGACATATACATTTTAAAAGCTTCAAGAAAAAAAATGCCATTGTTGACAAAAAATTCTGTCTCAATAGTTAGTCTTATTAATTTGTTTATTTTGGAGGGTTGAGTAGGGGTATATAATAATATCACATTTATTTTTATGTCAAGATGATCTATTGGATAGTGTGAAGCCATTATTTATACTTAGTGCCTTCTCTATGCATTTCTCATGTTTATCTAAGAAATTTAATTTAGCATAATGAACAAAGTTTCACATAACATCATGCAGTATTATTCATACAAAATCATGTTCAGAAGCACCACAGAATGCCCTTGTCTCTAACTGATACGTTCTGTGCATGCCAATAAACCAATCCCAAACCCAGCCTTTACAATACTTAATTTCGAAACAATCCGAAACATTCAGAAACAACATACCACAACAGACATCTGCTTGTCCTCACCACACAGAGCATCCAATCTTTCTAAGAAGCCTGACCTCGAGTGTCTAAACACATTCAGCAAGTTTCTTTACCTGTGTTAATTTCTGATGGGCTTTTTGAAACATTTGCCAATAAAAATATACAGACTAGGAGGGTTACAGAGCCAGGGGAGAAAGGTTAATGCTACCTTGGGGTATTCAGATTCATTGAGTTTGTAAAATATAGTCTGTAGCAGGAAGAGTGAGCCAGAGCAGCAGATAAATCTAATTAATACTATAAATGCAAGACTCTGGATCATTTTACCAGCCCTGCTGTTTATTATTTATGTCTGTGTAAAAACCAATGCCAGTTCATTTTAATTTTATTGTGTATATGATTCTGAGTCCCAGGATCAGTGAAACCACATTTTTAATGTTTTAAACACTATGCGGTTGATGGCTTTAACAGAGAGAGAACATGATGTGGCCATTAAAAGCCTCCTCAAATGTAGGGGTCTTAATGTTACATGAATGATATCACTTAGACCCTTTAATGTTCTGATGGCCTCTACACAGGGAGAATAACTTGGAAAATGCAGTTTGTTTGCAATAAGAAAGTAAACAAAGTCTCTTGGAATGGGATGCTGGCAGCCATCATTCTTAAGGCAGAGGTGAGCCAGAGGGCACAATACACTCAAACAGTTGCACACTGATCAAACACTCAGTGGTAATCCAAGCAATTTCTACAGAATGCCACTGAGCATGAAATATGGGGTTATTCGGTTAGATTGCAAAATGTAATGACGAAAATTGGATGTAAATTACACCTGATATTCCCACATGGGAAGGGAATTTAGTGATGATTTTTGGAATTCATAAAATAAAATAAAATAAATGATGTTTTATTAACAAAGTTCGGGAAGAGCAGATTCAGATAATTGACTAATTCAGCACAGGTGGACCATGTTCAGATAATCAACTTAATTAGCATGATAGCAAATATATATACAGCCAACTTACCTCTGTCCCACGACAGTTTTTCTGTTTTCAGTTTTCCCTCCTCCACCCCAGCTCCTCACTCCTAACTATTCTTATCCCAGCTTGGGGATATGGGGAGTTCTCTGGGCTATATTCCGGGCTCGGAGCCCTCCCCTCAGACAGCATGCCAAATATGCTTACTATTTGCTCAATCTGATTATATGTAAGTGTGAACTTGTGAAAATAAAATAAAATAGCTTTAGTTTCTGACCAGTAAAACAAATTCTGTTCCTCAGATACATACATTTAATTTAATGCAGATTCACATTCCCCAAAACTACTTTAGACAAAATAATTGATGACTAATGTGTTTTAAGTTCAGATCATTAATTAGTATTAGTTTTGTTTACAGATCAGTCAGAAAATAACAAATGCAACTGTTTGGAATTTGAATGGAGTGAAAATGTTGGATGGAAACTTCCATTAATATTTTGCTTGGAACTATTGCCACAGTTTCCCACTTGAACGCTGACAAAAGAGGCAAATATTATTCCAAAATATTCTATTATTGAAAAAAATGCTCATCAGCAATTCCCGGCATTAAGGGTTTTCCTTGACAGTAACAAAAATAAAAAATGAAGGTTTATGTGAACGGAAATTACAAAATGATTTGTCTTTGAAAGAATCTTAAGGAATCTGTAAAATCAAATAAATATTTTTGGTGGTAAAAAAATTTATTCTATGAAAACCATCCATGAAAGCCAGCATGGAGCCAAAAAACTGTATTTACAAACCATTAAAGTTGGGTTACAAATACAAAAGGTTTATTCTCATAATTTTCTATATATTTTATAATCCTTGTCAAGCCATTGTTAAATCACAACAGTTAAGCATTTCTTTTGATTGTAATTTCTTCCTGGCAGCCACCGACAGTGGTTTAAGACATTGCCGTGAAGGTGAAGGTCACGGGCCTCTGGGACTTGTTCAGGAAATGACAGCACGCCGTTTAGACTTTAATGAATATAACTCTGTCTTTGTAAATACAACACCAAGTCTGTAGGTTTAGAAGGTTTTCCTTCCTGGAAAGCAATTTTAGAGTGTAGATTTGAGGGAAACTGCTCTGCAGTGAGCCATTTTCACATGGCAGAAAGTGGCTCATGAAAAGATGAGGCTCCCTCTGAAATATGAAGAGAATTTGATGAGAAGTCCTTTCCGTTCTCATTGTTGGGAAATGTAAGCCTCACAGACACTGAGAGATGACTTTAATGCTATCCAGAAAAAAAAAAAAACTAGGCATCATTGTGGTTCATGGCAAACATCGACAGCTACATAAAGTGTCTATTGTGAGATGAAAAGGGAAGGCAAGTGCCTGTGGCTCAGGAAAGTGAATAGACATAAATTCAGCAAGAATTCTCTATCATTTGTTTTGGTGAACAGCCTCTTGTGCCAAGTGGATTACTTTAGCACACTCCAGAATGACTCTTTCATTAAGAAATGATTGTGTGAACCATTTAAAAGTGGTCTCGAAGGAATAATGCACAGACAGAGCAATTCATATTCCATAGGCCTCTTTAGACTTTACTGACAGAGGTGAAGCATAATTAAGGTGAAGCATTGCAGAGTTGTAACGCAATTAAAAGCCAAATAACAACAAAGAGATCTGCAGAATATTTTTCCAACACACAAGCCAGGCAATTTGGGCAAATCAGGTCGTTGTGAGAGCAATTGAACTTCATATTCACTCAGTCTTTCCCTCTACTTTAACACTATTGAGAGATATTGAGATTATTTTTCAATCAAAAATTCCTTGACCACCTGCATGAACTATAGCACCGTTGTGGTACAAGATGAATTTGTAGAAGAAAAAGAGTGAACTCAGTCTTTCCCTCTACTTTAACACTGACCAATTCTGTGGTGGAAGAAAAATATTTTATTAGCTTTGCAGCAAGCAGTCAGTAGTGTTGGTCTAGTCCACGATGATATGGACAGAAACAGCAGGCCTTTGTCTGCAGACAGAATGGCGCTCTCTATGGGGTCACTGCAGGATTCCAAGCATCACAGACAGGGCAAAACTATACACTGGAATTCCTCTCCCTCTATGAATGTTTTATTAGCCATGTGAACAGGTCAGAAAGTCACCCCCCGCCATACAATCATCAGCCGTGGCACAGGGGCACGTCCGATCCCAGCTTACTGGCTGCTGCCTGGATCAACCCGAATGCGGTTAGCATGATCAAGACAGTATCAGCTTTACAGCTAAATCAACACCATGCTGGAGTTCTGGAAAAGTAATGGAATGCAGATGTTAGAGAAAAATATCCTAGCAGTAAGGTAATGTCGCAAATTGGGAATTGGAAGAGATCTTTCTTGTTTGGACTGTGGTTGTTTGAAGAGGTCTACTACTCTGTGGTTGCATTAAATAGTCCAAAGGCTTTGAAAGCACCAAATGTTGCTGTGAGTCTTTAAATAATTATCGGAAGCCATTTTAGTCCTAGCAGCTATTGCACAACTAAACATTGTGTTGTTGGTATCCTTAGATGAAGAGGATGCAGCATTCGATTAAACTTCAGAGATATTTTAGCTTGCTACTCTCTTATTCAAAAGGTCGTACCATGGACCACCATGCAAGACTTCCCAGGCCCGGAATAAATGTTGGCTGGATGCTTTATTGAGGTGTTACATTGGGAGCCCTCCCAGAATAAATGTTTAACACCTCCCTCGGTAAACACATACACACGCATGCACTGTATTCTTATACCACACCACCCATTCAAAAACTCCCCACAACAGCAGACTTGTGTCTAAAATGTAAATGCAATCTAAATTTAGATGAAAATCTAAAATATTTAGAGCAGGTATGCTATATCTTATGATATTAATTGGAGTAATTGGAAACATTGTTTTTTTAAATTAATGACTTCATGAAAGTTGTCAGCTCTGAGGATGAAAAGCAACCAAAACACCAAAAGGCTCGCAAATTGACTAATTAGACAACTGAAGATGTTGTTAATTTAGTGACCAAATAGATTTTTAATTTACATGGTCCATATATTAAAAAATCCGGCACCACACTACAACAAGCCATAAAAATGAAATGAAAATCTGTTAGAGAGCTACATATTGGTTAAATAAAATCTTACCTGTTGAATAAGAGAGAAGCCATCTTTGTGTCACTTTTACGTTCTTTCAGTTCTCTGAGATCTCGCCTCCTCTAAAAAGCCAAGCCAGTGTTGATTCGGGTATTTATTGCGGACTCTGTCACTTTTCCTTTTCGCTTGTAGACTCTCTGTTCTCATTGGAGCTTGTTTTTACAACCATTTTGCATGGTCCATGGTCAGTATGGCTCTTGCTCATTGTGACAAATATCTGGATATTGGTGATTGTTTCAAATATATGGATATAGTTTTATATTTTTAAGGGTATTGTTTGATCAAAGTATGATAACTATAAAGATAAATATAATTATAACTATTACCTAAAATAGTTTAAACTATTGTATAAAAAGTAATATCTTACTTGCAATGTGTGTTGGTCTGAATATTTGGAACAGCAACACTCTTGCAGACAAGACATGACAAACACACCCATAAATACATGCTTGTAATTCTGTGGGCTCTAGCTCTCAGGGTAACACAGATTAAATAAACAATCAGAGACTGCTACACTAGTCCTCCCTGCCTCCCAGGTGACTGAGAGAATTTTATGATTGATAATGTCTTACATAATCTAAAGCTAACTAGGTGAAAGGCCAATGTAATTTACTACTGACACTTAAAGGCAAATGAGGCCGCAGTGCTCCATGTACACATTTGCTTTGACCCAGAAAGCCCTGCCTCCTAAAATCTGTTAAACTGTCTGCACTTACCGCATTACTGATGGTCTAAACAGTCTCAAATGTTAAATGGCTTTTCTTAAATCAAATGGAATATAAGGAGTGGGAGGAATGACACATTTTCAGTTTTGTCATATTTCAAGTGTAAAGCATGTAAACACACTGTGATTTTTTTTAAATTAAAGAATCAAGTAAACAAATCGTTCTTGCATTCACTAACAAATACTATTCCTAA